>NW_004444001.1:597838-613624 GCF_000243295.1 Trichechus manatus latirostris | reverse complement strand
TATATTTATACGCTTTACTGGTTTTGTTTCTCTAGAGAACAGAGCCTAAGGTAATGTGAAATGTGTTAAGTCCCCCTGCTTCTCACCAATATTACTGATTATAAATCAATCAGAGGTGATTTTGCCCCCAGGAAACATTTGGCAATGTCTGGAGACATTTCCAGTTGTCATAACTGGGCAGGGAGGATTCTACTGGCATCTAGTGGGTAGAGACCATGGATGTTGCTGAACATTCTACAATGCATAGGACAGCCAGCTCCAGTACAATTATTTTGTCCAAAATGTCAGTAGTGCTGATGTTGAGAAACACTGCTATATGGAAAGAAGGGTTGTGCATTGTGCCTTTTCTTGGCTATGTAGGGTTTTTCTTTGGAGAACCTAACCAGGTCTCTGCTCTTCTTTCTCACAGCTGCTCATGGCACAAGTGCATAAAATGCATGCTTATGATCTTTCCCTTCCTAGACTGGGTATGTTTGTATCGATTCAAGGACTGGCTTCTTGGAGACTTAATTGCTGGTATAAGTGTTGGCCTTGTGCAAGTTCCCCAAGGTAAGGAAGATAACAAAACCTTTTTATTCAAAAACAATAAATCAGAACTTGTCCACTTGCCCAGGGTAAACAATTACTTGTGCTAGATGAATAGAAAAAAAAAAGTGAACTCCATCACATCACATCATTACCATTTATTTATACCCTTACCTGCCAGATTTCTAACCCCTCCAAGGTGGTTCCAAAAGACTCAGTTTAGTTTAGACCCCTGAATACTTTCTTGAGTATCTGCAGTACCCACTCTTGGTCATTTTTTGCTTAACTACTCAGTTCATACTCACATGACTATAATAGACCTCATTTGGCATTGGTTTTACTTGGAAAGGTAAAGGATAAGAAACCCAGCATGCCAAACATCTCTTCAGCAGGAGTCCTAACAGCTGGTCACATAACAGTCCAGGTCTTTGGTCTTCCAAGTAGCAGTTCAGATGTAACAGAACAAGATCACACAGAGCAGTACAGGAGCTATCTGGGCTTTAGAAGCCTCATTTCCCAAATAGGAACCAACATTTCTTGTAACAGTCTCATGAGTGTTGATCAGGGTCCCACAAGGGACATGCCCAGTTAATAACCATCACCGTGCTCAGAGTCCAAAGCTAGGGTTTGCCGCTGAATGTTTATAGTTCATTCTCAGTCCTCTTTGTTCAGATGGAGTGTACCAATTGGGCTCATTTTAACCATAAGCAATATTGCCTGGTAACACAACTGACATTCCAGTGTTATCAGGTTTCCAGGGAAACAGAGCTAGAAAGTTAACCCAAGATCAAATTTATCCACAGAGAAAGAGGAGGGGCTTTGTTAATTTTTTAGTCAAGTAATTCGCAATTCCCCACCATAGTCTTTAAATACTGCCATTTCTCCATTCTTCTGAGGACGACAACCAGGAATGGGTGAAGCTTATGATTGTGCAGTTTGTACAGAGCACAAAGGAGTCTAGCCAAAGGGGCAAGTGGTGGCTCACGTCCAACTTTGCCACAAGGAAAAGGCCCAGTTGGGGAAAAGGGATGCCTTTTACTTATTTGTTTTTTAATTATCATGTAGTAAAATTGATTTCATTTCCTTTTGGTGTATAATTTTATGAATTTTAAAACATATATATATATATTTGTATAACCACCACCACAATCAGGATACAGAACAATTTTATCACCCCAAAAACTCCCTGCACCATCTCATTTTAATCACACCCCTCCATGACCCCTGATCCCTGGCAACCACTTATCTGTTCCCCATCACCATAGTTTTGTTTTTTTGAGAATGTCATATCAATGGAATTGTGCAGTATATAACCTTTGAAGGTAGGCTTCTCTGATTCAGCATTAGGTCTTTGAGATTCATGTAAGTTGTTGTATGTAACGTCAATAGTTTGTTCTTTTTTTGTTATTGAATAATGATTCCACTGTATGGATATCTCACAGTTGGTTTATGCATTCGCCTGTTAATGGACATTTGGGTTGTTTCCAGGTTTTGGATATCACAAAGTTGCTCTGAATATTCATGTACAGGTTTTTGTGTGAACATAGTTTTCATTTCTCTAAGGTAAATACTAGGAGTGGGATTACTGGTCATATGGTTCATATGGTAAGTATATGTTTACTTTTATAAGAAACTGCCAAACTGTTTTCCAGAGTAGCTGTACCTACCATTTTACATTTCCACCAGCAATGCATGAGAATTCCAGTTCCTCCACATCCTCATCAGCACTTGATATTGTCAATATTTTTAATTAAACTTTTTGAGATAATTATAAATTCACATGCATTGGTAAGAAACAGTACAGAGAGATACCATGCACCCTTTGCCCAGTTTCTCAGTGGTGATATCTTGCAAAACTATATTACAATCTCACAACCAGGATATTGGTATTGATAGAGTTAAGATACATGACATTTTCATTACCACAAGGATGCCTCATGTTTCCTCTTTATAGCTACATCCACTTCCCTTCTGCCCTACTCCCTATTTAACCTCTGGCAACTAATGGGTTCTCCACTTGTATAATTTTACCATTTCAAGAATGTTATATAATGGAATCATACAATATATAAGCTTTTGGGATTGGCTTTTTTTTTTTAATTTTATTTTTTTGTTGTACTTTAAGTGAAAATTTACAATTCAAGTTAGTCTCTCATACAAAAATTTATACATACGTTGTTATGTGACCCTAATTGCTCTCCCTATACTGTGACCGCACATACCTTCTTTCCATCCCTGATTTCCTGTGTCCACTCAACCAGCTCCTGACCTTCTCTGCCTTCTCATCTCACCTCCAGACGGGATTGGCTTTTTTTCACTCAGCATAATTTTCTGGAGATTCATCCAGGTTGTTATGCGTGTCAGTAGTTTGTTCCTTTTTATTATCAAGTAGTATTCCATGGCATGAATGTACCATAGTTTAACCATTCACCCATTGAACATCTGGATTGTTTCCAGTTATTAGCTATTACAAATATAGCTGTTATGAATATTCATGTACAGGTTTTTATGTAAACATCTGTTTTCATTTATCTGGGATAAATGCCCAGGAGTACAGTTGCTGGGTTGTATGGTAACTGTGTGTTTAGTTTTTTAAGAAACTGTCAAGTTGTTTTTCAGAGTGGCTGTATCATTTTACATTCCCACCAGCAATGTATGAGTTAACCCAGTTTCTCTGCATCCTCACCAACGTTTGGTATTGTCACTGTTTTTTTGTTTGTATTTTTTTTAATTTGAGCAATTCTGATAGGTGTGTAGTGAGGTCTCATTGTAGTTTTAATTTGCATTTCCCTAATGGCTAATGATGTTTGAACATCTTTTCCTGTGCTTATTTGCCATATGTATATCTTCATGAAATGTCTCTTCATGTCTTTTGTACATGTTCTGATTGGGTTGTTTGCATTTTTACTGTTGAATTTTGTGAGTTCTTTATATATTTTAGATACTAGTCCTTTGTCAGATATGTGTTCTACAAGTGTTTTTTCCCAGTCTATAGCTTGTCTTTTCATTCTCTTAACAGGTTCTTCACAGATTAAAGGTTTTTAATTTTGAAAAAGTCTACTTGACAGTATTTTTTTATTTTTGCCATTCTAAGAGGTACGTAGGAAACCGTGGTGGCATTAGTGGTTAAGTGCTATGGCTGCTAACCAAAAGGTCAGAGCTCGAATCTACCAGGCGCTCCTTGGAAACTCTATGGGGCAGTTCTACTCTGTCCTCTAGGGTCGCTATGAGTCGGAATCAACTTGATGGCAACGGGTTTTTTGGTTTTAAGAAATATGTCGTGGTATCTTATCGTGGTTTTAATTTGCATTTTACTAATAGCTAATGAGATTGATCATCTTTTCATATGCTTATTTGCTATCCTCAAGCAAAGATAACAAAGTGAAGTGCCTGTTCTTGTTTTTGCCCATTTTTTATTGGGATTTTTATTTTCTTATTGTTGACTTTTGAGATTTCTTTATATATTCTGAATATCTTTGTAAAATACGTGATTTACAAATATTTTCTCAGTCTGTAGCTTGTCTTTTCATTCTCTTGGCAGTATCTTTGGCAGAGCAAATTTTTTTCCTTTTGATGAAGTCCAATTTACCACATTTTTTTTCATTTATGGATTGTGCTTTTGCTGTCACATCTAAGAACTCTTCACCTAACCACAGGTCATGAAGATTTTCGCCTATTTTTTCTTCTAAAAGTCTTGTAGTTTTATGTTTTACATTCAGATCTATGATCCATTTTGAGTTAATCTTTGTATAAGGTATGAAGTTTAAGACAAGGTTTTTTTTATTTTTTGATAATATTGTGTTTTTGGTGAAGATTTACATAGCAGTTTAGATTCTCGTTAAGCAATTTCTGCACAAGTTGTTCAGTGACATTGATTACACTTCTCCTAATGCATAAACATTCTCAGTATTTCCATTTTGGTGTTCCATCAAGGTTTATTTTTGTTGCATTTCCACATCATTTTAAGGAAGACTGTCCTTTCTCCATTGAATTATTTTCATACCTTTGTCAAAGATCAAATGGCTATGTTTTTTGAGTCTATTTCTGCACTCTGTATTCTGTTCCATTGATCTATGTCTGTCTTTTTACCAATACCACATGTCTTGATTATTGTAGATTTGTAGTGAGTCTTAAAATTGGGTAATGTGATTCCTCCAACCTTGTTCTTTTTCAAAATTGTTTTAGCTATTCTAGTTCCTCTACTCTTCCATGTAAATTTTAGAATCAACTTGTCCATAGCTATAAAAAAATCCTGCTGAGATCTTAATAGTATTATATTAAATCTATGGATTGCTTTAGAGAGAATTGACATCTTTATTATGTTGGAATCTTCTAATCCATGATCATGGTATGCCTTTCCACTTATTTAGGTCTTCTTTGATTTCTTTCATCAGGCTTTTGTAGTTTCCAGCATACAAATCCTGTACACATTTTGTTAGACTTATACCTAGTATTTCATTTTGAGGGAGTTATTGTAAGTGGAGGGAGCCCTGGTGGCGCAGTGGTTAAGTGCTCAGCTGCTAATTGAAAATTCAGTGGTTCAAACCCAGCCGCTGCTCTGTGGGAGAAAGACATGGCAGTCTGCTTCCATAAAGATTTACAGCCTTGGAAATCCTATGAGGCAGTTCTACTCTGTCCTTTATGGTTGCTATGAGTCAGAATAGACTTGACAGCAATGGGTTTGTTTTTTTTTTTTTTTAGTTGTAAGTGGCAATTTTTTTTAAAAGTTCCATTTCCAATTTTTCACTGTTTGAATGGAGAAAAACAATTGATTTTTTAGTGTTGAACTTGTTTCCTACTACTCACTTATTAGTTCTAAGAACCTTTGTAGATTCCTTGGGATTTTCTATATAGACAATCATGTTATCTGTGAACAGGGGTAGTTTTATTTTTTTCTTCCCAATCTTAATGCCTTTTATGACTTTTTCTTTTTATTGCACTGACTGAGACTTCCAGTACTGTTTTGAATAAGAGTGGTGAGAACAGTCTTGCCTTGTTTCTGATCTTAGGAGGAGGAAGTATTTAGTCTTTTATCATTAAGTAAGATGTGAGCTGTAGATTTTTATAGATGTTCTTTGTTAGGTTGAGGAAGTTCTCTTCTATCCTATTTGCTGAGAATTTTTAACATGAGTGGATGCTTTATTTTGTCAAATGCTTTTTCTACATCTATTGACCTGATCATGTGGTTTTAATCTTTAGATGTGAATATGGAGGATTACATTAATTGAGATTTTAATATTGAACCAGCCTTGTATTACCAGAATAAAGGAGTACCTTTTAAAACTCACACAAAGGGAAAAAGAAATTTCCACCTAGAGGTACAAACCAAAATGACTCATGTATGGATACATTCACTCCTGGTAAAGTATCACAAAGTCTCTAGGGTATTCCTGTGGTGCTGTAATGGGAGAGCTGAACTCTCTTGGCACTGATGCTATAAATGTTTGTCCTCTACTGACTCCCACCTATCACAGGTCCTTCAGTTACGGTCAGAGTTTGAGGACATCCATTGCCAAGTGTGATGGTTAAGATTGTATGTCAGCTTAGCTGGGCCATGATTCTCAGTGTTTATATGTGATCACTCCCATGATTGAATATGCTGTGAGTAGCCAATCAGACGAAAGGGAGTTTCCTGGGAGTGTGGCCTGCATCTGAATATAAGCAGACTTTCTGGCTTTTTTGCTCACTCTGGATCCTGTGGCTGCCTCCTGTCGTCTCACATCTGGTTCTTGGGACTTGAGCTGTCAGCTTACCTGCCGAACTTGGGATTCATCGATCTTCACAGCCTTTGAGCGGAGCCTTGTTCTCTGACCTGCCTATCTTGGGTTCGCCAGCCTCTGCAGCCACGTGAATCAGGAGATACCTTGCGGTCTTGCCTCCTAATCTTAGAATTCATCAACTTTCACAGCCTGTGAATGGGAGCCCTGCTCTCCAACCTACCAATCTTGGGCTCACCAGCTTCTGCGGCTGCGTGAATTGGGAGATGTCTCTACCCTGATCCACAGACTTGGGATGTTCTAGCCTCTACAATCGTGTGAACTGTTTCCTTGATATAAATCTCTCTGTATATATATTTATATGCTTTACTGGTTTTGCTTCTCTAGAGAACCCCACCTAAGACACCAAGTCATCAGTACAATTTGATACTGAAATAAGAATCACATTAGAATATGTAAATATACCTAGCATCCAGCATAGTCTCGAAAAGTATTTGTTGACTAATGATAACTACATAACTATATGAGTGAATGAATCCAAGCAATGCTTGCTAATTGACTATGGAATTGTGTATTATTTTAAGTATTAAGTCATTAGGTACTACCTATTCAAATGTAAGTAAAACTTCTGAATTATTCACACTGTAATTATTTAGGTACTACCTACCCAAATGTACATAAAACTTTTAATTATTCACACTACATTATTTATAATGTGAATAATTTGAAAGTTTTATTTATATTTGAATACATAGTACTTAATGACTCAATAATTTTCTTCAAATGAAACAAAAAAACCTACATGATGAAGACCTTATTTAAAAGATGTTGGATTTTCCTTACTGTAGAATTCCAATTTATAAATGTCAAGGGAAAGAAGAAAATAGAAAATCACCATTAGGCAAACACCACAGGAATAACTGTTGTGGACAAGATCCACTAATGGATGCTAAAGAGATCAATAGGTGAAAGTTTCAGAAGAAACAGGATTTACATAGTTTCAGAAAATCTTCTCCAAGATATTTATTAACTACCCCACTACTTTACAGTGGAGAACCTGAAAGAAATCACCCTAACTAAGTTACCAACGTCAACATCACCAATGCTAAGACATACACATCTCACTTATTGACTTTCTCATTATCTGGCATTTCGCATTTACGACAATAGTAAAAAACCTACTTTCCAACTATCTCGTGCATTAATGACATACGTCTGGCAGTAAGGAACGCCAAGGTGTGAGGTGAAAGTATGTAACGCTGGCTGTGATGGTTAAGGTTATGTGTCATCTTGGCTGGACCATGATTCTCAGTGGTTTGGCAGTTATGTAATGATGTAATCTGGCAGTTATGTAATGATGTAGTTATCCACCATTTTGTGATCTGATGTGATCATTCTCCATTTTCTCATAATGCCAGTTTTCACATAACAACCTGATCTTCAGAACCTAACCATGTCGATAAGTGAGGAGTGAGTATAGATATCACTGAACCCTGTTATATGATGCACTAAGAAGAACACAACATCATTTCTGTAGAATTCTTACAAAAAATGCATAACATTAGTACCAAACCACACCCACTGCTGTCAAGTTGATTCCAACTGATAGCAACCCCATAGGGTTTCCAAGGCTGTAAATCTCTACGGAAGCAGACTGCCACATCTTTCTCCTGCAGAGCCTCTGGTAATTTTGAACTGCCGACCTTTCGGTTAGCAGTCGATGCTTTAACCACCGTGCAACCAGGGCTCGTAACATTAGTACAGTCATGAGAAAACATCAGACAAACCCAAGTTGAGGGGCATTTGACAAGATAACTGATCTACTAATACTCTTCAAGAGTGCCAAAGTAATGAAAGATAAGTTGTATGAATAACTTCAAATGTATCAGCACAAAGCCAATTCCTATGAGGCAGAGGTCAAATATATCCCAGATTTCCACATTCTCTAAGCTATTGTATGACTCCATCTCTGACACTGGCCGCTCTCCCTCCCCTCAGCACCCTTCCTCTCCCATTTGGGTTCAGCAA
The DNA here is from genome assembly GCF_000243295.1 of Trichechus manatus latirostris. Lineage (NCBI taxonomy): Eukaryota > Metazoa > Chordata > Mammalia > Sirenia > Trichechidae > Trichechus > Trichechus manatus. Next base: position 605,354 of record NW_004444001.1, on the reverse strand, counting down.
TTCACTGCAGTGTCTCACAGAATTCATGAACTGTACTTACAGTTAAGTGGTTTATTGAGGAACAGGGTAGAACTTGGGATCAGGATCAACAGGCTACAACTCAGGATCAGGAAGGATGTAGGCAGAGTCTCTTCTTCAGTGCAGGATAGCTCTCTCAGCTCCTCTTGGCCCCCTCAGGACAGGCTACTTTTGGCCCCCTCAGGACAGATTCCTTTCAGTCCCCTGAGGACAGGCTCCTCTTGGCCCCCTGAAGACTAGCTCCTCTCAGCTCTCTCAGGACATGCTCCTCTTGGCCCTGCCATCTGTCACAGTTGGCTCTGCTGTTGGGCCCCTTCTGGGCTTCTTGCAGTCTTCAGTGTTACAGCCCTTGACTAGTGTTATAGCTCTTTCAGGAGGTTCCTCTCCTCCTGTCTCTCTTCCTGCCGCTTCTTTCTGCTTTCTTCCTTCTTCTTCCTGCTGCTTCTCTTGTTGCTTCTTTCTATATCCCAAACCTGTGTGGGGTTGGCTGTATATGTATATAAACTCCTTGTAAATTTCAAGGCATGGCCCTCCCACCAGGCCCTCTCTGTAGACCACAGAAACTTCATTTGCATAGTAGACATGGCTGGGCTACAACTCACCTCATTTGCATAGTCTATTGAACAGTCCCTGCAAGGTGCATACCAATCACAGGACAGGCCGCAGCCCAGGACCAGACAAAAAAGTCAAGTTGTTTACTGCTTTCCCAGGAAATGTCAATCAGCTTGGACAAAAATAATAAACCCTCTGGGCTAGAAACTAGGGTAAAGGTATCTCCTCAAGGTTTAGGGGAAAAATCTCTCAAGCTGTTTTTCAAAGAACCAAGGCAAAAGGCCACATAAAGGAACTCATTTCACCATATAAGTAAACACTGAAATATAAAGTAAAAACCATTATAGAAAAAGAGTTTATTTGTAACACATATACCCAATAAAAGACTTATATTTATAATATATTCCTACAATTCCATAAGGAAGCAAATTAATAAAGGTGTTCAATCTTATTAGTAATCAATGAAGTGAAAATTGAAATTAAAATGAGTTACCGCCATACACACTAAAATTAAAAATCTGACAATATCATGTGCTAGCACATTTGGACAGTGGAAACTGTCATACAATTCTGTTAGGAATGTAAATTATACAACTATTTCGAGAACAGTTTGGCATTATCTAGTAAATGTCCCAACAATTACATTTCAGAGTATATAACCTAAAGAGATTTGTGCATCTGCACACTAGGAGATATGCACAAGAATATTCATAACAGTATTGTTCACAATAGCCCCAAACTGGATACAAAGGAGACCATGCAAACCAGATACAAAGAGAATGGGGAAATAGCCACCTTGGCTCTTGATGGCGTTTAGTTCTGTCTCTAGTTCCTACTGAGGCCCAACTGCAGTTTGTACCCTTTTCATAAATTTCCTATTTTGTTTAAGCTGATTTGAGCAGGCTTTCTGTTTCTTGAAATCAGTAGAGCCTTGCTTGGGAAAAAAATGTGGACAGGGAATTTAAGATTACAAGAGACTTAAGAGACATATCAGCCAATTGCAATGTGAGGACCTTATTTTGGTCCTGATTTAAACACAGATTTAAAGTAAAGCACAAATAATTTCTTTTTAAAGTTCACCCCAAATCCCACCATACCTTTGGCCCAGGGTCTCATGAGGTCGCAGTCAAGCAGTCATCCCAAAGCTCTGTTGAGGCTGGAGAATCTGCTTCCAAGCCCACTCAGGTGCCTGTTGACAGAACTCAGAATATCTGCTTCCAAGCTCACTCACATGGTTGCTTGCCTAGGTTCCTTGCCATGTGGGCCTCTCCATAGGCTGTTTGAGGGTGTTCAGGACACAGCAACTGGCAGGACTAACTACCTTATGTGTGGGGTCCAATGCAAAATGAAAATGTAGGGCCACTTGTTCAGAATTATTCAGAATTTCAAAATGGTGACAGCAAAGCATTAAAACAAATGTTGGGTCCTTCTAGGTGTGGGTCCCTTCTAAGCTGAGGTGTCTTTCTGACTGCACAGGTACACACACATAAAACTAGCTCTAGAAGCTGGTGACCTGAATGAGAAAAAGAGAGCCAGAGAACAACCAAGTCAGAAGCCATGGTGTTTTTACAACCTAATGTTAGAAGTGACATCCCATTATTTTTGTTGTATTCTACTTATTAGGAGCAAGTTACTAAGTCCAGCCCACACTTCAGGGTGTGAATACCAATTGTCAGGAATCATTGGGGGGTCATCTTAGAGACCCCTCCACCACAACAACCATTTATAAGATAATCAGGGAAATTTGAACATTGGATATTTGATAGTGTTAAAGAACCATTATTAACTTCTTAGGTAACGATGATGGTATTGTAGCTAGATTTAAATAGAGTCATCTTTTAGAGATACATAGTGAAATATCTACAGATGAAATGATGTAGTATATAGTATTTGCTTCAAAATAATATGGGGTGGGAGAGAAGAGGGGGCATAGATGAAACAAGATTGGCCATGAGTTGACCATTGCTGAGTGGGTGACGGGTATATGTGAGTTCATTATTCTCTATTTTTGTATATATTTGAAATTTTCCATAATAAAAACTTGGAAAACAAAATAAAGAGTCTTGCTGTCTAAGACAATAAACCTGCTCATTGGACTTATAATTGAATTCAGATGAGCACACTGATACGATGTAAGTTGAGGGGAGGCACACAGGGCAGGAGGTATGGGCTTGAAACATCAAACAGATGATACCATCTTAATCTAGTTGCTTCAAAATTTCCAAATTCTTATGGTGCTTCCTGGAAAAGAAAGTTAAGTATTGAAGAAGGAACTGAAGGAAGAGATTGGAGTGACTGACACATGAAAGAGAGACAACACATACCAGCTTCGAGTCAAATGTGCTGCTTGCCTTGCTCTTCAGCTTTGTCTTCATCCTTGGAAGATTCCCACGGCCTTCTTTTGCTTGACTACGGGGGAGGGGGACCCTGCTTCTGAGCTGTTGAAATTAGAGGTCTTATTGCTGTGATGTTTGCTTTTCATAATTAGATTAAGACTTCATGAAAGGTGTTTCAGCCTATGATTTTGAATTGAGGTGTAAAAAATGCTTGGTAAAATAAGAAAAGAAGCTAAGAATCAAAGGAGGTAATAAAAGGTACTGATCAAGGGCTGTATGTCAAGGGATATTGTTACCCATACTCAGTCAGCTATATACACAGATCACTTTTATTTAAAATATTCCTTACAGATTTTATTTAAGGTAACTTCTAAAAGCCAAGCTACTTTTTCTTACTTAAATTATCTTACTTTTCAGGCCTGACGTTTAGTTTGCTGGCAAGGCAACTGATTCCTCCTCACAATGTCTGTTATGCATCTTTCTGTTCTTCAGTAATTTATGTAATTTTTGGATCATGTCATCAAATGTCTGTTGGTGAGTTCAGTACTAGAACCACAGAAGGTGGATGAGTTTGCACCTCTTGTCATTTACTTATTGCTAAGGAACCCAATTTAAAGCTGCCTTTAAAGGAAAGAAGGGGGCAGAAGATGGACATTCTATCCATAGAGTTAATGTTCGGATTGTAGGAATTAAACACGTCATTTAGTATGCCATTGCTAAGTAACCACCAGAAAAACAGGCCAGCAAGCTATTTCCCAAAGGAATTAAAGGGAGGAGGTAACTTCCTTTGTGAAATGACCACATACTGAAATCTTCCTGCCCTCAACCCAGAAGATCCAGAAACTTCCTAGATCCTAGAGTGGATCCCTCTTTCAGGTGGACTTACAATAACCAAACTCTGTAGAGGCTGATTTATAATACAGCATGTCAGTTTATTAATGTACAATGAGAAAATGCTATCATAGTAATCAAAGCACTCAAGTCCATCTCACTTTTCATCTTCTCTACGAGCAGGCACAGTGGCTGAGCCTGATAGCCATTTCCAGTCAATTTCTCTTTGAATTCCATTCCACATGCCCATAATACAAGACTAGTACCTGGACCATCAAGATCTAAAGTCTGTGAGTTGGTCACAATATGTGAAGCCAGAGTTCTTTTCCTTGCTCTTTCTTGCTCTTTCCTATCAATGGCCACTTTCAAATAAGAGAAGTTCTTTAGAATAAGGACAATACAAAATGAGACCGTGCCTTGCTTTTGTCAATATCTGTCAGCTTATCTGGACTTAAAACCTCACCTCTGCCTAAACATTTTGCTTCTTTCATAGGTTACTTCTTCCTTGTGAGTGCTCTGATGATCAATGTCCTGAAATTGAACCCATTCAACAGTGGCCACCTGGTATTGGGAACGTTCATCAAGGATGACTTTTCAGACCCCTCCTTCTTTATGGCTTATAATAAATCCTTGAGTGTGGTGGCATCCACAACTTTTCTGGCTGGGATTATTCAGGTAGGATCTGAGTGTCTGAATCCCCAAAGAAATAAATAAAGGGACTAGAAATGGACCCCTTGTTTTAATTGCTCCTGTGATCCATTGTGATATATCTGGAACTCCAGTGATTTATTTTTGGAAAACTTGTGGGATGTGTGAATAGGCTGTCTCCTCAGTGACTAAACTCCTTCCACTTCAGAAACCGTCCACCACTGATTTAGGATGAGATACTGAAAAGTCTCATCATTCACTTTTCCTCTTAAGACTAAAGAAGTGTCCTAAGAACTGTGGTCCACAGTCCCACTCGTGATTTTACTCTTTTAATAATTACATTATATTCTTTTAACAATAATAGCACTTGTAGGCTCATCTACTATATTGTGGGTTAGTAAACATTAGAGTCAAACCTGGAATTTCTTTTTTCTGCAATGACAGTACCACAGCTAAAGGACAGTCATGTCAATGACTTATTAAAATACCAAAACTTACTTTTGGTGGCATCTTTCATTTCCTCTGAGAGTCTTACCACCTAAAGCTTCACCTACTGAACTAAAGTCACATGTTACAGCTTAATTTTTCTTCTCAACTAACTCACTCTCTAGCTGATTTTTGCTCATCTCGCCTGAGACTGTCTTTCATTAGGTAAAGATTTATTGGGAGCCTACAAAGGCAGGATATCACAGTGAGCAGGTCCCAGCCCTGACACTTATGATCTGTATGAATTTAGGTAAATGATTTTACATTTGTGGGCCTCAGTTTTCTCATATTTGAAATGGGAATAATGATATTTGTTTTGCAGGGGTCTTGTGAGAATTAAGTGAGATGTTGTATGGAAAGCACTCAGACCAGGGCCTGTAACATAGTAAAAAACCTGTCACTGTCAAGTCAATTCCAACTCATGGCGACTCTAAAGGACAAAGTAGAACTGCCACATAGGGTCTCCAAGGAATGCCTGGTGGATTTGAACTGCCAACCTCTTGGTTAGCAGCCAGAGTCTTTAACCACTACACCACCAGGGTTTCCCGTCACATACTAAGCATCAATAAAGTATAATTCCTGGGTGCAAAGAACTGAATTGGGTACTTTAGCAGACACAAGAAATAAAAAAGAAGATATAGTTCCTGTGGTTAAAAAAAAAAAAAATCAGTCTTATGGGAGGAAACAAAACAGTATTTACAGGCAATATGCCAAGACCTATTAATTATCTAAGTGGCCTTGGGCATATTTTCTCCTCTCCTTTGAGCCTCAGTTTTTTCACCTATAAAAGGAAGAGATATTCTACTTTTGGGAAGATGGAATAAACATAACTTTTGCTGTTCTTTCTGCTAAGTACAACTAAAAACCCTGGACGTTATATACAAAACAAAGATAAGAAGGACCGTGAAATGTAGGGAGAAGAAGGTAGACCAAGTAGGGACATTACCAAAGGAAGAACATGGTGGTGAGTTCCCTAGGTTTTCTTTTTGCTAAGTATATCCCAGACTTGAGCTGAATAAGCAGAAATTCAAAACAACAATGGGTGCAGACATAAAAAGCCCCAACAAAAGTCCACTGTCTCTAGCCACAAGACCAGGAAAGGGGCAGCCTCACAACACAAAAAACTTTTAGACAGTATTTGTTGTACTCCAGACAAACACCACAGGAAAGAACTGTGAACTCACACCCACCCATGCCAACAAAAACTAAGTGGAAATCTTAAACTTCTACCCTCACCTGACTGTAATAAGGTCCCTAGTCCCTCTAGTTAAGGTGGGGTCATAAAAGACATAGTAGGGAGTCAAGACTTCCATCCCCACTGAGCAGTAATGAAGTGCCCCTCCCACTTCACTCCTGCTGGAGTGGTGTCAGAGAAGGCCTAGTGGACAGTCAGGAATTTTACCACTACCTACCAGTAATGAGGCCACACACACAGACCAACACCACCATCACCACCACCACTGTGTATCAGTAGAGACCATATGGGGAGAAGGAACAAGACGTTTCTCCCTCTCCCAGCCAGAATAGTGTCGGTGAATGCTTAATGGGGAGCCAGAACAACCATCCCTGCCTGCCTAGCAATAATGAGGAGCACCTTCTGCCTTAGGTGTCAGCAGAGGCTGAGAGGGGAACCTGGACTTCTACCTCAACCAGCCAGTAATGAGGTAGTACTCCCCCGTCATTCTGCTGCTGGAGCTTTGTCAAAATAAGCTACCTAAAACAGAAGGTTTAAATCAGATCAAGAGTCTCATAGCGTAATACCTAAAATATCCAGTTTTCAATAAAAAATCACTTGTCATACCAATAACCAGGAAAATTTCAACTTGAATAAATGAAAAAAGACAATAAATAGATGCCAGTACTGAGGTGACAGAAATGTTAGAGTTATCTGGCAAAGATTTTAAAGCAACCATCCAAAAAATGCTTCAGTGTACCATTATGACCAAGCTTGAAACATGTTAAAAAAAATAGAAAGCTTCAGCAAAGAAATAAAACGTCTAAGGAAAGAAATAGAAAATGTAAAGAAGAACTGACACAGATCAGTGGAATAGAGTTGAGAGCCCAAAAATAAAACCATAGATCTATGGTCAACTGATTCTTAACAAGGGTGCTAACTCAATTCAGTGGGGTAGGAACAGTCTCTTCAACAAATGCTGCTGGGAAAATTGGATTTCCACATGCAGAAAAACAAAGCAAGATTCATACCTCATGCCATACATGAAAACTAATTCAAAATGGATCAAGGACCTAAATATTAAATGTAAAGCCATAAAGTTCCTGGAAGAAAATATAGAGGCAAAGCTATGGGACCTAGTTTTTTTTTTTTTAAATGATAGATTAGCAAATTTCAACAGCAAACCCATAAGCAACAGAAGACAAAAATAGGTTATTGGGACCTCATAAAAATTAAATACTTATGTTCATCAAAATATTTTATCTAAAGTGTAGAAAGACAACCTACAGACTAGGAAAAAATCTTTGGGAACCGTATACCTAATAAGAGCCTATTATCCAAAATATATATGAAATTGCTACAGTTTGTCAACAAAAAGACAAATAACACAGTTAAAAAATGGGCAAAGGATATGAACAGGCACTTCACCAAAGAAGATATTCAGGCAGCTAACAGACACATGAAGAAATGC
>NW_004444001.1:577668-597738 GCF_000243295.1 Trichechus manatus latirostris | reverse complement strand
AATAACACAGTTAAAAAATGGGCAAAGGATATGAACAGGCACTTCACCAAAGAAGATATTCAGGCAGCTAACAGACACATGAAGAAATGCTCATGATCATTAGCCATTAGAGAGATGCAAATCAAAACTACAATGAGATACCACCTCACACCTACTAGAATGATACTGATTTAAAAAAAAAAAAACAAAAACAAATGTTGGCGAGGATGTGGGGAAATCAGAACCCTTATCCATTGCTGGTGGAAATGTAAAATGGAACAACCATTGTGGGAAACAGTATGGTGATACCTCAAAAAATTAAAAGTAGAACTACCATATGACCCAGCAGTTCCACTCCTAAGTGTATACCCTAGGGACCTAAAACTAGTGAAACCAACAGACATATATACACCTATGTTCATAGCAGCACTATTCACAGTAGCAAAAATGTGGAAACGACCTAAGTGTCCATCAACACATGAACAGATAAATAAAATGTGATGCATACATATGACAGAAAACTACTCAGAAATGAAGTCCTGATGCATGCTACAACATGGGTGAACCTTGAAGACATTATGCTGAGTGAAATAAGTCAATCACAAAAGGACAAATACTGTATGACCTCATTTATATGAAATGACAAGAATAGGTAATATTAAATATATGTAGTGGTTATTAGTTATTAGTGGTTACCTGGGGAAGGAGGGGAGAGGAAGAGAGGGAATCATCTTCTGGGAAGTAGTGAATTTCTGTCCGTGGTGATGGGAAAACTGCCACAGATTAAACGTAATAGTTACACAACTTAAGTAATATAACTAATATCACTAAGTTGTACACCAGAAAAAGAGCAAAATGGCAAATGTTGTGTTATATATAGTATTAAATCAGCAACCAAAATTTAAAAAGATACAGTTGCTGATACTACTTAGGTACAATCTCATGGGATTTGTTCTCTTGGTTCTAAAGCTTAGGGTCATGGCTTAGGGTCATGGGACTGCCCAGTTAATTGGCCTAACACTGTTTGTAGAGTTTCTGTTTTACCCCTCAGTTCATTGAGCAATGCCTGGGGTCTTAAAAGCTTTTGAGTATCCATCCAAGATACAGTAGTTGGTCTGTATTCACCTGGAGCAGCAGAGAAAGAAGGAGATCCAGGACTTGGAGAAGGAACTAGGCTTCAGGTGCCTCCTTTGCCATGAGACCAGAACTGGATGGTGCCTGGCTACCAATATTGAATGTTTTGATCAAGGACTCAATAGATGAATCCTTCTCAAAAAGGGGAAAATGTGGAACAGAATTTCAAATTTCTTATAGAACCTAGTCATACTTCACCTATTGAGTCTGGAGGCACCCCTGAACCTCGAACTGAAACTATCCCCTGAAGTCATCTTTAAACTAAACAACAGTTCAGCTGAATTAGTAAAGAATGATCACCTTGAGCACTGCACTCTTTTAAAGAATTATTTAGATGAGATAAAATTGACAACAGTAATTCTAAAACATAGATGTGTAGTTTAAGTCAATGGTGGTGAAATAATATGGGGAGAAATAGTGAGAATGATGACACAATGTGACGAATGTAACCAGTGTCATTGAATTGTACCTGTAGAAATTGTCGAATGGCTGTGTCTTAGTTATCTAGTGCTGCTATAGCAGAAATACCACACGTGGATGGCTTTAACAAACAGAAATTTATCCTCTCACAGAATAGGAGGCTAGAAGTCCAAATTCAGGGTGCCAGCTCTCTGATGGCCCTGGGGGGAAGGTCCTTGTCATCAATCTTCCTCTGGTCTAGGAGATTCTCAGCACAGGGACCCCAAGTCCAAAGGACGCGCTCTGCTCCTGGCTCTTCTTGCTTGGTAGTAATGAGGTCCCTCTCCTCTCTCCTCGCTTCTCTCTTTTATATCTCAAAAGAGATTGACTCAAGGTACAACCTAATCCTGTAGATTGTGTCCTGCCTCATTAACATAACTGCCTCTAATCCTGCCTTATTAACATCATAGAGATTTACAACACATAGGGCAATTACATCAGATCACAAAATGGAGGACAACCACACAATACTGGGAATCATGGCCTAGCCAAGTTAACACATGTTTTAGGGGGACACAATTCAATCCATAACATTCCACCCTTTGGCCCCCCCAAAATTCCTGTTCTTGCCACATGTAAAACACATTCACCCCATCATATCATCTCAAAAGTCTTAAATCAACTCCAAGTCCAAAATCTCATCTTTTGCAAAATTTCTTTTCATCTGTGAAATCTAGAATACAAGTTATCTGCTTCCAAAGTACAATGGTAGAACAGGCATGAGGTAGACATTTCCACTGCAAATGGGAGAAATTGGAGGGAAAGAAGGAATAAGCAAGTTAAAAACCTAGCAGAACAATTTACATTAGCTCTCAAGGCTTGAAAATAATCTGTTCTCTGAGACCATCTAGGCAATAGCCCTGCCCTCCAGACTTTGGGTGTTGGCCACACTGTCCGGATTCTGGGTGGAGGCCCCTCTGCCCTGGACTTCAGCTCCGCCTTCCAGGCCCACTGGAATGGCAACTTTGCTCCCTGGGCTTTGGGCCCCATTCTCCTAGTCCATCTGAGTGGCAACCCCACCCCCTTGGCCCTGGCAGGCCCCGTTCTTCTGCCACTGGTGTATGGCAGCCCTGCCCCCTTAGCTTTGGGGAACAGATTTGATCCCATCCCATTGGCACTTGTGAAAGGCAGCCCTGCACTCTGGAACCAGAGTGAAGATCTGAGTCTTTGAAACTTAGGAGGCCATGGCCTCACCCTTTGAGACCCAGTAGGCTGTGGTTCCGCCCTTTGAGACCCCAGAGGTCATGGCCGCCCCTTTGAGACTGAGACAGCTCTGCTTCCTGTGCTCCTTGTCTCTTCAGCTTCTGCTTCCTGGTTCCTTGGCCTCTTAGCCCCTCGGGCCAGCCCAGCCTCTGCCCTGCTTGGGCAAGTGTTCCAAAGCTCTTTAGCTCTACTGATAAGCACCTGGAGGCACCCCACTCTGCCAGTAAACCTTGGCCGGAAGGCTCTTAGCTTTCTTGCTGCATGGGTCAGCAAGTCTCGCTCCACTGATAAGGGCCCAGAGGCACCCCACTCTGCCAGGAAGGCTCCTGCCTGAAGGCACTCAGCTCTCTTACTCCATGTGTTGGCTCCCACGCTGTCTTGCACCAGTCTCCTGGTTCTGCTGCTGCCTTTTCTCTGCTGCTGCTTCTTGCCATCTGCGCTGTCTCCAGTGTTATACCCCTCCTCACTTCCTTCTGAGCCCTCACCAAAATTGTCTTTGATGTCAGTAATTCCACTAACAGTCTCTTCAGGGCAATCTAGGCTTTTACTATTAGGCATTTAAAACTCTTCAAGCCTCTACACATTACTCAATTCCAAAACTGCTTCCACATTGTAGGTATCTGTTAGAACAGCACTCCACTCCTGGTACTGGATTCTGTCTTAGTTATCTAGTGCTGCTGTCTTAGGCTGGGTTCTCTAGAGAAGCAAAACCAGTAAAGCATATATATATATATATATATATATCAAGGAAACCACTCATGCAGTTGTAGAGGCTAAAACATCCCAAGTCCGTGGATAAGGTTAGAGACCTCTCTCAATTCACAGAGATGCAGAAGCTGGTGAACCCAAGGTCAGCAGGTCGGAGAGGGGCTCCCACTCACAGGCTGTGAAGGTCAATGAATTCCAGGATCAGCAGACAAGACTGCAAGGTTTCTCCTGATTCACGTATCTGCACGGGCTGGTGAACCCAAGATCAGCAGGTTGGGGAACTGGACTCTTGCTCGCAGGCTAAGAAGATCGATGAATTTCAAGATCAACAGGTAAGCTGCTAGCTCAAGTCCCAAGAACCAGAGGTGAGACAAGAGGCAGCTGCTGAGTCTGGAAAAAGCCAAAAACCTTGGAAAGGCGAGCAGGCTGAAAGTAACCGGTGGAAGGCAGAGAGATGAAACTGAGGGAGCGGTGAGCTGCCACAGGTCCCACCTCCACCAGTACCACTCAGCAGATTTCATCATGGGGGTGATCACATATCAAATTTCAACAGGGAAGTGATCACAACATTATACAACTGCCAAAACACTGAGAATAATGGCCCAGCCAAGCTGACACACAATCTTAACCATCACAGTTGCCATAACAGAAATACTACAAATGGATGGCTTTAACAAACGAATTTATTCTCTCATAGACTAGGAGGCTAGAAGTCCAAATTCAAGGTACCAGCTCTCTGTTGGCTCTGGGGGAAGGTCCTTATCATCAATCTTCCTCTCGTCTAGGAGCTTCTCAGCACAGGGATCCCGGGTCCAAAGGATGCATTCCACTCTTGGCTCTTCTTTCTTGGTGGTAATGAGGTCCCTCTCCTCTCTCCTCGCTTCTCTGTTTTATATCTCAAAAGAGATTGGCTCAAGATACAACCTAATCCTGTAGATTGTGTCCTGCCTCATTAACATAACTGCCTCTAATCCTGCCTTACTAACATCATAGAGGTTAGGATTTACAATACATAGGGAAATTACATCAGATCACAAAATGGAGGACAACCACACAATACTGGGAATCATGGCCTAGCTAAGTTGACACACATTTTAGGGGGACACAATTCAGTCCATAACAGGGTATGTGATCTGCTGTGTGTATTTTCACCAAAACTTTTTTTAAAAAGAGAAGAACTGAATGGAAGTTTTAGAACTGAAAAATACAATAACCAAAATAAACAACTCAACAGATAGGCTCAACAGCAAAATGGAGGAGACAGAGTAAAGAACCAATAAACTTGAAGATAGAACAATAGAAGTAACCCAATCTGAACAACAGAGAGAAAGTAGACTGAAACAAAATAAAAAGAACAGAGCCTCAGAAGGAGAGGAGAAAAGGGGCAGTGCTGAAGTACCTGAAGAAATAACAGCTGAAAACTTTTCAAACTGGAAAGAGACATAAACCTACAGATTCAATAAGATGAGTGATCCCCAAACAGGACAACGCCAAAGAAATCCACACCAAGACAAATCAGAGTCAACTTCTGGAAACTGAAGACAAAGAAAAAAATCTTGAAAGCAGCAAGAGAGAAATGACACTTTACCTCTAGCAGAAAAACCATTAGAATGACAGTGGATTTCTTATTAGAAACCATGGAGGGCAAAAGGTAGTGGCATACTAGCTTTCAGATGCTGAAAGAAAAGAACTGTCAATTCAGAATCCTATACCCAGTGAAAATATCCTTTAGGAATGAAGGAGAAATCAAGATATCCTCAGATGATGGAAAACTAAGAAAATTTGTCACCAGCCAATCTGCCCTAAAAGAAGTTCTTTAAATAGAAAGGAAATGGTAAAAGAAGGAATCTTGCAACATCAAGAAGGAAGAATAAACAATAGATAGAGTAAAAACATCGGTAAACACAATATATTTTCCACTCAGGTTTTCAAAATTATGTTTGATGGTTGAAGCAAAATTATAACATTAATATGGTTCAAAATGTATGTAGAGGAAATATTTAAGACAATTATATTATGAATGGACATAAAGGGAGATAAGATTTCTATGCTTCACTCAAACTGGTAAAATGTCAACACTAGTAGACTGTCATAAGTCATGTATATATAATTTAATACCTAGGGCAACCACTAAAAAAGCTATACAAAGATATACACTCAAACACCTTACAGATAAATCAAAATGGAATTCTCAAAAAATGTTCACATAACCCATAAGAAGCTGGGGAAAAGAAAAAGAGAAATGAACAACAGAAAAAATAGAAAACAAAAAATAAAATGACAGATTTAAGCCCTACTATATCAATATTTACATTAAGTGTAAATGGTCTAAATATACCAATTAAAAGGCAGACATTGGTAGAAGGGATTAATAAACATGACCAAACTATATGCTGTCTACAAGAAACTTACTCCAAATATTATGATATAGGCAGGTTGAAAGTAAAAGGATGGTAAAAGATTTATAATGAAAACATTAATCAAAGAAAAGTAGCAGTAGCTATTTTAATATCAAATAAAGTAGACATAAGAGCCAAGAAAATTACCAGAAACAGAGAGGGATATTATATAATGGTAAAAGGGTCAATCCATCAAAAAGACTTATCAGTCATAAATATGTATGCATCAAACAGTAGAGCTACAAAATATGTGAAGCAAAAACTGATAGAACTAATAGAAATAGACAAATCCAAAACTACAGTTGGAAAGTTCAACACCCCTCTCTCAACACTTGATAAAACAACTAGACAGAAAATCAGCAAGGATATAAAAGAACTCAACAACACCAGCAGCCAACAGGATCTAATAGACAATCAATCCAATAACAGCAGAATACACATTCTTTTCAAGGACCCATGGAACATAAACCAAGATAGACCATATCCTGGGCCATAAAATAGACCTCAACAAATTTAAAAGAATTGAAATAAAGGTGTGTTTTCTGAACACAGTGGAATCAAACTAAAAATCAGTTAACCAAAAGTTAACAAGAAGATCTCCAAACACTTAAAAATTAAACAACACACTTCTAAATAATCTACGAGTCAAAGAGGGAGTCTCAGGAGAAATAAAAAATAGTAGTACATCTAACTAAATGGAAATGAAAATACAGCATATCAAAATGTGTGGCACACAGCTAAAGCTGTGCTGAGAGGAGCGTTATAGCACACAGTAGAAGAAAAGTCTCAAATCCATAATCTAAGCCCCTACGTAGAAAAAGAAGAGGAAAATAAACCCAAAATAAGCAGAAGGATGGAAATAATGAAGAGGAGAAATCAACGAAATTAAAAATAGAAAAGTTTGCATATTATATGATTCCGTTTATATAACATTTTTTTAAGTTACAAAATTTTAGAAATGGGGAACATATTACTGGTTGCCAGGGGTTAAAGATGGGTGTGAGGTAAGGGGATGAAGGGTGAAAGTGGGCGTGAGGGGCAGGAAGGAAGTAGGGGTGGCTACAAAAGTGCAACAGCAGGGATCTTTGTGGTGATGGAATTATTCTGTATCTTGATAGTGTCAATGTCAATATCCTGGTTGTGATATGGAACTATAGTTTTGCAAGATGTTACTACTAAGGGAAACTTGGTGTAGAGGATCCCTCTGTATTTTTTTTTTTTACAACTGCATGTGACTGTAATTATCTAAAATAAAATGTTTGTTTAAAAAATGAGTCTGAACTAGATAACAGTAATAGCTAACATTGCTGCATGCTAGCCACTATTCTAAACATTTTGCATGTATTACCTCATTTGATTTTCATAATAACTTTCTTTATGAGGGGTAGGTATTATTATGGTCCTTATTTTAAGAAAAGGAAGGCATAGAGAGGTTAGGGAAATTGCTGCAAGTCACACAGCTAGTAAGATCACAAATGGGATTCAGTCTCAGGGCTGTCTGACTCCAAAGTCTGTGCTCTAGATAATCTTAAGTGCAAAATAATATTCATAAAAGTGAAGAGTTTAGCACCAAGAAAACATAAAGTAAAGGAATAACTTGGGTTGGTGTTGGTCTGGGAAGAAATAACTATTTATTGAGCACTTTCATTCGACTCGACAGCAACAGGTTTGGGTTTTTTGGTTTTTTCATTTTAGTACTTACTTTCTATAAGATAAGCAAATAGGTTTCATCTCACAACTCTGACAGATTGACAGTGGCTGCCTACAATATTATGTTAACACAGATCCTGATACCACATCATAATTTGTCGCAGCGGCGACGGTAATCGGGACGGCGAAGACAGTAACCAACTGCACAACTCTTACAGAGAAGTGGGGCCAGGAGGGTCACTCTGAGAAGTCGACCCCCACTTCAGTCCCAGGAGTTTATTTTATAGTCAATACAGCAAGCGATAAAGCAATTAACAAAACAATGGGCTTTGGGAGTGGGCAAGGGAGAAGGAATTCAGGTAAACAAGTCAATCAGTAAAGGGACAATAGGTTTGGGAAAACACATCCAGACAAGTCTCGACATGTTGGAGCCAGGTCTCAACATCCTGTGCAGCATAGAGGCCTGTGGGGGCTGCAGTTGTCAATAGTGCAGCCATGTTTAAATGGCATATATCCCCACAATAATTGGGCAAGAAAGAATGTCATTGTTAATTTATAGATAGTTGCCGTTTATGAGGTGGAGGGAAGGGATGGCATGAAGAATGAGTGATATGTATTTGCATCTATCACTATTTTCAGATTTGAGCTAGGTGTTTTACATGTGTTATGAGGGAGCCCTGGTGGCACAGTCATTAAATTACTCACTTGGCTGCTAACCAAAGGTTGGCAGTTCGAACCTACCAGCGGCTCCAGTCCGCTTCTGTAAAGACTTACAGCTTTAGAAACCCTATTGGGTAGTTCTACTCTGTCCTGTACAGCCACTATGAATTGGAATCGACTCGAGGGCAGTGGGTTTTGTTTTGTTTTGTTTTATGTAATGTAAATCCATATCAAACACTGTTGAGTATTACATTTTATAGGTGAGGAAACTGAGGCTCGGAGAATTTAAGTAACATGTCCAAACTCACACAGCCAGTAAGTAGCAGGGCCAGGATTAAAGCTGGATTCTCCAAGTGCGGAAACCATACTTTTTCCTCCATACTTCCTGAAGGAGCGTTGGACCGGCAGAAATGGCAAAAAAGAAGGGTTCATGCATAAGCGAAGAAGTAGAATCAGCCAGTCACATAGAAGATATGAAGCAGATCAGCTTAACTAGAATAGAGGAGCATATTGGGCATTAATGATAGATTAAGGGAGATACAATGCCCAGATGATTAAAAGCTTTAAAACAGACTAAAAGACTTACCGTTCCCAGTTTGTTTGTTTTCTGAGAGCTTCTAGAGTAGTGGAGGATAAAGCGGTGATGAAGTAGTAGGCTTCAAGACTTTCATTTTCTTCTTCTTTTTCCCTCTTACTGAATAGTCTTCATTGGACTGTCCCAGTTTTCTTAACCTATGCTCTTAAGGGGATTGGGGCTCACCCACTCTCCATCAGTTTTCTAATTGCATTTTTATTATAAAAGATAGACATGTATATTGCAAAAAAAAAATCTCAAAAAAAAAGTGTCATCCCCAACCTTTAATCTTGTTCCCCAAAGGTAACTTCTGTTAACAGACAGTTTGGTGTATATCCTTTCAGATTATTTATATGTGTGTATGTTGTTGTTGTTAACTGCCATTGAGTCAGCTTCTGACTCTTGGTGACACCATGCACAACAGAAGGCTGTAGATCAGACCATTGTGATCTATAAAGTTTTTATTGGCTGATTTTTGGAAGTAGATCATCAGGCCTTTCTTCCTATTCTGTTGTATATATAAAATGTATTTATTTATGCCTGCAAGATATATATAAAACCTGAAGACATAAATACAGTCAGTTTAACTGTTCGTAGTAGAGATAAGAGTCAAAGGCCTAGAAGGTTGAGCTGGAGCCCATTTTTGTTGACTTGTCTTTTCCCCTGTGAAAAGCTGTATTCCTCACAGGGATGTTAATGTCTCCTGAGAAGGACTATCAAAGTTAGAATGAAAGGGCCTTCACAAAGGCAAAGGCTTGTTCTGGTCACCTTTTCCTTGCTTTCCCACATCAATCTAGAAGAGATTCTGGTAGTTTCTAGGGCAAGAATTTAAGCCAGCTGACAGTGACTGTGAAGAAAAAAGGAAGGAGTGCTTTTTCTGAGCCTCTGAATCAACACACAAGGACTCACCTTATCTCATCAATTATAGCTCATTAGAGAAAGAAACACAGAAGAGTTATCAAAGGGGCCTAAACTTACTTTTTTGTTGGAAACCCCTCTTTCTGAAAAAGGGCCATGGGCCCCTGAAGGGAACCTAATCTGTCCCACTGCTGGTTTAATGAAATTCTGCCCCATTTTCACTCTGATTTCCTTTTCAATTTGAACTTCCTGCAGCTATCAATGGGCATGTTAGGTTTTGGTTTCATTGCCACTTACCTTCCGGAGTCTGTCATCAGTGCTTACCTGGCTGCCACAGCACTACACATCATGTTGTCCCAGCTGACTTGTATCTTCGGGATTATGATTAGTTTCCATGCTGGTCCAGTTGCCTTCTTTTATGTGAGTAATTTCAACCCTCACCAAAAATGACAAATGTCCTTCCCCTTGTCTCCAAAGAGGAGTGGACCCAAGTGAAAAGATACTTGTCCATTCCCAAAAGGTGACACAGTCCATAAGCAGCTCCGTTAAGAGGGTTCTAGAAATAATTTCTTCTCTCCTACATTTGGGGTCTTGGTTAATTGCATGCTCTCAGTTCCGTTAACCATTTCAAGCCCACCCTTTAAACTAACATGATTTACATTAAAATTTGGTCTTTAAAATGGATAATGGTGATGGTTACACAACATGGCAAATGTAATTAACGTCACTTAAAAATAGTTAAAATTGCAAACATCTTCTTATATACAGTGAAACCTGTAAGAGCCGGAACTTGACAGGACCACCTTGTTTTTCCAGGTCTCAAAAATTTTCTACCTTTGACGGGGTGCAGTCTTAACCACTTTTCTATTGCCCTCTATTACTGGAAAATATTTTAGTTTTCCTTCTCGGACAGGTTTTTGCCTTACACATGTTCTGGCTTTCACAGATTTTACTGTATATTTTACCACAATAAGAATTTGCCCTTTAATAATTTTTCCTGATACATGCTACATAGTAGGCATGTATCTTAAAACAGCTAAAGAATATATAATACTAAGAAGTCCCTGAATGCAAGAATGAGGTAGGAGCTAAGCTAGATTTTGACTCATGGTGACCCTATGTGTGTCAGAGTAGAACTGTTCTCACTGGGGTTTTCAATGGCTGATTTTTCAGAAGTAGATCGCCAGGCTTTTCTTCCAAGGTGCCTCTAGGTAGACTGAAACCTCCAACCTCCTGGTTAGCAATGAAACATGTTAACCGTTTACATCACCCAGGGACTCCATATAACAAATATGGCCTAGGAAAATTAAGGATGAATAGACCAATAAGCAGAACTCCCAGGTCATTTCCGTTATACTGAAACACATAAAGTGAATTGTCTCCTTTTTGAACATTACTGTCTCTTTTTCAACTTTAAAAAAAACACACATATCTCCCCCAGGAGTGCTTGCCCTCACTGTTGTAGTCATGCTTATACAGACCTTTGTGGCCAGCATCCCTGCCTAAGGACTTCTTTTTAAACTAATCTGGAAAGAATACTATTTTCTAGATTTCGGCAATTATATTCCTTGCTCAATCTCTATAATTTTGTTTTCTTTCAGAACATAATTAACTACTGTGTATCTCTACCAAAAGCTAATTCCACGAGCATCCTACTATTTCTAACTGCTGTAGTCGCTCTGAGAATCAACAAATGTATCAAAATTTCTTTTAATCGTTATCCCATCGAGTTTCCCATGGAATTCCTACTGGTAGGTTTTTCATTGCCCCAAATTCATGGTTTAGATAATTTTAAGTACCTACTTTTTTCCCAATTAAATAAAAAGCAAGTAACCTAGGAAGAGAAAGGTTCATAAAAGCCTATAAAAATAATATTTTTTATAAACATGGTAAGTCGAATTATGACAAAGCTGAATACATTTAGTTTTACATACAAGCTTATATTTGTATAATATGCTTATTTTCAAAGTACTTTATCTGTTGCTTCTTTTAATAATATTTCAAAAACAGAAGGGCTTTTTTTCCCTATGAGAGTAATATGGGCTTGTTCTAGAAATTTTGAAAAACATACAGTAAAAAAAAAAAAAAACTCCTATAGTTGTACCACCCAAAGTGAACTACTATTAATATTTTTTTATTTTCAATTACTCACACCTTTGTTCTTGCAAACAAATATTTATTCATTACGTACTGTATGATAGACGTATGCTCAGTATTGGTGAATTTCCACCTTTTTTAATGTAGGTTTTGTTTCTGTTTTAATATAGTTGCCGTCATACTGTTATTCAGCCTCCTTTTATTCTCACTATGCTACAGTAAAGATTGAGGCAGATGGGATATTAAATGAATTATCTAGCAAGGGGCAGCTAGGGCTCAGTGCTGTCTAACGTCACATTTCTTGTTTCTTTTTTACAGTGTACTAGTAAAATTTACCTGTTGTAGTTATAATTAATATTTCTATGGTGATAAAGATATTTTCATAAGTAAGGCTCAGTTTTTTAAAGTCAGCATTTCTCTTTCTTAGGATTTCTGAATTCTTGGGTGTCTATAAGAAGGGTCCTGTGGCAGAGATATTTAAAGTTCCCCAAATATGTATGTGTTCCCTTGAATTTTCCAGCTTGCCTTGTAGTTAGGCAAGACCAGATGGCTCCTGGGCCAAAGTACAGGAGGATAGGTGTGAGTCCTCATGCTGTCTCCTCCCCTGCTGTGATGATCTAAGAGGTCATATGTTGAGATACAGAGTCCCCAGGTGGAATAAGCCTGGATCGCTGAGGCACTGTTTGCAAAGAAGCTGCCCTGGAGAGCCACCAGCCCCCAATGGACTTTATGTGAGCAAAAAATAACTTTTATTGTTAAAACACTAAGATCTCATGGTTTGTGTGCTACCACTGCATAGCCCATCCTTTACTAACTAACCAAGGTGCATACTCTTCAAGATTCAAAAACACTGCTTTGGGGATTGAGACAAAGCTCAGTCCCATATCTGTTGTATAACTCTTACGAAGGTGCATGTTCTTTCCTCTTTGGAGTAGTTAAGAAGCTATTCATTTCTAAAGGCTTGAAGCTGAAAGGCTGCTTTTACAAAGACTTTTCAAGACCTTGGACACAAATAGTGCTTCATTGCGTATGCGGAGTTTGGGGAGCGGAGTCAGAGGCAACTTCTCCTTCTCATGATGCCCAGCCCAGCTCTGGTACCTTAGGAAGCTGTGGCTTCAGGATCAACCACAAATAGTACCCATGGTACAGACATCAGCCTTCTCTTAAGAGACATCATCAGTGGGATGATGTCCCTTCAAGCAGCCTCAAAGGCAGTGGACATTAACCAGGGTTGTCAGGAAAAGGTAGAAGCAAGAGAATAGAGGATGCTGTGGATTGACTATGGCTGACAGACTGGTTTGTGAGCCATAGTTAAGACATTCCTTTGGGAAATGCTTAAATAATTAGAATGCACCATGGTGAGGTGGGGGAGGAGTTGAGATCCAGCAATAAAGTGGGAGGAGGCTTAGAATTATTACAATTTAGGCATTAAACTTTTTTGTGGCCTAATTTGTACTCACAGGCTACTGAAGCCTGCAGTATGGTATTTATACACATGTCAAGTCAACTGATGCTGATAGAGTTCTCTCTTTTCTTTCCGCCATGTAGCGGGGATTAGAGATGTACTTTAGGATTGAAAAAAAGCCCTCCTGGTTTTTCTTGGAAGCTGAGAAAATGGGAGAAGCAGGCTGAAAGCTGCTATGGCCTGGGGTATAAAAGGCTTCTCATATCAGCCACCGAGAAACTACTGCTTAGCTGTGCTAGAGGAAACTGCACACACCAACCAATCCATCCTTTAGCTATTATACTAAAATATTTAGAAAAAATTTCAAGGCACTATCTGGGACCCAGGTAGAAGATACAGACAAATATACTTGAGTTCTTTAACTATATTAAATTATATATACTATATGTTAACAATTACATGTATGTGTGTATATACACACACACACACATATTGTATAGCAAACACCCAAAAAGTGTCACCAGTATTTATCTTTGGTTTTTTATTTCCACTTTTTAATTTTCCAAATTTTCTTAATTTTCCTTAATGAACAAGTATTACCTTTATAATGGAAATAAGTTCCTTGGCCACTTAACACCCTTCTTGCCCCTTAACTATATAAAGTCTGAGACTTATCTTCTCTGACCAAAACTGTGATCCAGATTATTCCATCCATTCTGAGCTGTAGGCTTCCTAGGGGTCTTCATCTGATCACAGCATCATAGGAAACCAACTGTTGTCCTGCTCAGTGTCTGGTTGAACCCTTGAAGTTGATACTGGGAAAAGATTTATGTGTTAGGGAGAATGAGGTAAAGCAAATATATAACTATTACTTTAAAACCTGGGCATTGAGGTCTCTTGTTTCTGGAGCCCTGGTGGTGCAGTGGTTTAAGCATTTGGCTGCTAACCAAAAGGTCAGCAGTTCAAATCCACCAGCCGCTCCTTGGAAACCCTATGGGACAGTTTTACTCTGACCTATAGGGTCACTGTGAGTCGGGATCAGTTTGGTTTTGGTCTTTGGTTTAATTTACTTTGGTGCGAGGTCTTTATAAGGTGAAATAATTGCTAGGTTGTTATTTTCTCTCTAGTTGAAAGTTAGATACTGGAAGGGGGAATTGCCATTTTTAGAAGTAAATGAAAAACAAAGCAGGTAATTGCTTTGCTAAAGACTTTTTATCCCCCTGTGGTATCAGGGGCTGCTCCATATTATTAAGGGTTAGTCAGTATAATGATTCTTAGTATACCTCAACAATCCCCCAAAAGGCTTATCTATATTGGTACAGTGTACCTAGATCTAAAAACTTTAAAAAACCAGAGACCTTGATACACCATTAGCTGAGAACATGTTTATATTGGTTTAAATTTTTAAGGTTAGTGGGGAGAGAGAAGTCTGACCTTCTTGTGTTCCCATCATAGTGCCAGAGACTGAGACTGAAGTTGCTTTTCATTTTGGCTACAATGCTAAAAAGAGCTTAAGGAAGGACCCTTAGACTCTTAGAGTCAAAGAGGATCCCTGCCTTTCTTGCTCTGCAAAACTGGTCCTGCATATCTATCCAACCTTCATGTTTAGGGATTTCCACTCATTTCATTTCCTGTCTTCCCAGAGGCTATGGGCACGTCTGCTCCTGGAAGCAATGCACAATACTTAGATGATCATGTGCCTCTTTGTTTTTTTTTTTAAACCCCCTACAGATTGTTGGCTTTACTATAATTGCAAACAAGCTAAGCATGGCTACAGAAACCAGCAAGACGCTCATTGAAATGATTCCTTATAGGTGGGTAATTCCACTTTTCAGCACTGCTTTTCCTTTTCTATTGCCTTCTCTCAGTCTCTGACCACACAACCTAATTTTAGTCTCTACAAGTAGTCTCTGGTCACAGCCAAATTAAGAGTCATGGGATCAAATTCATGTTAGAATGTAGAGGTTTATGAAAGGAGAAGGGCTGGGACAACTCCTTGTTCCTTCTCTGATCAGTCTCTGTTTCTCTTCCGTTATTTGAGCCAATCCCCTTGCCCAAGAAAGCTCCTGGTTGCCCTGAATAAAAGAGAGACTCAAATGTTTTTTACCTAGTGCACTGTGGACCTTCTCCACCTCCATAACTATCTGATTGCTTCTCAAGGACAGAACAAGAGATGCCTCTGTTTTTCCCCCGGAGAGGGTAGTTCCTTCTGACTTCACCCGTGTAGACTGAATTGGTGCCCCTGAGCAACATTATTTTATTACTCTGGGAAGAAGGGCATCTTCAAACAGTCTGGCATAATGGAGTTCTTAAGAACTCGCAATGATTTTTATATTATAATTCCTATCAGTGACTATAGGGTAGCACTCTTGCTTCTGTTAGGAAATAACGATTTCTTAACCATTGGTAAGATGAATCACTAGCTACGAAAGGCAGTATACTGCAGTTTCTTGATGCATAGTTAGGCTTTTGAAGAGTACTGCTTATTTTCTCACTTAAACAATTGGAGGAAACCCTGGTGGTGTAGTGGTTAAGAGCTATGGCTGCTAACCAAAAGGTCGGTAGTTTGAATCCACCCTTCAAAACTCTACGGGGCAGTTCTACTCTGTCCTGTGGGGTTGCTATGAGTCGGAATTGACTTGACAGTAAGGCGTTTGGCTTGGTTTTTGGTTTGGACAATTGGAAATACTGCAAAGGGTAGCCAAGGATTCTTGCTAAACTCCAGGATATCAAACATAGACTACTTTGATGCAACCAGATTAAACTTGTCTCAGATCCTACACATTCTCAATAAAATCTGTCAATGGCTCAATTTGAGATTCTATTCCATTATTAAAAAAAAAAAAAGGTGAGTAGACACCATTTAGACAATACAAAGATAAATGAAACGTGGTCCCTGCCTACAAAAAAAATAACGGGAATTGACATTTTACATATTTATTTTATTTCATTTGATACAGTAATACTATAAGGTAGATAGTGTCTTCTCTTTATAGCTGAGGAAAATCAGGCTTACCAAGTTTAAATGACTTATCCAAGATCATACAGGTAGTCAGTGGCAAAGCTACTATTTGAGTCCGTTTCTATTTGATTCCAAAGTCCCTGATTATAACCATCTATTTTACTTACTCAATATGCTTTTGTTGTTACTGTCTTTATCCAGGACCACTAGGGACTAGTAAAATTTAAAACTAAGTTTGCTCCCTCCATGTCCATATCCATTTTAACCTAATTTGCCAGGAAAGAATAGAATGTTTCAGAGGAGAACAGTAGAAAGGAGAAAAGTAGTTTCTTTATAGTAAATATTCAAGTTTTATTAATACAGATTTGGGTGATAACTTGCATTTACTTTGTACCTCTTTGGGACAGCCACATTCTTGCCTAACTTCTTAAAAAGACAAAAAGGGGAAATTTGACAAGAAGCCACATATCTGCCTTTGAGCATCGTTATCTTCCTATGTAGCTCTTTGCCAGCAAAACACCAAGGTATTAAAAAATAGGAATTTAGATTCATGCACAGAGTAATGATGAGAAATGGGAAGACAGGATGAGATAGCACTTTGAGGTGCTAAAAGTGGATGCTTTCTACTTTAAGGAAAATGAAATTTAAAATGCAGGACCTTATAGTAAGAAAACTTAGATAAGAGATTATTTGCTTTGCAGAAAACTATATCACAAAATTTCTTTTAAAATAATTTTCCTGAATGTATTTAAAACATTGTTCATTTTATTGAATATGGATTTTTACACAAATTTTCAGAAGTAAACCAATAATTGAGTCATGCATATCTTTTTCTTTGATGGAATGACAAAAATAATCAAAAGAATAAACATTTTAATTGCAAACCTTATCTAAGATATTTAGAAGATTATTCTCTGATTTAGAAAGTAATCTAGAGAAGTGGAAACTGAGGTGTATTTGTGCTTCCAAATTTGATTTAAAGAATCTAAGGAAAAACAATGCTCCTTCAAAAATTATATATATATTTTTTTCCTTTTTTAGACTGTTAATAATCATGATTAATTTTCAAATGTTAAACTGACATTGTATTTCTAGGATAAACTCCACTTAGCCATGGTGTATTAGCATTTTATATATTGATTTGCTAAAATGTTAAGAATTTTTACATTTATGTTCATGAGGAATATTGGTCTGTAATTTTCTTTTCTTGTAATGTGTTTATTTTTGGTATTAGACTAATGTTGGCATCATAGAAGGAGTTAGGAAGTAGTTCCTCCTCTTCAATTTCTGGAAGAGCTTCTATAGAATTGGCTTTATTTCTTCCTTAAATATTTGGTAGAATTCATCAGTGAAGCTATTTGGGCCTAGAGTTTTCATTGTGGAAAAGATATTAATTATAAATTTAATTTTTTTTTAAATAGGCTATTTATTAAATGGAAACCCTGATGGCGTAGTGGTTAAGAGCTACAGCTGCTAACCAAAAGGTTGGCAGTTTGAATCCACCAGGCACTCCTTGGAAACTCTATGGGGCAGTTCTACTCTGTCCTGTATGGTCGCTATGAGTTGGAATCAACTCAACGGCAATGAATTTGGTTATTCATTTATTTATTTATTAAATAAAACTATTAAGTTATGTAATAATCATCCATAATTCAGCTGATTTATTTCTTCAGAGTGCTGTTACTTTTCAAAGAATTTGTCCATTTAATCTAAGTTGTCAAATATATTAGCATAAAGATATTTATAATATTCTCTTATTAACTTGTTTTAATAACAGGTTTATTGACATATAATTCATATACCATACAATTCACTTTTTAAGAAAGTATTCAATTTGGTGGATTATAGTATATTCACTGAGTTGTGCAACCATCATCACTATCTAATTTTAGAACATTTTCATCACCCCCAAAAGAAACCCTGTGCCCTTTAGCAGTCACTCCCAATTCTCCTTTTCCCCCAGCTAATCTACTTCCTATCTCTGTTGCTTTTCCCATTTTGGACATTTCATGTAAATAGAAGCATACAATATATGGTCTCTTGTGCCTGACTTCTTTCACTTAGCATAATGTTTTCAAGGTTCATCTATTTTGTAGAGTGTATCAGAACTTCATTCTGTTTATGGCTAGATAATATTACATTGTATGGATATACCACATTTGTTTATCCATTTATCAGTGATGGACATTTATCTTAGTCATCTAGTGCTACTATAACAGAAATACCACAAGTGGATGGCTTCAACAAACAGAAGTTTATTCTCTCACAGTCTAGTAGGCTAGAAGTCCAAATTCAGGGCATCAGCTCCAGGCGATGGCTTTCTCTCTCTCTAAATTCTGGAGGAAGGTCCTTGTCATCAATCTTCCCTTGGTCTAGGAACTTCTCTGTGCAGGAACCCCAGGTCCAAAGGACACACTCTTCTCCCGGTGCTGTTTTCTTGGTGGTATGAAGTCCCCCTGTCTCTCTGCTCACTTCTCTCTTTTATATCTCCAAAGAGATTGGCTTAAATTGTGGATTAATCTTGTAGATTGAGTCTACATAACTGCCGCTAATCCCATCTCATTAACATCAAAGAGATAGGATATACAACACACAGGAAAATCACATCAGATGACAAAATGGTGGACAATCACACAATACTGGGAATCATGACCTCGCCAAGTTGACAGATATTTTAGGGGACACAATTCAATCCATGATGGCATTATTTTTGGTTATTATGAGTAATGCTGCTATGAACATTTGTGTAGTTTTTGTGTAGACATGTGTTTTCAGTTCTTTCGGGTATATACCTAGCAGTGGAATTTCTGGATCACATGGTAACGATTTTAATTTTCAAGAAACTGCTAAACTGTTTTCCAAAGTGACTGCACCGTTTTACATTCCCACCAGCAATATATGAGGATTCCAATTTCTCCACATCTTCACCAACACTTATTATTGTCCGTGTTTTTCATTATAGACATCCTATTGAGTATGACCCCATGTGTTACAGAGTAGAATTGCTCCATATGGTTTTCTTGGCTGTAATCTTTACGAAAGCAGATCATCAGGCCTTCCTTCCGTGGCGCTACTGGGTGGATTCGAATCACCAACCTTTAGGTTAGTAATCCAGTGCAAATCATTTGCACCACCCAGTCACTATGAGTTGGAGTTGACTTGAGGCAATGGGTTTTTTAGTTTAGTGAGTATGCTGCAGTATCTCATTGTAGTTTTATTTTCATTTCCCTTATGACAATAAGGTTGAGTATGTTTACATGTGCTTATTGGCCATTTATGTATATTCTTTGGAGAAATGTCTTTTCAGATCCTTTGGCCATTTTTAAATCAGGTTGTCTTTTTATTACTGAGTTGTAAGAGTTCTTTATATATTCTGGATACAAGTCACTTATCATGTATGTAATTTGCAAATATTTTCTCCCATTCTGTGGGTTGTCCTTTCTTTTTTTTAATTTTTTAAAATTTTTTATTGTACTTTAGATGAAGGTTTGCAGAACAAACTAGTTTCTCATTAAACATGAGTATACTTTTTTTTTTATGACGTTGGTTAACAACCCCACAACATGTCAACATTCTCCCTTCTCGACCTTGGGTTCCCTATTACCAGCTTTCCTGTCCCCTCCTGCCTTCTAGTCCTTGTCCCTGGGCTGTTGTGCCCCTTTAGCCTCATTTTGTTTTATGGGCCTGTCTAATCTTTGGCTGAAGGGTGAACCTCGGGAGTGACTTCATTATTGAGCTAAAAGGGTGTCTGGGTGCCATACTCTCGAGGTTTCTCCAGTCTCTGTCAGGCCAATAAGTCTAGTCTTTTTTTGTGAGTTAGAATTTTGTTCTACATATTTCTCCAGCTCTGTCCAGGACCCTCTATTGTGATCCCTGTCAGAGCAGTCAGTGGTAGTAGCTGAGCACCATCTAGTTGTACTGGACTCAGTCTGGTGGAGGCTGTGGTAGTTGTGGTCCATTAGTCCTTTGGACTAATCTTTCC
>NW_004444001.1:560489-577568 GCF_000243295.1 Trichechus manatus latirostris | reverse complement strand
GGTTACCTTGAAATTTACCCTTATCTTCCTAGATTTGAACCAATCTATCATTACTTGGTATTGCCTTGCTTTCCTCTCTATCAGAAGGTTCTATACCTACAGCGTTTATTCCCTCTTTTATTGTTCTGATGCTGTTGTCATTTACAGATTAACCTCTCAGTTTCCCTTTTGTAATTCTTTTGGTTTTGGAGAGGCCTTGAGAGTTCATTTCCTAGGTTGGTATCTGGCTGGTAGAATCTTGCATCCTAGATTCAGGCTGTGGTCTTATGTCATTTGTTCTCAGACCGAAGGACTCCTTTTAATAATTTTTGTAAGTTTGTTTAGTTTTTACATAGTCCCTTAATTTCTGTTTATCTGGAAATGTCTTAATTTCACCATCATATTTGAACGAGAGTTTTGCAGGCTATATTATTCTTGGCGGGCAATTTTTTTCTTTCAAGGTTTTTTATATTTCATCCCATTGCCTTCTTGCTTGCATGGTTTCTGCCGAATAATCTGAGCTTAGTCTTATTGTTTCGCCTCTGTATGTGACTTTTTTGTTTTTCTCAAGCTGCTCTCAGGATTCTTTGTTTGTCTCTGGTTTTAGCGAGTGTGAGTATGATATGCCTTGGTGATTTTCTTTTGGGGTCTGTGCTATATGAGGTTTGTTGAGCTTTGATGGTCAGCTTTTCATCTCTCATGATATTGGAGATGTTTTCTGTCAGCAGTTCTTCAATGATCCTCTCTATGTTTTCTGTTTTCTCCCCCTGTTCTGGGACTCCAGTCACACACAGATTTTTGCTTTTGATTGTATCCCACTTAATTCTCAGGGTTTCTTCATTTTTCTTTGTCCTTTTTTTTTTTATTTTTCCTCAAAGAGTTGTATCCAAGTATTTGTCTTCAATTTCACTGATCCTGTCTTCCATCGTTTGACACCGGTTCCTCAGCCCTTCTATGACACTGTCCATTTCTGAAATCTTGATGTTTATCTTTTGTATTTCTAATCGTTGTTTTTTTTCTAGTTGTGAATTTATTTTGGCATTTTGTTCCTGTATTATTTTCCTGAATTCTTCCAATTTTTGTCTGTATTTTCTATGAATTTGTCTGCCATAAATTTGTCTATTTTTTCCTCATTTTTGTCAGCTCCTTGCTTCAACTCTCGGATATCTCTGAATATGAGAGATTTGAATCCCCTATCAGGTAGTTCTTGTACCTTTTCTTCTACTGGAAAGTCATGTGTTGTTTTATTTTGGACGCCTACTGGAACCACCCTTTCCTGTTTTTTTATATGTTTTGATATTGTGTCTTTGGGACATTCAGTCGTTATTTTCTTCGTTTATTGATTGCAGATTTGTTTGTTTCATCCTGTTTTTTTGTTTTTATTTGGTTATGTCTGAGCAGGTGGGCTGTGCATTCTTTGTTGTTTACTCATCTGTGGGCACAATATTTTTCACCTCCTTGTCCAATAGGCAGGGCCAGTCACTCAGCTATGGTACAGCAGGGCAGGTCCATCTGAAGGGGAGTTGCTGGGATGGGTTGTTTGTGGCATGTACTAGGGCCGACAGGGTGGGCTGGGAACCGGTGCAGGGCAGGTTCCACTAGGCTGTGCCTGTGCTGCTTGGGGGTGTGATGTTCAGCGCATGGTGCAGGTAGGCAGGAAGGAAGAGGGGATTGTGATATGTGGAGCTAAGATGGGTAAGGGAAAGAGGGGAGAGAGGAGATAGAAACAGAAGCCAATAACAAACAAAAAAAGAATGCTAAGGGAGCTTACCGTTGGATTGGAGAGATTAGAAACTGAGAAATGGAGAAAAACAAAAAGGAAAGAAAAAGGGAAAAAGAAAATAAATAAATAAAAATTAGAAAAAAGAAAAGAAAAGCCCCCAGGGATCTCACCAGTGCAGCTGCAAGGCCTGGGGAAGTGGCTCCCAAGCCACAAACTACAGCTTGGCTAGAAGGTGTAGAGATGTCACACAGTGCCAAGTATTCAGGAGATGTAAAGAGAAGATAAGAATAGAGAAATGAGAAACAGAAATGAAGAAAGACAAAAAGGAAAAAAAGAGAGAAAAGAAAACAAAAGAAAAAAGACCCCAGGGATCCCGCCACACAGCTGCACAGACTGGGAAAGTAGCTTCCAAGCCGTGCAGTACAGCCTGGCTAGAAGGGGCTCCCAAGCAGAGAAAAGAAAAAGAAAACAAACAAACTAAGAAAACAAAAATAAAAAGTCCTGGGGATCCCGCCAGTGCAGTAGTGTGGGCCGGGAAGCAGTTCCACAGTTGAGCAGTGCTTCACAGCATTTCGAGAAGAAGCAAAGCTGGCACACGGAGCCAGGTGTTTGAGAGAAAGGAGGAGAAGGTGGTAAGAGGTACAGAAGAAACCAAAAGAAGTGGAAAAAAGCAACACCAGCAATAAACAAATAGCATTCAGGGAGTTGGCCAGTGTGGGTGGGTCAAATCTAAGTGGCACAGGGCTGTAGCTGGTGCCTTCTGGCCAAGAAACTGTGGCCGCAGGAAGCAGAGGAGACTGAGCGGGGGGTGAAGAAGAGTGGCAGATGGGAGAGCCTATATCACTGGTTACTGGTTATTCTGTCTCATGCTGGGAGCTTCATGAAGCTGCTTTCCCGTACTCTCTGTTCACTAATCTCCAGTGTACCCAGGATGAATCCAAGCGTCAGGGACCCTGCATTTCTCAGCCTGCTGAGCTACCACAGCCACCTATGAAGTGGCAGAGGTCAAGCAGGCGGGAGAAGGATGGGGGTTGGGAAGGCGTATATTGCTGGTTACCGGGTGCTCTGTCTCCTGCTGGGAGCTCTGTGAAGCTGCTTTCACATACTTGCTGTCTGTCGATCTCTGACAGGAGTCCAAGATGGTGAATCCATGCCACATTAGCTGATAGGGGACCTCGGCACATATCTCTTCTCACTCTCTGTTCTCTGTCAGTTTCTTATTCCATTCAGTGTTTGGCTGAGTTCTTTATCTCTTCATTTGATGCTTAGGGTTCCAAGACTGACATTTGTCTCTGTTTTACTTAGTTTTTTGGGTCTTTGCTGTAGAGGAATGGCATGGTGCTTCTGTCTATAGCACCATGTTGGCTCCGCTACCTGTCCTTTCATTTTCTTGCTGGTGCCCTTTGAAGCACAGAAGTTTTTAATTTTGATAAAATCCAATTTGTCTGTTTTTTTCTTTGCATCTTTTTGAATCCTTTTTAATTTATTGAGACTTGTTTTATGACCCAGAATATGGTCTATCGTCATAAATGATACACGTGTACTTGAAAAGAATGTGTAATCTGCTCTTGTTTAGTAGAATATTCTATAAATGACAGTTGGGTTGAGGTACTTAATGGTGTCTATAGTAAGCTACATAATGGTCCCCCAAAGATGTTGATGTCCGAATCCCCTGAACCTGTGAATTTGTAGCTTTACATTGTAAAAGGGAATTTACAGATCTAATTAAGTTATAGATCTTCAAATGGTAAGGTTATCTGGGATAACCCTGGTGAGCCCAATATAATCATCAAACCAAAAAAACCAAACCTGTTGCTGTGGAGTCGACTGCAGCTACCAGCTGGTGGATTCGAACTACTGACCTTTTGGTTAGCAGCCAATCTCTTAACCGCTGTGCCACCAGGGCTCCAATAAAATCATAAGTATCCTAAAAAAAGGGAGACAGAGGGGGATTTGACTACAGAAGAGCAGTGTTAAGTGATGCAGCATGAGAAAGCCTTTTTTGGCTTTGAAGATGGAGGAAGGGGGCATGAGCCAAGGAATGCAGGCAGCCTCTAGAAGCTGGAAAAGGCAATTCTCAGAAGAATCACAGGTCTCCTGACACTTTGATAAAATACAATATTTTTGAAGGTTCCTCTAAGGAGAGGAAAGTAATAGCGTGGAGAGGATAGTAAAGGAAGCTAGGCTTCTCTTAAAATATATTGTTTTTGTATTTGGCTCTGGTATTATATAATTATTCTTTATTATTTCAAAACAAAATTAGATAAAAAAATAAACAATCGTTAAAAACAAAAATCAGAATAAAACAAATGAACGTATGTATTGAGTTGGTGGAATAAACACCCAGAGAACTATTCCAAATGATTATTAAACTACAGTAATTTGACTGTTCAACCCTAATGTAATAAATCCTAAGCACAAAAAGACTGATAAGAAAATCTTAAACTGTTTTCAGTAATAATATTGTTGGTGTTGGCATTGTTTTTCTGTTTTGTGTGTATTGTGGGATATAACCAATGAATAATTATGTTAGTGCTGCTGAGCAGAGGCAGATTACCCAATAAGCAAGGTAAACACAGGTTTACTTGTGCTTATTTCATAATCTGTAGTGAACAATTTCACGTTTTTCACCACAGCTACATGTGAAATTGTGCACTACAGATTAGGAAGTAAGCACAAATAAACCCATGCTTACTTTGCTCACTGGCTCGTCTGTCCCTGTCAGGGACTGTAAATTTGAAAAGAGGCTTTGATTCTGTAGGAAGGTGCTGTGGGGTTGGGAGAGAGGCAGATGCCAGCAATACCTAGAAGCAGAATCTTCGTGATGTGTTGAAAAAATGTGAAATTGTTCACTGCAGATGACCTGGTAAGCAAGATAAGCACCAGGCTTACCTTGCCTTTTGGATAATCCACCCCTGCTGCTGAAAATTGGGATTTTTCAGCAAAGGAGAAAGGATGTGAAATCCATGAGGTCATATAAAAACCTTGTAGTTCTGTATTTGGATTGGAACTATTTGTATAAATTAATGATGTATTTTGTCTTTAAAAAATACTTATTTCATAGTTCTATTCGCCAAGGCCTAGCAACAATGGCCACCCAGTAACAATGAACACTGCTAGTACCCAGTTTGTAGTCTCTAAATGCCTTTTCTCACTAAAAGTAATGAGGACTTTGTCTTAGTTATCTAGTGCTCCTATAACAGAAATACCACAAGTGGATGGCTGTAACAAACAAATTTATTTTCTCACAGTCAGCAGACTAGAAGTCCGAATTCAGGGTGCTGGCTCTAGGGAAAGGCTTTTTTCTCTGTTGGCTCTGGAGGAAGGTACTTGTCTCTTTTGAGCTTCTGCTCCTGGGTGATCGTCATGTGCATGGCATCTATCTTCCCCCATCTCTGCTTGCTGGCTTGCTTGTTTAATCTTTTATATCTCAAAAAGATTGACTCAAGATATATCCTACACTAAATCTGCCTCACTACCATAACAAAGACAACCCATTCCCAAATGGGATTATAACCACAGGCATAGAGGTTAGAATTTACAACACATATTTATGGAGGACATAATTCAATCCATCACTGACTTCTTGGAGGAATAGCTGGTTCCAGGTCTAGGGCAAGAAATATAACCACACGATCTGAAATATATTGTCCTACAAGAAAGCAATGACATTCTCAGTGACTACCAGAGTTTTGTCAAAAGGGCCCAGGATGAATAAATGCCTTGAACAGAGCTGCAGGATATAAGATCAGTATATAAAAAAAAAAATCAGTTGTTTTTCTATGCACCACCAATGATTTGTGATTTCCAGGAGCTGGGGAGAAGGGAGGAATTAGGAGTAGCTGCTAATGGGTTCAGGGTTTCTTTTTGGGGTAATGCAGATATTCTGTGATTAGATAGTGATGATGGATGCACAACTTTGTGAATGTACTAAAAACCACTGAATTGTACATTTCAAAAAAGTAAATTTGATGTTATGTGATTTATATTTCAATAAAAATTTAAAATAACCAAGGAGCCATCTTAAAGAGACTATCACTGGACAAACATATCAAATATGCTTAAATCCATGAATATATACAGATTCTAAAAGCAAAATCTCATTTTTTCACCCATAAGTAATGCTGGAGAGGCACTTTATTATTTTGAAAATTATTAAATAAAGGGAAAGAATCAAACATTTATCATGCCTTTCCTATAGGAACTACTTTTCAGGGTATCCAAATAGCTGTTGTACATAGGATCTCTATGAGTCAGAACTGACTCAACGGCACCTAACAACAACAAATAGCTGATAACAAGGCATTTCACTTTATAGTAAGTATTCCAGCTAATAAAGGGAGAAGGAATTAAAGAATTAGAATATCACCATTAAGGTATACTAGCAATAATCATTCATTAGTGGTTGCTAACATCACGAAAAGAGACAAATATTGTATGTGCCTCCTGAGGGAAGTACCACTACTTATGAAGTATTTTTGCTCACAGACACCTGTCCCAAATCTGACCAAATCTGAAGGGCTAACTACCAATTTACAGCAAATTCAAGCAACAGAGGAACAATGTTAAATGACACCACAAGGATGCAATCAGCAAAATCCAGACTGTGGGAAACTCTATATGACCAATGACCGGGTTTCTTTAACAAAAAATTGCAAGGAAGAAAGAAAAAAAAAAGGATATGGATGGGGAACCTATAGATTAAAAGACATTTAAGAGACATGGCAACCAATTGTAACGTATGGACCTTATTTGGGTCCTGATTTGAACAAATTTTAAAATATATATTTATGAGACATTTGGGGGTGCTTGAATATTGACTGGACATTTGCTAATATTAAGAAATTGGTAATAATTTTTTGGTGTACATCTTTTAGAGAAGTATACTGAAATATTTACAATTGAAATTATACAATGCCTGGAATTTTCTTCAAAATAGTCTTGGAACAGACAGTGGGTAGAGGTACAGATTAAATAAGATTGGTCATGAATTGTTAAATGCTGAAGATGGAAGATGAGTACACGAGGGCTCCTTGTGCCATCCTTTCTTTTTTTATAAATGTTTGGAAGTGTTCTACTTTTTTTTTTTGCAAAATATGCTTTTTTTGTTTTTTTTTTTAGTGTTTTAAAAAAATTTTTTGGTTAAAATATACACAGCAAAAATACACCCATTAAATAATTTCTACATGTACATTTCAATGACATTTGTTATATTCTTGATGTTGTATCACCATTCTCACTATCTCTACCCATATTGTTTTACCACCATTGACTTAGGTTTACTATCCTCTAAATTTCTCAACTATGCTTTAGAATTACTATTGGCAATTTGATCTCATATAAGTAATTATTTAAAGGAGGGAGCGTAATGCTCAAGGCAAATGTTTTTTACTAATTAAGCTAAACTGTTGTGTAGTTTAAACATGACTTGAGGGGATAGTTTCAGTTCAAGGTTTAAATTGATTTTCTCATGTTCTGGGGTTCCTCCAGTCTCAGTGGGTCCTGTAAGTCTGGATTCTGTAAGAATTTGAAATTCTGTTCCACCTTTTTTCCCCCTTTGGATCAGGATTCATCTATTGAGTCCTTGATCAAAACACTCAGTAATGGTAGCCAGGCACCATCCAGTTCTTCTGGTCTCATGACAAAGGAGACAGTAGTTCATGTAGGCAGTTACACCTGCAATCCAGTTCCTTCTCCGATTCCTGGATCTTCTTCTTTCACTGCTGCTCCGGGTGAATAGAGACCAATTGTTGTATCTTGGATGGCCACTAGCAAGCTTTTAAGACACCAGGTACTACTCAACTTTAAAAACTATTTTAGGCCAATTGACTGGACAGTCCCATGAAGCCATGACCCTAACTGGAAATGTTCTATGTTAAAAAGAAATATCAAATATTTGTGAGTGGTACTATGCTGCCTGCATACAAAGGGAGCCAAAAACGTAATCCCTGACCTCTAAGAAGTTACAGCCTAAAATTGACTACACAGAAGCTGACTTAACAGCAGAGTTAAAATTACTAAACCAATACATGAATGAGCAGGGATCCATTCCTATAAGAATTAGGGTGTTCCTTAATTCTCTGGACAGCAATATGATGGTAATACTAAGAAGAAAGTTTATTGTATTAAACAAGGAGAGTTTACTAGTTAGCAATAGAATGGGAGATATACCTGGTAAGAGGTTCTGATCATGGTTATATGTGTCTGGGAATGTTTTGTATGGTATGATCTTAGTAGAAATAGAATGTATTGTGTTAATAGAATTAGATGATCATGACTATCAGCAAAATGACAAAGTGTTGACATTCTGGTGATCTCAAAACTATAGAGTATAACGTGGGGGTAGAATTTGGAAGTAATTTGCATAGAGGGGCAATAACTAAAATGATAGCATGAAGGATTTGAGTGCGAATAGAAGAGAATTCATTGTGCTTGCTAGGTCTAATACATATTGCATGTGATATCTGCCTATGGTTTACCTGTTGATATGGTCTCAATGTAAATAAACCATTTTTCATGAATCATTATGGTTTTGCCTGTCCTATTTGTTGCCTTTGCTGCTTGGCAGAAACCTCAAACCAGAAGGCAACAGAGCATGTTCTCCTAATGACTTTTGTAACTTGGCTTGGGTTGCTGGCAGTTTGCCAGGCTGCTGCCTCAGTTGCTCTACATGTCCCTTATTATTGTAAAAAAGAATCAGGCCTGCCCAGTTGGAGAAGGGTGGCGTGGGAAGGTGCCAATAAAGGAATTCCTGCTATTTAGGAATAATTCTACCATTTTATTCCAGCTTCCTGTTTCCTGTAATACCAGATATGGACATTCTTCCCAAGGTTATTTTACAAGGCATCTCTTTAGCTTTAGTGAGCTCCTCTCTACTCATATTTCTAGGCAAGAAGATTGCCACTATCCATAACTACCGTGTCAATTCAAACCAGGTGAGAGGACAGGACCTTCTATACTGCTTGTCTTGGTTTCCTAGTGCTGCTGTTTCAAAAATACCACAAGTAGGTGGCTTTAATGAACAGAAATTTATTTTCTCACAGTTTAGGAGGCTAGAAGTCCAAATTCAGGGCACTGGCTCTAGGGGAAGGCCTTCTCCCTCCATGCTGGGGGAAAATCTTTGTCTCTGTCAGCTTCCGTTCCTCACTTCCTTGGCAATCTCCACGTGACACCTATCCTTCCCCCATTTGTGCTTGCTTGCTTCTGTGTCTGTGCTACTCCTTATAACTCAGCAGTGATTAGGTTTAGGACACACCCTATACTGATATGGCCTCATTAACATAACAAAACCCTAGTCCAAAATGGGATCACATACACAGGTATCGGGGTCAAGACTCCAACACATATTTTGGGGGGACACAATTCAATCCATAACACTGCCTCTGACCATTATGTCTTTGTTCTCTAATCTGAGCCTCTTGCCAACCTGAAGGCTGAGTTCTTCTCTAACCAAAGGGTTGCTTGGGCCATAACTTGGACACTAATGACCAAAGGATTTTTGAGGAATGAGGGATACTTAACTTTGAAGCCACTTGAATTAACATGAGTGTTATTCCTCTAGAACAGAGATGGTGCAGAGAGGCAAGCAGATAACATATACCATCATGTTGTTAAGCTAGCAGAGTAGCAGAGTTCCTCTCTTAACTTTACCTTCCTTTCCACCCAGTCCTTAGAAGTCAGCCACATATTCTGAGGTACAAATGCTGGAGGATATCATGTACAAAACCAGGCTACTATTATACAGTAGTCCCCGACTTACGACATATTCGAGTTATGACAAACCGTCTGTATTTTTAACACCGTCTGTATTTTTGTTTGTAGCATCTCATTGTTAGTAATATGTTGTGTGTGTAATTTACTGTTATCATGCTCAGATGTTCATTTGCAGATGTTCAATTTTATGAATTACTGTTCAAAACACTGCTGGATTTATAAAGATACTGATAATAAAAAGCAATGATAATTAAAACTGAAAAAAAAAAGAGGTATTTGACATACATCAGAACTGATTTATGATAGAGTTGTAGGAATGGAACCATGTCATAAGTCAGGGACTACCTGTAATTAAATTGGCCTCCCAGAATTAGTTTTTGCCTTTGTTTTTTTTTTTTTTTTGAAGGGAACTCTTCAACAACTCCTAGTTTGGCCCTTTCCCTAGAACTCAACAGGAAAATATGGAAGCAGGAGATGGCCAAGTTTGACTTTTAGCATAGTATAAAACAAACCAAACCCATTGCCACTGAGTTGATTCCAACTCATAGCAACCCTATAAGACAGAGTAGAACTGCCCCACAGAGTTTCCAAGGAGCACCTGGTGGATTCAAACTGCCAGCCTTTTTGTTAGCAGCTGTAGCACTTAACCACTATGCCACCAGGGTTCCCAAAAAAAGTACTCTTACTTCTCCCTGTTATTCTAAGTCCTGAAGATCATGTGAAAGAGAATAAAAAGGCAAGAGCCTCATTTTCTCACCTTGATGAAGTTCTCTCCTTATGATCACTAGCTAAAATGAAGATTCAACGTAGTAATCTAGAAAATCAGATTTGCCATCCTTTTATTCTTTCTAAGAATACTAGGCAAAAAAAAAAAAAACAAAAACGGTGCACCTTTATTTCAAAATCAAATCAGTATTCTTCAACAAACAATGAGCCTAAACTGTCTGCCATTGCTTTACAGGATTTAATAGCCATTGGCCTTTGCAATGTCATCAGTTCATTTTTCAGATGTTGTGTGTTTACTGCTGCTGTTGCCAGGACTGTTATCCAGGATAAATCTGGAGGAAGACAACAGGTATGTTGAAATAGAATTTAATCTCTAATATATAAAGATTTTTTTTTTTCTGTTCATATATGTATGCATAGAAAGGGATTATACAGGTTTAATCTTGTTTCAGTTTTGTTATGCTTGTTGAGGAAGACCTCTTGGAAGAATTTGGATTTCATTCTTGCCTTAATTTTTGTTAGATTTTGTCTTAAAAGTTCATTTGTCAATGTGTAGCTTAAAAGTTAATTTCTATAGAAATATTATATGTGAGAGATTATTATATATTAGCACATAAAAACCCATTTTCTATATTAATATACTGGAAGACTAACAAGGTTTCAAGTAAACTAACCATCGTCTATTAACATTTTTTCTCTGGGGAAATGCATTCTCAGGTCTAGTCTGGGAAAGCAATAATACAAGTCTCCCCATTCTGGCAATAGAACTAAAAATGTTCCTGGCTTCCTCAAAGGACATGGCAAGGGATTTTCATGATGGGGAATAAAGTCTTTGTCTAGGTAAGCCTAGGGACTGTTCTGCCTTTATGTAAAGAAAATTATCTAGGTAAGTTTCTTTCCAGGTATTCTGAATCAATAAAAAAAAAAAAAAAATTGAGGGAGAAAAGAGAGAATGATGATAGGGAAAGCTGTAAAGGCAAACTCTTGTCTAATTGCAGGCATGAGATTTTACAAGTTCAATGTACATGAGTTTTGAACTGAGCAGATAAAAGTTATGAGAAGTGTCCCTTCTCAGTTATGTAGCATGGTAAAATGTTAAGGAGCCATCAGAATTCTATCTGGAGCAAGCCCAGGGAATAGGTCAGGGTTCAGATGACAGGGAAGCAGTGACAGAGGTCAAAGCCAAGTGTATGCCACAGAAGCAGAGGAAGGTATAGCCATGGCCAGAAACTGATGTCAGAAGAATGGACACTAAATTTTGATGTGGAAAGATAAAGTATCGCAGTCCATGCGCAAATATAAGGTGAAAGCTAATAAAAGTCAGAAAGAAGA
Organism: Trichechus manatus latirostris; assembly: GCF_000243295.1. Classification (NCBI taxonomy): domain Eukaryota; kingdom Metazoa; phylum Chordata; class Mammalia; order Sirenia; family Trichechidae; genus Trichechus; species Trichechus manatus. The sequence continues at coordinate 566,095 of NW_004444001.1, read as the reverse complement.
TTGTTGTTGTTAGGTGCCTTCCTGTTGGCTCCAACTCATAGCAACCCTATGTACAGCAGAACAAAAGACTGCCCAGTCCTGTGCCATCCTCACAGTCATTGCTATGCTTGGTCCCATCTTGCAGCCACTGTGTCAATCCATCTTGTCGAGGGTCTCCCTCCCTTTCACTGACCCTCTACTTTACCAAGTATGATGTCCTTCTCCAGGAACTGGTCCCTTCTGATAATATGTCCAAAGTACTTGAGATGAAGCCTTGCCATCGTCCCTTCTAAGGAACGTTCTGGCTGTACTTCTTCCAAAACAGATTTGTTTATTCTTCTGGCAGTCCGTGGTATATTCAATATTCTCCGCCAACACCATAGTTCAAAGGCATCAGTTCTTCTTCGGTCTTCCTTATTCATTGTCCAGCTTTCGCATGCATATGAAGTGATTGAAAATGCCATGGCTTGGGTCAGGCACACGTTAATCCTTAAAGTGACATCTTTGCTTTTTAACAGATTAATGAGATCTTTTGCAGCAGATTTCCTCAATGCAATGTGTCATTGATTTCTTGACTGCTGCTTCCAGGGAAGTTGACATGGATCCAAGTAAAATGAAATCCTTGACAACTTCTATCTTTTCTGCGTTTATCATGATGTTGCTTATTGGCCCAGTTGTGAGAATTTTTGTTTTCTTTATGTTGAGGTGTAATCCATACTGAAGGCTGTAGTCTTTGATTTTCATCAGTAAGTCCTTCAAGTCCTCTTAACATTCAGCAAGCAAGGTTGTGTCATCTGCATATCACAGGTTATTAATGAATCTTCCTCCAGTCCTGATGCCATGTTCTTCTTCATATAGTCCAGTTCTCAGATTATTGGCTTAGCATACAGATTGAATAAGTGTGGTGAAAGGATACAACCCTGACGCACACCTTTCAGGACTTTAAACCCCTTGTTCTGTTTGAACTACTGCCTCTTGGTCTATGTACAGGTTCTGCATGAGCACAATTAAGCATTCTGGAATTCCCATTCTTTGGGATGTTATCCATAATTTGTTATGATCCACACAGTCAAATGCCTTTGCATAGTCAATAAAACACAGGGAAACATCTTTCTATATTCTCTGCTTTCAGCCAAGATCCATCTGACATCAGCAATGATATCCCTTGTTCCACATCCTCTTCTGAATCTGGTTTGAATTTCTGGCAGTTCCCTGTCAATACACTGCTGCAACCACTTTTGAATGATCTTCAGCAAAATCTTGCTTGTGTGTGATATTAATGATATTGTTAGATAATTTCTACATGTTGGACACCTTTATTTGGAATGGGTACAAATATGGATCTCCTCCAGCTGGTTGGCCAGGTAGCTGTCTTCCAAATTTCTTGGCATAGATGAGTGAGCACCTCCAGCATTGCATTTGTTGGTTGAAACACCTCAGTTGGTATTCCATCAATTCCCGGAAACTTGTTTTTCACCAATGCCTTCAGTGCAGCTTGGACTTCTTCCTTCAGTACCATCCATTCTTGGTCATATGCTACTTTCTTAAATGGTGGGAGATCGACAAATTCTTTTTGGTACAGTGACTGTATATTCCTTCTATCTTCTTTTGATGCTTCCTGTGTCGTTCAGTATTTTGCCCATAGAATCCTTCAATATTGCAACTCGAGGCTTAAATTTTTTCTTCAGTTCTTTCAGCTTGAGAAATGCTAAGCATGTTTCTCCCTTTTGATTTTCTAACTCCAGGTCTTTGCACATTTCATTATAATACTTTACTTTGTCTTCTTGAGCTGCCCTTTGAAATCTTCTGTTCAGCTCTTTTCACTTCATCATTTCTTCTGTTCCCTTTAGCTACTCTACATTCAAAAGCAAGTTTCCTAGTTTCTTCTGATATCCATTGTGGTCTTTCCTTTCTTTCCTGTCTTTTTAATGACCTTTTCCTTTCTTCTTGTATGATGTCCTTGGTGTCATCTTACAACTCAGCTGGTCTTCAGTCATTAGTGTTCAGTGTGTTGAATCTATTCTTGAGATGGTCTCTAAAGTCGGGGGATATACTCAAGGTTGTAGTTTGGCTCTCGTGGAAAGAAGATTAGGCAGAGAAGAGAGCATGGGTCTAGAGTAAGACCATATCATTTTTTATGGATTGAGTTTTGTTAGTATAGGGCTTCTTCCAGACACACTAGCCTTTAAAAAGGTATAGCCCTTTTCTACTACTGTTTGACAGAAAAGAAGAATTTGGACTATGTTAAAAAAGAATGTTCTATACAAGAATGCAAAAACTTTGAAGTCAGAATGAGAGGGTTTTATGATAAGAAGAAATGGAGTTGGCACTTCCAGAAATCAGTTCCTACTAACTTTTTACAGGAGTCTTGGTGGCACGGTGGTGAAGAGCTATAGCTACTAACCAAAAGGTCTGCAATTCAAATCCACTGGCCACTCCTTGGAAACTCTATGGGGCAGTTCTACTCTGTCCTATAGGGTCGCTTTAAATTGGAATCGACTTGATGGCAATGGGTTTAATGGGTAACTTTTTACAATACACTTTGTTCATTAAGTATATATGCATGGTGTAAATTTGGAAAGACAAGATGCACACAGTTGGAAGAAACTAGATCTCAGTGCAAGACAAATTAAGTTCAGAATGAGTACAATAATCAAAAGTACCATAGATATTTCAAGAAAGAGAGTGATGGAGAAAGAGGGACTTGGCATGGAGTATTTCAACGGCAGTAGAAGGAAAAAGGGCTTTGCTAACTGCACTCACTGATTCTGGGAATAGAAAAGCCACGCTTTAGGAGGGCCTCAGCAAATGTTTGAATTTCCAACCTCTGAACTAACCTGTTTTTACCATTTTAGCCAGTTGAACAAAGTCCCTGCCTCAAAGGCAGCCTGTGGCCCTCATTCTGTTTTCTGCTGTTGCATTGTTCACCTGCGCAGCACGCTCCCTACCCGGCGCATCTCTAACTGCAGTGCAGCGACTCTCCAGGGGAGGCATGTCCCTAGGGATGTTGGTAAGCCTTCCCTGAGACTTTGATATGCCCAGTACAAATCGCTGCTCAAGCAGAGAATGCTGCCAGCTCCTGGCCCAACACATTGGGGCTGCCTAGCCTCCACCCTGTGACTTTCTGATCTGGACCAGAAAAGGCCTCTGAGGATCCTTCAGCCGGTACTTAAACTTCTTCATCCCACAGCAGCGGGGTGTTCTCTCCACCCTTTGTCTTTAGGGCTTTTGCTTCACTTTGCCTGAGAACTTCCCCACTTCTTCAAAGAGAATCTAGAGGGCTGGCTTGGAACCTCTCAGAACCTCTCAGAACCTACCACCTAAAGCTGCTTTATTTTATTTTTCATCTGGTATAAATACAAACTGTGTATATGTGTCTGGATTTCTCTTTAACTTCTCCTTGTCTAAAACTTATTTCTGTCTACTGGTTGCAGCTAAACCTACAGGGCTTTCCAGCCATGGCCTTGACCAAGGAGTTGGCAGATCTGGCCCTGGCAGAGGAGATAGAAAGAACCCTAGGCCTGTGGCCAATTGGATCCTCCCCTTCTCCGTCTTCCTGCTCATCCCATTCTAACCACTGTGCTTTCCTGTTCTCCATAATTGGGTTCCTTTCCTTGTTCCCTGCTTTCCAAAGGTTGGCCTTCTTGCCTTGTCCCTAGGCTTCCGAAACTGCTTTAAAAAAATGAGTCATTATAAAAGACAGAAATGTTTTGTGTTCTTTTTAGAGGAAGCAGGTAGGGCAATGGAAAGAGCCTGGATTTTGGAGTCAAACTGTCAGGGTAGTTGAAACCTGGCTCTATGCTTTCTTGATGTGTGACCTTGGGCAAGTTACTTTTTGCTCCCTGAGGCTCTAGTCCTCGTCTGTAAAATGGGGATAAAGCCAACTTTTCAGTTGCAACAATTATATTAGATGATAGTAGTGCCTATCACAGTGCCTGTCATTTAAGAGATGCTCAGAAATCCTAGCTTCTACCCCAAGTTCCTAGTGCCAGGGCAGGTGCTCAGCAATCTATTATCTTACTTCCTTCTACCCCTTGATGATAGAACAATTGTTGACTGAGGGTCTGCATGTTGATAATGGCTATGGCTATGGGGATTCTCTGCTCATTCTTATATCACCTGGAATCTCTGGGGAGTAGGCTGAGACGACAGCCTGGCAAAAGTGATGGAGAAATCAGCAGAAAAGCAAAGCATGCATGAGAGGTAAAGTTCTCTAGTGCTTGTTGTCTTTAGACCTGACCTGGCACCAAATCTGAGATTCAGTGAGTCGTCAAGCGTCCTCCTAAGGCACGATGCCACCGAGGCTGGTCCTCTGATCCCAAAGCCCATGCCTTTGAATGTGCTGCTGGGGGAACACAGCATTATTGGCAAGCCTCCCCACCCTCTCCGAGACGCAAATTTTATGAGATTCAATGTCTAGCTTATACTCATTTTAATCTAGGTTTTATACAGCTTATTTTGGCTTCTACATATCTTTGTTTCCTTTTTCAAAAAATAAGAAGATTTCTGGAGAAAAGAAGGCAGGAAAGATAAGACCTGATATATTTTCCTGGGCTAATCAAAGTAATGTTTTACTATAGTGCCAACAAAGAGCACCTAAAGCTTGAGCTGTAAATTAGATCCAGCAACAGGCTGAGATGTTATGGGTTCACTTACATGTTTCAGCTCCCCAGTGTATGAAATGTTTGCCGTTAGAGCTTTCAGAGTTTCACTTATAGTGATTGTTTTCCCTGAATCTTTCTTCCTATACCACTCTCATGTGGCTAAGGTTTTTCATGTTTGGCCACTCACTTTAGCCATGAATCAGCTGGGAAGGGGGAAAGAAAGAAGTAGAACATTGATTGCATTGCTTTTCCTTTCAGTGATGCATTTATATGGCAAATAGCAATAAGCAGTGAGAGAGCGAGCCCAGTAGGAAGATTATTTCTTACACTGGAAAAAAAAAATTAATGGAAAAATCTGAGAATCACTGCTGAGTAGTCATTTAATGCATTTGATTCAAGGAACTCCCTCATTTCTTGCTTGTATATGCCATCGTTTTGATTTGTGGTTATGGTTTCACACCCCCCACCCATCACAATGGAAAATGACACTGCTTTACATATTTTTATAACTAGGAGCTAAATCTAAAAAAATGAAATTTAACCAATAGAGGGTGTAATGAGTTCAAAACCATGTGAGAGAACCGTGACATTATAAAGGGAACCGTGTTTCTTAGCTTCTCACCTTCATTTGCCAAGTCAGGGTAACTGCTTACCAAGTCACACTGAGCTCAGAGTGGTCAACCCTACATGAGCCTTGACTCATGTTTGTAACTTTTTTTAATGCCAATGAAAGAGAAAGAAACTGAAGTAGGAAAATGGGAAGCGATTATCATTGTATGTCTAAGCTGTTAGACTGGGAAGCCATCCAAGCTCCAAGCAGGTGAGTGAGAGGTGTGATACTTATTCATATGGGCAAGTGGAATGGTTGGGATTTTAGGGCTGTCACTGAGGAGTCTATTAGGAATTTTATATTTTATGCAAGCCCATTGCCATCAAGTCAATTCCAAGTCATAGCAACCCTATAGGACAGAGTAGAACTGCCCCATAGAGTTTCCAAGGCTATAAATCTTTTTTTTTTTTAAT
>NW_004444001.1:552140-560388 GCF_000243295.1 Trichechus manatus latirostris | reverse complement strand
TATTGTTTCATAACATTGATTAACAACCCCACAACATGTCAACCCTCTCTCTTCTCGACCCTGGAGGACCTTTTTTTTATTGGTGAAAATATACATAGCCAAAGATACACCATTTCAGAAATTTCTACATGTACAATTCAGTGACATTGATTACATTCTTCCAGTTGTGCTGCTATTCTCGCTAAGCTTTTCCAAATTATTCCATCACCATTATCTTCAACTCACTGCCCCCTAGGCTTCCCATCAAACCTTTTGAGTTGCTGTTGTGAGTTTGATCTCACATAGATAATGCTTTTTTTTTTGTACCTTAGATGAAGTTTTACAGAACAAATAGTTTCTCATTAAACAGTCAGTACACCTATTGCCTTATGACAATGGTTAACAACCCCATGACGTGTCAACACTGCCCCTTCTCAAGGCTGGGTTCCCTATCACCAGCTTTCTTGTCCCCTCCTGCCTTCTAGTCCTTGTCCCTGGACTGCTGTGCCTCATTAGTCCTGTTTTGTTTTATGGGGCTGTTCAATCCCCAGCTGAACAGGCTGAACAGTGAACCTGGAGAGTGACTTCACCTCTAAGCTAAAAGGGTGTCCGGGGGCCATACTCTCGGGGTTTCTTCAGTCTGTCAGGCTGGTAATCCAGGCTATAAATATTTACGGAAACACACTGCCACATCTTTCTTCCATGTTGCGGCTGGTGGGTTTGAACCGCCAACCTTTTGGTTAGCAGTCGAGTGCTTAACCACTGCACCACTAGGGCTCTTTATAAATTGTGCAAGGAGAGGTTAAAGTTAGGAGGAAGTGCAAGCACGATTTTAGGAGATTTCAGACCCGTAGAGCCGTGGCAATACAGATTCAAATAGCCAGGACAATTTGGAATGTTTCATAGTGTATTCATGAATTCGTTTAACAAGTATTTACTGAATGCCTAATATGTGTTTAGCACTTTGATAAAACCTGAAAATATCAGTTTAGCAAAGATGTATTTATGCTGAATGGTTACACTCAACTTCTTTTAAAAAAAAAAAAAAAATCACGTGCTTCTCACCAAGCAGAAGGCCTCGGTTGCAGACAGGGACCGATGCGTTCCTGATGGTCTCTCTCCAACTGGCTCTGTCTCCTCAGTTTGCATCTCTGGTAGGCGCAGGTGTGATGCTGCTGCTGATGGTGAAGGTGGGACGCTTTTTCTACCGACTGCCAAATGTAAGTGGCCAAATCCCCAGATTGCATCTTGGTGGGGCATCTTTGAGGAGAATTACATTCAGCCTGTCCCCAGTGGTTGCTCCAGCCTATCTCTATACTTTTGCTTTAAAGTCATATTATGTACCACATACAGTTGTAGGGATTAAATAGGTAACGTATATAAAGCATTTAGAACATTGTTGGCTTTATAGTAACTGCTCAAGACACATTAATTATTATTGTTATTATTCTCATTAATCATCTTTTTATTGTAAGCTACTGGGTAAGGATTCAGTTTTAAATGACCAAAATAGACTTCAGATGCCAGAACCCCCAGTACCAACACAGCCTTGGAAACTGATTGTGCACTTATGCCATCTGTTTTCCTAAACTGTTTCCAGAAGACCTTGTTCTTTGTTCATGGGGACTTAATCCCTCTTTTGCCCCCACACTGCCTCTTGGTTAGTTCACAAGACTAGAAGGTAGGGTCTGAAAGTTGAGTTTTAATTCTGCGTTGAACTCGGATGCCTCTGTATATGAATAGACCATTTCTTCCCTTTGTGGGAGACTGATCACCTTTCACTTAGCCATGCCAGGTGCATTCATTACTGGCTATAATCAGTTTGTTTTAAATTATAATATAGATCAATGCCCAGCGACCATCATTTCCTTTTTAATTTCCTTAATATGCCCTTTAGCCATTTTTAGATAACACTAAGGCAACTAACAACAATAACAGCAAGAGAGGTAGAAGGTTTCTTTCCTGAGGTAGCAGTTTGGTTACATACTGAGGTGGAAGTCCCTAAGCTAGAGTGGTTGTGAATGTTGGCTGGATCTCTTTGAAGGTATCCACCTGGTGAATATCAGGTTTCAGGAGCTCAGGACTATGTCAAGGTTGCTGCTGCCTTCTGCTCTTGGGACTCAGGGGCTTTGGAGTTCCTTCTTGGAATCTATGAGAGGAGGGTGGGAGTAAGCTTGTCATTATCAGTGGCTATCCCCTGATTTCCAGCAGAAGTCATCTCCAAAACTTAATTTATGCAGCACATTTGGTGCTATAACTATTGGAGTTAGGAGGGCCACTCACTGATTTACTTTGAACAGTGATATTTTTTTCTTTACAGCTAGAAGAAGCAGAATAAATAAATCCCAAACAAATATAAAATGTCAGAATTCACTGAAAGGTAGTGATAAAAGTAGGTAGCACTCCTTTATTTTAAACGTGTTGGGAACAGAACAGCCCTTTGTTTTTTTTTTAGCTAACCACATTATTTTTACATCTAGTTAGCCTGTTTCTGGATAAGAAGATGTAAACACAATTGATCAGTGGGATATCCAAATTACTATAACAATGGGGTTCTATGAGTATTAAACAATGGCTGACTTCTTCCTTCCGTGAAAGATTTGTTGCCAAATCCTTACTGGACTCCATTGGTGGAGCAACCAGGCTAGGATCTCAACTAGTCAGCAAGGGGACCAATACAGATTTTGTAAAACATGATGTAAAATAGTATATTTAATATTATTCCAATTTTGTGTGAAAAATACAGAGAACAGACCAAAATGTTAACAATGGTTGTCTCTTGGATAGTAGGAATTATGTATAAGTTTAATTCTTCATTATACAGTAAGCATATTTTACCTTAATATTCAGAAAGGTAAATTTTATTTATCTTTTTATTTTACTGTAGTATATTGTTTTATGAGGTTTGCTTCCTCTTCATATTCCCTGCCTCAAGCCAAAAACCTTTCAAAAACCCTATGAAATTGAGTCTGTTTTCCTTTGTACCACATCACCCTGCAAAAAAACTGCAAAAAGTTTGGAGTTTGTTCGCTGGAAAGAAGATAGCATGGTGGAAAAGAAGCCATTTCTGCTGACCTTATTTTTGCTCTTTCCCTCTGCCACTGACCTGTCGAGTTGAATTGCTTACTAACTACCCTGAGAAGACCAGAGTTGGCTTTAACCCAGCCATTCATGGTAGTAGGATCAGTTCTAATTCCCAGGCAGAGATGGAGAGGAGAGGAAGGCTAGGAAAAGGAAGATAAATGTTAAAACAATTCAGGGACTTCATGAGCACAATAAAATTCTTCTGAAAATAGATTAGGTTCTACTTTGGGACCTTGATGATTTTTATATCCTTGTAAGTCTTCATTTTCTCATATTTAAGAAACTTTTTTTCCATTATAAAAGTAGAAATGCTCATTTTAAAACTTTGGAGAGTTCATAATAGATAAAAATAAAATTCATCTACAATCACAAATAAGCCACCATTAACATTTTGGCATATATCCAACCAATATTATTTCCTGTGAATGGATATCACTTTGCATAGTTGTATCCTAACTGTATATACAATTTTGTACTCTTGTTTCATTTAATATATAGCATGATACGCCATACTGTAACTTATTTAATCATTTCCTTATTGTTACAAAACTAGGTTTTCTGCATTCTTGGTATTATAAATAACATGACAATGAATCTTTTTGTACATCTGTCTTTTTCTATATTTAGGATAGATTTTTAACAGTAAAACAAAATTTCTATGTGAAAGCATATCAACATTTCTTGATATATGACTAAATTATTTTCCAAAAGGGTGGTACCCTTTTATCCTCAACAGCCATGTACATGGAGTGTTATCAGTGTTGAATAATTATAGTATATTATGACTGAACTTGAATAAAAGCCTAATTTAAACTATTTTACTTTCTATGAGTGGAAGTTGCGTTAATTTGTTATCTAGACCATTCATCATCTAGACCATTCTATGTAGGTTTCTATATGGTTAACATAGATTTGTCAGGCACACAAGACAAGGCAAGGCCAACTAGCCAAAGACAAGATGCTTAGCCAAAGATGCCAGCTCCCCATGGGTTTGTCCCGCACACCAGAAGAAACAACACTATCTTAGGCTGAGTTCTCTAGAGGAGCAAAACCAGTGAGGCATATACATAAATACATATTGTTGTTCTTGTTAGGTGCTGTAGAGTTGGTTCCAACTCACGGTGACCCTATGTACAACAGAATGAAACACTGCCCGGTCATGCATCATCCTCATAGTCGTTGCTATGCTTGAGCCTGTCGTTGCAGCCACTGTGTCAATTCATCTCACTGAGGATCTTCTTCTTTTTCACTGACCCTCTACTTTACCAAGCATAATGTCCTCCAGGGACTGATCCCTCCTGATAGCATGTCCAAAGTACACGAGATGAAATCTTGCCATCCTCGATTCTAAGGAGCATTCTGGCTGTACTTCTTCTAAGACAAATTTGTTCCTTATTCTGGCAGTCCATGGTATATTCAATATTCTTTGCCAGCACCATAAATCAAAGGCATCAATTCTTCCATCTTTCTTATTATTCATTGTCCAACTGTTGCATGCATATGAGGCAATTGATAATACCATGGTTTGGTTCAGGAACACCTTGGTCCTCAAAGTGACATCTTTGCTTTTGAACAATTTAAAGAGGTGTTTTCCAGCAGATTTGGCCAGTGCAATACGTCATTTGATTTCTTGACTGCTGCTTCCATGAGCATTGATTGTGGATCCAGGTAAAATGAAATCCTTGACAACTTCAATATTTTCTCCCTTTATCATGATGTTGCTTATTGGTCCAGTTGTGAAGATTTTTGTTTTCTTTATGTTGAGGTATAATCCATAATGAAGGCTGTAGTCTTTGATCTTCATCAGTAAGTGCTTCGCGTCCTCTTTGCATTCAGCAAGCAAGGTTGTGTCATCTGCATATCGAAGGTTATTAATGAGTCTTCCTCCAATCCTGATGGAGGAAGTCCAGCTTCTTGGATCATTTTCTCATTGTGAATAAGTATGGTGAAAGGATACAACCCTGATGCACACCTTCCCCAATTTTAAACCATGCACTATTCCCTTGCTCTGTTTGAACAACTGCCTCTTGGTCTATGTACAGGTTCCTCATGAGCACAATTAAGTGTTCTGGAAATCTCATTTTTCACAATGTTATCCATAATTTCTTATGACCCACGCAGTCAAATGCTTTTGCATAGTCAACAAAACAACAGTAAATGTCTTTCTGTATTCTCTGCCTTCAGCCAAGATCCATCTGACATCAGCCATAATATCTCTCATTTCATATCCTCTTCTGAATCTGGCTTGAATTTCTGGCAGTTCTCTGTTGATGTACTACTACAACCACTTTTGAATAATCTTCAGCAAAATTTTACTTGTATGTGATATTAATGATATTGTTTTGATAATTTCCACATTCTGTTGGATCACCTTTCTTTGGAATGGGCACAAATATGGATCTCTTCCAGTCAGTTGTCCAGGTAACTGTCTTCCACATTTCCTGGCATAGATGAGTGAGTACTTCCAGTGTTGCATCCAATTCTTTTTGGTACTATGACTCTGTGTATTCCCTCCATCTTCTTTTGATGCTTCCTGCACCGGTCAATATTTTGCGCAATAGAATCCTTCAATATTGCAACTCAAGGCTTGAATTTGTTTTCCATCGTCTCTTTCCACAGATGTAGTCAATTTGATTCCTGTATTTTCCATCTAGTGACATCCACGTGTATAGTCACCATTTATGTTGTTGAAAAAAGGTGTTTGCAATGAGTAAGTAATTTTCTTGCAAAATTCCATCATGTGATCTCCAGCCTTGTTTCTATCACCAAGGCCATATTTTCCAACAACCAATCCTTCTTGTTTCCAACTTTAGCATTTCAATCACCAGTAATTATCAGTGCATCTTGACTGCATATTTGATCAATTTCAGACTGCAGAAGTTGGTAAAAATCTTCAGTTTCTTCATCTTTGGCATTAGTGGTTGGTGCATAAATTTGAATAATAGTCGGATTAACTGGTCTTCCTTGTAGGCGTGTGGATATTATCCTATCACTGACAGCCTTGTACTTCAGGATAGATCTTGAAATGTTCTTTTTGACGATGAATGCAACACCATTCCTCTTCAATTTGTCATTCCTGGCCTAGTAGACCATATGATTATCTGATTCAGAATGGCCAATACCAGTCCATTTCAGCTCACTAATGCCTAGGATATTGATATTTATGCATTCCAGTTCATTTTTAACGACTTCCAGTTTAATTTTCCTAGATTCATACTTTGTACATTCCACATTCTGATTACTAATGGATGTTTGCAGCTGTTTCTTCTCACTTTGAACCGTGCCACAACAGCAAATGAAGCTCCTGAAAGCTTGACTCCATCCACATCATTAAGATCGACTTTATTTGAGGAGGCAGCTCTTCCCCAGTCGTATTTTGAGTGCCTTCCAACCTGAGGGACTCATCTAGAACTATATCAGACAGTGTTCCACTGCTATTCATAAGGCCTCAATTGGCCATTTTTTAAAGAAGTAAGTTGCCAGATTCTTCTTCCTAGTCTCTCTTAGACTGGAAGCTCTACTGAAACCTGTCCACTAAGGGTAATCCTACTGATATTTGAAATACTAGGGCATAGCTTTCAGTATCATAGCAATATGCAAGCTACCACAGTACAAAAAACTGACAGACAAGTGGTAGATAAATATACAGAGAGAGATTTATTTCAAGAAAATGGTGCACACAGTTGAGGAGGCTGACAAATCCCAAGTCTGTGGGTCAGGCATCAGGCTGAAGACTTCTCCTGACTCACATGGTTGCAGGGGCTGACAAACCCAAAATCAGCAAGTCAGGTGGCAGGCTGCTGGCTCATGTTCCAAGAACCAGAGGACAGGGGATGACAAGTGTTGGCTGCAGAATGGAGAGAGAGTGAGCTCCTCCAGAACGTCCATATATACTGGATGTAGGCCAGACCCCCCAAGGAACTCCCCCTCCAACTGACTGGCTGCTCACATCAGATCACAGAATGGAGGATGATTACATCATATCTGCCAAACCACTGAGAATCATGGCCTAGCCAAGTTGACACATAACCTTAGCCATCACAAACACTGAAACAGAAGGGGCAGAGTGACTAACTTTTGGCTACTCTTCCTTTCACTTTCTATGTAAGTAATGGACTATCTGAATCTTAAAGGGTCTCGTATCTTTACCAGCCAAATCAGTCAGGCATTGGCCTTGCCCAATCTTGTATGTTTGAGAAATTATGGAGAAAAACAGCAGAATATTTATTTGATTGCACAATGAGTTGGAGGAGTATGGACATGGTATTAATATGAGATATCAATGGAAAAGATCTCTGAGTGGGAAGCCTGGCTAACTTTTTTTTTTAAAATATTGTGTTTTTGGTGAAAGTTTACATAACAAATTAGGTTCCCTTTTAACAATTTCTGTACATATCGTTCAGTGACATTGGTTACATTTTTCACAATGTGTTAGCATTCTCATTATTTCCATTCTGGTTGTTTTGTTTCCCCTGACTAACCTGTGGTTCCTTTGTAAGGACTTGGGAGTTTTATCCTCAACAGAAAATGAAGCAGGGTTTATCTTTTCCCCATAGGCCGTGCTGGCTGGTGTTATTCTGAGCAACGTCATGCCCTACCTTGAAACCATTTCCAACCTACCTAATCTGTGGAGGCAGGACCAGTATGATTGTGTGAGTATTTAGCACTGGCTGAGGAAGGGAAGTACAGAGGGGAAGGTTAGAGGGAAAGAGAACAAACAAAAGAGATTAGTCATGGACATGACGATTACTAGCCATTCTTTGATGCCTAGTACTCTACTTTTGCTTTAAAAAAGAGAGTCAAGGCTGTTGGCAGATGAAAATACTGAGACTTTATTCCAACTATGCAAAACTAAATAAAAGGAATTAAGTGTTGCTGTTAGGTGCCGGGGAGTCAGTTCCGACTCATAGCGACCCTATGTACAACAGAACGAAACACTGCCCGGTCCTGTGCCATCCTCACAGTTGTTGCTATTTTTGATCCCATTGTTGCAGCCACTGTGTAAATCCATCTTTTTGAGGGTCTTCCTCTTTTTTGTTGACCCACTACTTTACCAAGCATGATGTCTTTTTCCAGGAACTGGTCCATCCTGATAACAGGTCCAAAATATGTGAGACAAAGTCTCACCATCCTTGCTTCTAAGGAGCATTCTGGCTGTCCTTCTTCCAAGACAGATTTGTTCATT
>NW_004444001.1:550095-552034 GCF_000243295.1 Trichechus manatus latirostris | reverse complement strand
CAAAGTGACATCTTTGCTTTTGAACGATTTAAAGGTGTGTTTTCCAGCAGATTTTCCCAATGCAATACATGGTTTGATTTCTTGACTTCTGCTTCCATAGGCATTGATCGTGGATCCAAGTAAAATGAAATCCTTGACAACTTCAGTATTTTCTCTGTTTATCATAATGTTGCTTATTAGTACAGTTGTGAAGATATTTGTTTTCTTTATGTTGAGGTATAATCCATACTAAAGGCTGTAGTATCTGATCTTCATCAGTAAGTGCTTCAAGTCCTCTTAGCATTCAGCAAGCAAAGTTGTGTCATCTGCATATCACAGGTGGTTAATAAATCTTCCTGCAATCCTAATGTTGTGTTCTTTGTATAGTCCAGCTTCTCAGATTATTTGCTCAGCATACTGATTGAATAAGTGTGGTGAAGATACAACCCTGACGCACACCCTTCCTGATTTTAAACCATGAAGTACCCCTTGTTCTGTTTGAACGACTGTCTCTTGGTCTACGTACAGGTTCCTCATGAGCACAATTAAGTGCTCTGGAATTCCGATTCTTCGCAATGTTATCCATAAATTCTAATGATTCACACAGTTGAATGACTGTTAACATCTTTCTTGTATTCCCTGCTTTAAGCCAAGATCCATCTGACGTATGCAGTGACGTCCCTTGTTGTATGTCCACTTCTGAATCTGGCTTGAATTTCTGGCAATTCCCTGTTGATATACTGGTGCAACCACTTTTGAATTATCCTCAGCAAAATTTTACTTGTGTATGATATTAATGATATTGTTCAATAATTTTTGCATTCTGTTGGATCACCCTTCTTTGGAATGGGCACAAATATGGATCTCTTCCAGTAGGTTGGCCAGGTAGCTGTCTTCCATATTTCTTTTTTTGCTGAGTTGATTTATTTTATTTATTTATTTATTTTTATTGTGCTCTAGGTGAAAGTTTACAGCTCAAGTTAATTTCTCATACAAAAATTTATACACATATTGTTACGTGACACTAGTTGCAATTGCTATAATGTGACAGCACACTCCCGCTTTCCACCCCGGGCTTCCCGTGTCTATCCAACCAGCTCCTGTCCCTTTCTGCCTTCCCATCCTACTTCCGGACAGGAGCTGCCCATTTAGTCTTGTGTATCTACTTGAACTAAGAAGCACACTCTTCACGAGTATTATTTTATGTTTTATAGTGCAGTCTACTCTTTGTCTGAAGAGTTGGCTTTGGGAATCATTTTAGCTCTGGGTTAGCAGAGAGTCCGGGGGCCACATCTTCGAGGGTTCCTCCAGTCTCAGTCAGACCTAAGTCTGATCTTTTTACATGAATTTGATTTCTGCACCCCACTTTTCTCCCGTTCCATCAGGGACTCTCGCTTGTGTTCCCTGTCAGGGCAGTCATTGGTGGTAGCCAGGCACCATCTAGTTCTTCTGGTCTCAGGCTGATGGAGTCACTGGTTTACATGGCCTCTTTTGTCTCTTGGGTAATATTTTCCTTGTGTCTTTGGTGTTCTTCATTCTCCTTTGTTCCAGGTGGGTTGGGACCAACTGATGCATCTTAGATGGCCGCTCGCTAGCTTTTGAGACTCCAGACGCCACTCACCAAAGTGGGATGCAGAACATTTTCTTAATAAACTTCATGTCAATTGACCTAGATGTCCCCTGAAACCATGGTTCCCAGACCTCTGCCCCTGCTACACTGTCCCTTGAAGTGTTTGGTTGTTTCAGGAAACTTCTTAGCTTTTGGTTTTGTCCAGTGGTGCTGACTTCCCCTGTATTGTGTGTTGTCCTTCCCTTCACCTAAGATGATTCTTGTCTACTATCTAGGTAGTGAATTCCCTTCTCCCTCGTCACCATCAAAGAATGTTTAGTACTGTGTTTGAAACTTTACTTGAGTTCTTATAATAGTGGTCTCATGCAATATTTGTCCTTTAATGATTGA
>NW_004444001.1:539176-549789 GCF_000243295.1 Trichechus manatus latirostris | reverse complement strand
TTAACAGACTTTGGGCCTTTGTTACATATCAGCTGCTCATAGGTGGATGAATTTATGTCTGGATTCTCAATTCTTTTCCACTGGTCTATGTATCTGTTGTTGTACCAGTACTAGGCTGTTTGACTACTGTGGCAGTATAACAGGTTCTAAAATCAGGTAGTGTGAGGCCTCCCACTTTGTCCTTCTTCTTCAGTAATGCTTTACTTATCCAGGGCCTCTTCCTTTTCCACATGAAGTTGGTGATTTTTTTTCTCTATCTCATTAAAAAATGTCGTTGGAATTTGGATCGGGATTGCATTGTATATGTAGATCACTTTGGGTAGAATTGACGTTTTCACAATGTTGAGTCTTCCTATCCATCAGCAAGGTATGTTTTTCCACTTATGTAGGTCTCTTTTGTTTTCTTGCAGTAGTGTCTTATAGTTTTCTTGTACAGGTCTTTTACATCTCTGGTTAGATGTATTCCTAAGTATTTTATCTTCTTTGGGGCTATTGTAAATGGTGTTGTTTTGGTGATTTCTTTTTCGAAGCTCTCTTTGTTGGTGTAAAGGAATCCAAGTGATTTTTGTATGTTTATCTTGCATCCTGATACTTTGCTGAAATCTTCTAGTAGTTCCTGTAGTTTTCTTGTGGATTCTTTGGGGTTTTCTGTGTATAAGATCATGTCATCTGCAAATAGAGATACTTGGACTTCTTCCTTACCAATTTGGATGCCCTTTATTTCTTTTTCTTTCCTTATTGCTCTCTCTAGGACCTCCAGCACAATGTTGAATTAGAGTGGTGATAAAGGACATCCTTGTTTGGTTCCCGTTCTCAAGGGGAATGCTTTCAGACTCTCTCTATTTAGGATGATGTTGCTGTTGGGTTTGTGGAAATGCCCTTAATTATGTTGAGAAATTTCCCTTCTATTCCTATTTTGCTGAGAGTTTTTATCATGAATGGGTGTTGGACTTTGTCAAATGCCTTTTCTGCATCATTTGATAAGATCATGTGGTTCTTATCTTTTTATTTATGTGATAGATTACATTTATTGTTTTTCCAATGTTGAACCATCCCTGCATACCTGGTGTGAATCCCGCTTGGTCAATCTTCCATATTTCTTGACATAGATGAGTGGGCACCACCAGCGCTGCATCCATTTGTTGAAACATCTCAGTTGGTATTTTGTCAATTCCGGGAGCCTTGTTTTCTGCCAGTGCCTTCAGTGCAACTTGGACTTCTTCCTTCAGTACCATTGGTTCTTGATCATATACTACCTTCTGAAATGGTTGAATGTCGACCAATTCTTTTTGGTGAAGTGACTCTGTATATTCCTTCCATCTTCTTTGATGCTTTCTGTGCCATTCAATATTTTGCACCATGGAATTATTCAGTATTGCAATTTGAGGCTTGAATTTTTTCTTCATTACTTTTGGCTTGAAAAAATGCTGAGCATGTTCTTCCCTTTTGGTTTTCTAACTCCAAGTCTTCGCACATGTCATTATAATACTTTACTTTGTCTTCGCGACCCACCCTTTGAAATCTTCTGTTCAGCTCTTTTACTTCATCATTTTTTCCATTTCCTTTCTACTCAATGTTCAACAGCAAGTTTCAGAGACATCCATTAAGTGGCTACCAAAAAACCAAACCAGCTGCCATCGAGTTGATTCCAGCTCATGGCAACCCTGTGTGTGTCAGAGTAGATGTGCTCCATAGGGTTTTAAATGGCTGATTTTTTGGAAGTAGATTACTGGTACTTTTTTCCAAGGCACCTCTGGGCAGGCTTGAACCTCTACCCTTTTTGTTAGCAGCTGAGCACCTTATCCATTTGCGCTACCCAGGGACTACGTAGTGGCTACACTTACATACAAATCTAATAAAAAGGGTTTGTCATGCATTGCATATTTGAATGACATTTAATCTAGTTAAAATAAATACATTCCAGGATAGGAGACCCAGATTCTAACAAAAGAAGGAAGTGTCTTGCTAGGGGGAATAACTAATGGAGCCCTTTCCTTCCCACTGGAGCACAAAACCAGAGGACAGAAAGGAAAAACAATAAGAAATAAAGGATGGAGAATGTAAATATAATGAGAGGAGACAGCCCCAGTAGAAGCAGAGAAATAGGAGAGGGGGTAATTTTTGGAGCCAGGTGCCTGAGGAGCTAAGAGGGGATGTGGTCCAGAGCACAGGTAGAGGTTCTAGTCCTTGGAGACTAGAGGGATAATACTTCCAACAGGACCGAAGAGAGTGAGGGATGGTTGAGTGCAAATACTGAGAAATGGCAGGTGGAAGGGGAAATAAATATTTAGGTAGTTCCAGCCTATTTTTTCTGTAAAGATGAAGGTAAAGTCGCCTGCTGAGAATGATGGAGAAGGTAGTGGGATGGGCACTTGTAAAGGATGTTAAAGATTTGCTGTAACTATTATAGTCTTGGAGGGCAATGCTAGTTCAGTGGTAGAAATTTTCACCTTCCATGGGGAGATCTGGGTTGGATTTCCAGCCGGTGCATCTCATGTGCAGCCACTACCCATCTGTCAGTGGAGGCTCATTTGTTGCTATGATGCTGAACAGGTTTCAGTGGAGCTTCCAGATTAAGATGGGGTAGGAAGAAAAGCCTCGCAATCTACTTCCAAAAATTAGCCAATGAAAACTCTGTGGATCACAACAGTCCAAGCCACACCAGGCCATCGGTCTGGGCAGCTGACAACAACAATTATAGATCTTAAAATAGCAGCTACCATTTTGTGACTGTTGTGTTTTGTGGGTTGCTTTACAAATGATATTTCTAATCACAACAAAGCCCATAAAGTAGATATTATTATTCCTATTTTGTACAAGAGGAAACTGAAGTTTAGAGCAAGAGTAGAAGAGAGAGATGACCGAGGATGCATAAAAGGATTGCTATGCAGCGTTGAGAGCCTATTTGTGATGGCACCAGTCCATATGGCTGTGTAATTTTTTTCTCTAAATCCTGGGTGTAGGAAGGGAGGGGGTGAAGTTGAGTTGAAAGATAGGACTAGTAATTTTCTGAATTCTGCTTGTTTTCATGGTATTCCTTTTCCCTTTGTTCCCTTTTCCTTAAGGTTATATGGATAGTGACGTTCTCATCTGCCATTTTTCTGGGACTGGATGCTGGACTACTTGTTTCAGTAGCTTTTGCCTTCTTTATCATCACAGTTCGGTCACACAGGTACTTCATCTCAGAGAATAGGAGGTGAGACATAGTAAGGCAAGACAATTATGACCTAAAGACAAGTGTCATGTCCTTTCAGAGCTAAGATTTACCTCCTGGGCCAGATCCCTAACACCAACATTTATAGGAGCATCAGTGACTATCGGGAGGTAAGAATCCAAATTAGCACTACTCCTGTGCCCGAGGGATGGGTTGGGCCAGGCCTGATGCTTAGTATTTCCATGGAATGTCTTCACTGTGGTTTGCTGCACTACAGATACCCATTAAGGAAGGAGGGGAAAGGGATGTATAAGGGTAGGACAGGCATTTAAGTGGTAAATCTTTATAGTACTTCAGCTAGCCAGTGAAGGATTATTTAAAAATGTATTTTAGGGAGAGGAAGAGAGAAAAAGAGAAGAGTAGGGAAATGGAGAGGAAAAGAAGAAAGCAGGAAAAGCCAAACCAAACCAAACCCACTGCTGTTGAGTCAATTCCTACTCATAGCAACCTTACAGGACAGAGTAGAACTGCCCCCATAGAGTTTGCAAGGAGCACCTGGTGGATTTGAACTACCAGCCTTTTGGTTAGCAGCCATAGCACTTAACCACTATACCACCAGCGTTTCCATTTCTTGCCTCTAATAAAGAAGAATATAGATTCTCCAGGAGGTTCTGAAGAGGTTTTTGTTTTTTTTTTTTAAATTTTGCTCCCGGACAGAGCTGGAGAAAAATGTAGAACAAAATTTTAACTCACAGAAAAGACCAGACTGGCCTGACAGAGACTGGAGAAACCCCGAGAGTATGGCCCCTGAACACCCTTTTAACTCAGTAATGAAGTCACTCCTGAGTTTCACCCTACAGTCAACGATTAGACAGGCCCATAAAACAAAACAAGACTAAAGGAGCACACCAGCCCAGGGGCAAGGACAAGAAGGCAGGAGGGGACAGGAAAGCTGGTAATAGGGAACCCAAGGTCGAGAAGGGACAGTGTTGACATGTTGTGGGGTAGTTAAACAATGTCATAAAACAATATGTGTACTAATTGTTTAATAAGAAGCTAGTTTGTTCTGTAAACCTTAATCTAAAGTACAATAAATAGATAAAGTTAAGAAAAAATTTTGCAACCATCAGCACTATTTATCTTAAAAACTTTTTCATTACCCCAAGCAGAAACTCTGTATCCATTAAGCGGTAACTCTCCTTCCTCCCTCCTTCAGCCCCTGGTAACCTCTCTTCTACTTTCTGTCTCTATGAATTTGCCTGTTGTAGACACCTCATATAAGTGAGATCAGACAATATTTGTCCTTTTATGACTGACTTATTTCACTCAGCATGATGTTTCAGGGTTCATCCATGTTGTAGCATGTATCAGAACTTCATTCCTCTTTATGGCTGAGTAATATTCCATTGTATGGGTAGAACACATTTTGTTTATCCATTCAACCTATGGATGGGTATTTGGGCCTAAACAGTTTTTATTCTTAGTCTATGAAAAAGCTGAGTCCCTAAACTTAACATTTTATCTTGCAGATTATGAGCATTCCTGGGGTGAAAATCTTCCAGTGCCGCAACTCCATTACGTTTGTAAACATTTACCAACTGAAACGCAGGCTGTTAAATGAAGTAGCCACTTTCTTCGTCTCTCTCCCTACCTGCCCTGCACCCCTACCTCACCCTTTTGCCTTCTTTTCCATCACTCACTCTCAGTACGTGATCCCTCTTGTATCTTCCAGATTGATATGATAAGGGTGCGTCTTAAAGAAGAAGAAGTTTTCAGCCTGTTTACTCATAGTGGTCATACCAACAGAGGGGCAGAAAGGGGGTGTAACTGCTTCTGCAACTGTGATGAGCCAGAGCCACCAGCCAGGGTTAGAAACTCCAATTCTTTTCTGAATTTTTCTCACATTTTAAAAAGTGCACTAACAGTTTCTAAAAACAAAATTCAGAACCCCTCAAGGATTTTGACTTTTAGATGGACCACAGAGAACTGGAAATCAAAGATTTCTACTCAGAAATAAAGACACAGGCTCCCCTTTGAGGTCCGGGTTTTGACCTGAAAGTAGGTAGGAGGAGCTGTTCTAAGTCTTTGATTTCCTACTTGATGGCAAGCAAGTTATCTGAGTACAGAGAGTACTGTTTGCCAATTCAGATTGTCTGGAATTCCCTGGTTGAACCTATTTCTCTGGCTTTTAGCTGACTAGCTTCAGATTTCTGAGAAGAAATAATTTTAAGATTGTTGTCCAGTTCCAGGTGGGGCAAAGTCAAGGGCTGCGGTCTCCAGGATCTACCAGGGTCTCCTGATGTCTTCCTAGGACCAGGGAAATGATGGCAGAGGGTGAAAGAGGAAGAAGCACCAAGTACAGGCCACTATTCTAGATAGGGATTTTACAACATCTGGAAGATATTTTTCATAGCAACCCTATGAGTCGGAATTGACTTGACGGCAACAGGGTTGGTCTGGTTTGTTTTTGGAAGATATTTTAGCTGATGAGGGTTACAAAGTGCTTGTTATTTCTAACCCTGACTTCGTCTAAATCATCCCTTCCCCCAAAGCAGAGTTTCTCATTTCTAGCTTTTGGGCCTGTCTGTAATCATCCAGTCTACAGCCTATACCCTGGACCGGCAGTTAAATCTATACACACAGAGATTTATACACACACACCACCACACACCTTCCCTTCCCTTGTTGTTGTTTGTTGTTATGTGTTGTCAAGTTGATTCTGACTCATAGCCACCCTATATGACAGAGTAGAACTGCCCCATAGGGTTTCCTAGGCTATAATTTTCACGGGAGAGGATCTCCAGATCTTTTCTCCCTCGGAGTGGCTAGTGAGTTCCAACTGCCAACCTTAGGGACCTGTAAATACGCTTGCTTTACCTTTTCAAACGCTGAGTGCCCATTTTCACTCCCACCCACCCTAATGAAATTTAGCTTTTACTGAGCTCCCTGAAAATAACGACTGTGCTATCATAACCAGGTAATGAAATTCAAAGGACATTTCCTCCAACTACTCTGGACAGAATTAGCACTATAGTTAATCTTTGTTTGGTATCCATACTGTGCTAGGTATTGTAGAAAACGTTTACATAACATCAGTGTTATGGATTGAATTGTGCCCCCGCAAAATGTGTGTCAACTTGGCTAGGCTATGATTCCCAGTATTGTGTGATTGTCTGCCATTTTGTCATCTGATGTGATTTTCCTATGTGTTGTAAATCCTATCTCTATGATGTTAATGAGGCAGGATTAGAGGCAGTTACGTTAATAAGGCAAGACTCAATCTTCAAGATTAGGTTACGCCTTAAATCAATCTTTTTTGAGATGTAATAAGAGAGAAGCAAGCAGAGAGACAGGGGGACCTCATACCACCAAGAAAGTAACGCCATGAGCAGAGCGTGTCCTTTGGACCTGGGGTCCCTGCATTGAGAAGCTCCTAGACCAGGGGAAGACTGATGACAAGTACCTTCCCCCAGAGCCAACAGAGAGAGGAATCCTTCCCCTGGAACTGGCATCCTGAATTCAGACTTCTAGCCTCCTAGATTGTGAGAGAATAAATTTATCTTTGTTAAAGCCATCCACTTGTGATATTTCTGTTATAGCAGCACTAGATAACTAAGACAATCAGCAAATATACTTTAGAGTTGAATAGGGTCATTCAGAATTTATCGAGCCCCTACTGTGTAGCCAGAACTATGACGCTATGAAAAGGAAAACATAATTTCAAAGGTTTCTCTTCAGGGAGTTCTGAAATTTTTTTTTCATGGAAAATTTTGAACATATACAAAAGTAGAGACAAGAGTATAATGAGCCCTTATGTACCCACCATTAGCATTAAGGTGTATCAACTCAGCCAGCCTTGTGCAGCTATACCCTTACCCACTATCAGCCCCTCAAAATCACAGGATTATTTTGAAGCAATTCATGAAGTTGTAAATCAAACTACAGAGATAACTCTATATTAATGTGACATATAAGGCTATAATTTTATCAAATCCTAAAATTTTTTTGACATTTCTGATATTCGATGCATCATGCAATTGATGGCATGTCTGTTTAATTCACAATGTTTTCTTTCTTGATAGTACAAGTAATAGTGGTGTACCTTAAAATTGATAAAATGGGATAGTGAACCATACAATGTAGTGTATTGTTATGTTCTAAATTGTGTGTTAGATTCTAACAACTGTAAGGCTTTCGGTAAAGGAGATGAGTGTGAGCTCAAAAGGGAAATTTCATGGGAGAAGTGGATGTGTACTGGTCAGGAGAGAGAAATTTGGAATGATATCAGGTAGGAATGAAGAGGATTCCAGGCCTACAGGTCTACTTGGGCAAAGACCAAAACCAAAACCGAACCCACTGCGTCGGGTTGATTCTGGTTCATAGCAGGGTTTCCAAGCCTGTAAATCTCTACGGAAGCAGACTGCCATATTTTTCTACTGAGGAGCAGCCAGTGGTTTCAAACTGCCGACATTTCAGTTAGCAGTCGATTGCTTTAACCAGTGCACCACCAGGGCTCCTTTGGGCAAAGATACCGAGGTAGAAATAAGTGTAGGGGGTCTCAAAGTAAGAGGTTTGGTCTGGGAAATGAGGTCAGGCAGGCACAATATGAGTGGATTATGAAAGTCTTTGGAAGGCAAGATAAGGAGAGAAATGGGAGGTTCCTACCTTTCCCTCTGCCTGGAGGACCTTGCGTCTTCTCACCACTGAACCAAGCCTCACCTGTCCCCTTAAGGCCTGGCCTCAGTGTCTTTCAACCATGGGGGCAGCTCTTTCCTTTGAACTATAATATTATCTATCCATACCAGTTTTTTTTCCTATGCAATGTATACTTCCTTGTATGGTTTTTATCTTGAATTTTCTTCTATTTTCAAACTATACTTCACAAGCAACATTATTAGAACAATCACTTTTTTTTATAAGAAACATCACCCAAAATTACAGCACTCTAGCAAATGAATTCTTTTCATTTTTCTATTTGCCTTATAGGTCTTATCCATCAATGTTGTTATGTCCCTTCTCTCCAGGTAGAGTCTGATCCCTCCTGTGAAAGCAGAGTCCACATTCACATCCTGCATGTCATTGTATCCCTAGTGCTTGATATTGGGCTTAAACTATAGCAGGCACTGAGGCTTATTAGGGAGATGAAAGGAGAGGTAAAGACTGCCCTGCCCAAGTCATTTTTGTCTTCTTCAGGAAGTCTGACAGAAGATGGCTGCACTGATGAAAGGGGGTATTGAGAAAAGGGACTGATGGAAGAAATGCTTCAAACAAAGTATTAGTTGGCACTGGACACTAATTGGAACCCAGGGATGAGGGAAAGGAATAAATCAATGATGATTTTAATTTTGAGTCACTAGAACAATGGAACAATGATAACAACATTGATGGACATAGGGAAGTTGGAAGGGGGATGCCGTGAGTGGTGAAGATAAGGAAAGATGAATGTGGTTTTAGTCATGAGCTTGAAGTGACAGCGAGATATCCAAGTAAAAATGGAAGTACTTAGTCTGGGGACAAGCTTCATAAAAGAGGGAGTGAGCTGGCAGATTCAAACAGCATAGTTGCAAGTACTTTCAGTCCTTGTCTGAGTGCTCTCACAGTCATCCCCTAACTCTGTTGTCCCAGATTGTCTACACAGAACGATTTGAACGTAAATCGGGTCACTCTTCCTCCTCCATTAACCTAGTCCGCTGCTCACGCTTCGAGAGCATGACCACAAACCAGTCTACATCTGATGAGCAAGTGCCATACACAGTATCTTCCACGTCTCAGAGGAATCAAGGTCAAAACTTGGAGGAGGAGAAAGTCTGGGTTCCTAATAACCCCCTGAGAAACAGCTTGCCACCACTGCCTGATGCTGCTGGAAGTCAGGGGAGGAGTAGATCGCTCCTGCCTTACTCAGAGGCTTCTCTTCTGCCCACCACCTACACCATCATCCTGGATTTCTCCATGGTCCATTTTGTGGATTCACGGGCTTCAGTCATACTAAGACAGGTAAGTACTGGGGAGGCTTTAACAAGAGCTCTGATGCCCTCCTCCCCCCCACCCCCACTGCCCAGATCCCAGTCAAACCCTGATCTGCTGCTGTGTGATTAATTACTAGGCCACCAGAAACTTGGGCTCTGGAGGCAGTTTAAGGTCAATCAGAATAAAAAGAAAATGAACCAGCTTTGATTGCTTGAACTTTGGGGTTGATTCAGTAAACAGGATATATAATTATGTCTCAAGGAATAAAAAATAGGAAACTCCTAACACCAGTGAAACAGCAATCCATACCATGCCCAGAAATTACCAGTATATGGTGGGAGTTAGCTGCAGATCTTTTCAAGGAATGTCTGAATGCTACAGAAAAATGTTCATCAAGAATTCTCCACTACTTAGCTGCTCTGAGCCAGGCACTGTAGAAGACGCCAGGATGCCTTTTACTCAGAATTGAAAAAGTTGTGATAAATGATGCCCCAAGCCTGAGACTGTCTGTCCAGTACCTATAGTGTCTTCCCCAGTTCCCTCTTCATGGCCTTCATCTTTGGGTGAGAAGGGTAGGCAGATTTTTCCTTCAAAAGCTGCATTCCTTTGTCCTGGCTTCTCTCCTACTCTCTGGTTTATCTGACAGGTTTCATTTCTCTCCTTCTTGTAGACTACAGACAGTTTAGATGCACAGCTAACCCTACTGGTTTGATTGTTTAATGTCCCGTAAGTGTGATATGTTTTTTCAGCCAGTTTATCTCTGTTCTCTGCAGCACCCCATCTCCCTCTTGTTCCTGTTGGCAATGGATCAGGTTTAAGCCTCCTGAACACTTACTTCCTGGCTCTGAGTGCACTCTATCTCACTCTTGCTCCTTTGGCTGATTTTCCTCCTTTCATCTTCGAATCAGATTTTATCATACCTTCTTTTTCCTAAAGGGATGCAATTCTCTCTTACGTGAGTCCAGCTCCTCATTGGTCTGAGGCAATAGGAAGGCTTTCATAGCAGAAAGAACTCTGGTTGGTGGTCTAGAGATGTACACTCTGCGCTGGCTTTGCTACTCACTATCCATCTGACCCAAGATAAGTTGCTAAATTGCACTGGGTCTCAGTTTCCTCATCTATAAAATAACAGGCTTAGAAGAGATTAATGTTAAGGGCTTTTCTATCCATTAGATTTTCCTACCCACTCCCCCGCACCCTCCATTTTTAGACTTAAGTATACTTGATATTCTCTTGTCTTTGGGGCTTTTCCATCTCAGGTAGTTCTACTGGGTGGTGGTCTCTTCTCCCAGTCTTGTGCTGTAGTTGTTACCTTAGATTTCATTCAAGCCGCATTATGGAATGCCTACTACGTGCCAGACCAAGCTGGGCACTTTTTTTTTTTTTAAATAGTGCTTAAAGTGAAAGTTTACAGTTCAAGTCAGTTTCTCATACAGAAATTTATACACACATTGCTATGTGACCCTAGCTGCTCTCCCTATAATGTGACAGC
>NW_004444001.1:537225-538471 GCF_000243295.1 Trichechus manatus latirostris | reverse complement strand
AAATACCCCTCTCCCTCCCTCCCACCCTCATAACCATCAAAGAATGTTTTCTTCTGTGTTTAAACCATTTCTTGAGCTCTTATAATAGTGGTCTCATACAATATTTGTCCTTTTGCAACTAACTTATTTCACTCAGCATAATGCCCTCCAGATTCATCCATATTGTGAGATGTTTCGCGGATTCATTGTTGTTCTTTATCATTGCGTAGCATTCAATTGTGTGAATATACCATAATTTGTTTATCCATTCATCCACTGATGGGCACCTAGGTTGTTTCCATCTTTTTGCTACTGTGAACAGCACTGCAGTGAACATGGGTGTGCATATATCTATTCGTGTGATGGCTCTTATTTCTCTAGAATATATTCCAAGGAGTGGGATTGCTGGATCATATATACTTCTATTTCTAGCTTTTTGAGGAAGCACCAAATCAATTTCCAAAGTGGTTGTACCATTTTACTTTCCCACCAGCAATGTATAAGTGTTCCAGTCGCTTCACTACCTCTCCAACACTTATTATTTTGTGTTTTTTGGATTCATGCTAGCCTTGTTGGGGTGAGATGTATCTCACTGTAGTTTTGATTTGCATTTCTCTAATGGCTAATGATTGTAAACATTTCCTCATGTATCTGGTAGCCACCTGAATGTCTTCTTGGGTGAAGTGTCTGTTCATATCCTTTGCAATTTGGACACATTTATATACTAATTCATTTAATTCTTGCAACAGCCCTGTGAGATAGGCTGTATTCTCCCTTAAGCTCTCAGCTAATAAATGGCCTGGCCAGGATTTGAACTTAGAGCATCTACCTTTATATCACTCTTCCTGTCTATTCCACAGTGTACACTGCTCTTTGGCATCACCCATCCACACCTGGCCTCTGTTGATGACTTTCTGTACCATCCCCAACATGGAGGCAACGTCAGACACGTCTACTTTACAGCCTGAAGAGATCCACAGAGCAATTTTACATTTTAAAAAAATTGGGTTCTTCATTTCCTTTATAATTGCTCTCTACTGCCTTACTGGAGGAAATCATATTCTGTTTGCTTTATAATTGAAATTTTAAACCTACTAAGAAAAATTCCAGCTCTCCATTCTTTTTTTAACCATTTTTAAAATTTATTTTGTTGGTGCTGAGAATATGCACAGCAAAACATACACTTATTCAAGTTTCTACTTGTACAATTTAGTGACATCGATTACATTCTTTGAGTTGTGTAACCATTCTCACCCTTCTTTTCTGA
>NW_004444001.1:521114-537125 GCF_000243295.1 Trichechus manatus latirostris | reverse complement strand
CATTTTTAAAATTTATTTTGTTGGTGCTGAGAATATGCACAGCAAAACATACACTTATTCAAGTTTCTACTTGTACAATTTAGTGACATCGATTACATTCTTTGAGTTGTGTAACCATTCTCACCCTTCTTTTCTGAGTTGTTCCTCCCTCATTAGCATAAACTCACTGCCCCCGAAGGTTCCTATCTAATCTTTCAAGTTGCTGTTGTCAATTTGATCCCATATAGATAGTTCTTAAAAGAGCATAATGCTCAAGGCAGACCTTTTTTTACTAGTTAAGCTAAACTATTATTTGGTTTTAAGAAGACTTCAGGGGATATTTTTGGTTTAAAGTTTAAAAATTAATCTCAGGGCAGTAGTTTCAGGGGTTTATCTACCCTCCATAACTTCAGGAAGTGTGGAGTCCATGAGAATTTGAAATTCCTTTCTACATTTCCCCCTTTTTGATCAGGATTCTTCTATAGAATCTTTGATCAAAATGTTCAGTAATGGTAGCTGGGCACCATCCAGTTCTTCTGGTGTCATGGCAAAGCAGGCAGTTGTTCATGGAGGCAATTAGCCACACATTCCATATCCTCCTCCCTCTGTTGCTTCGGGTGAATAGAGACCAATTGTTGTGCCTTGGATGGCCACTTGTAAGCTTGTAAGACCCCAGGCACTATGCAATGAAGTAGGAGGTTTAGAACAGAAGCACTTAACGCATTATTAAGCCATTTAACTAGGATGTCACATGAAACCATGACCCTAAATCTCCAAACCAAGGAAAAAAATCCCATGAGGTGTTCAGCTGTACATAAGCAGCCTCGGCAGCTACTCTTTTTTTGTTGTTTTGTTTTGTTTTGTCATTGTTTTAAATAGATCTATCACACAACTTTTGCCAGTTCAATTTTTTACGGGTGTACAACTTACTGACCGCAATCACAATAATCAGCTATGCAAACCTACCCTTAATAAATGCAATTTTTCCATCACCATTAACCCCTGCTTCCCCCTCCCTCCTGCCCCTAGTAACCACTGATAAACTTTGATCTCTATACATTTGCTTTTCTTGTCTTTTTATATAAATGAGGTCATACAATATTTGTCCATTTGTGATTGGCTTATTTGGCTCAGCATAATTCCATCCATACTGTAGCATGTATCAAGACTTCATTTCTCCCACTGGCTCAGTAGTAAGTAGGATGCCTTGGAAGAAAGGCCTGGCAGTATACTTCAGAAAGATCATAGCCATTGAAAACCTTACGGAGCACAGTTCTGCTGTGACACACATGGGGTCACCATGAGTCGGAATTGACTCAACGGCAAAAGGTTTGGTTTTGTTATCTGATATTTACTAAAGTCAAATGCAACTTTGCAGAGTAGCTCTGATTATAACCCTCAGGGTTTCTGAATTTCGTTCCCTACTGTATCAGTTGGACATCTCTGGGCCACATTTTGCCTACTCTGCTCAGTAAACTCTAGGGAGAAGGGGTCACATGCAAACACTAAGCAATAATACAAAGATATGGTTGTTCATGAGGACTCTCTAGTGTGTTCCCATCGGACCTGTGCCATCTCTGTCCTGGTACTTTCCTCACATGAACAATACCTGTTTATGTGAACAGTTTCCCCCTTGAGACTACGAGCAGCCCTCTCTCTCCCTTCCCACCCCCACACGAGACAGTCTGATCCTCTTTTGTATTCCTGGCATTTCCTGCATATAGAAGTCCACTTATTAAATGTTATGAAGCTGAACTGTAATGCCAAGTTACTTACACCCCAGACAAGTGAATGACCAGAGGAGTTTTAAAACTCAGCTAATTAGAAAGCCCTTTTCTAGTTGATTGTGAAGATCCCTGACCCTGATTTACTCTCTCCCCGCAGATGTGCAATGCTTTCCAAAACGCCAACATTTTGGTGCTCATTGCAGGGTGTCACTGTGAGTATCCTTCACCCCATGAGAGGGCTGTGTTTTGCACCCTGGTTCTCTGCTCCCCAGGTGTCTGACCTCTTTGTGTGTTCTGGGTTTGGTTTGTAGCTTCTGTGATCAGGGGATTGGAGAGGAATGATTTCTTTGATGCTGGCATCACCAAGGCCCAGCTGTTCCTCACCCTCCACGATGCTGTGCTGTTTGCCTTATCAAGGAGGATGCCAGACTCCTCCGAGTTAAGCATGGATGAATCTGAGACAGTGATTCAGGAAACCTACTCAGAAAAGGTTGGATGATGTCAAGCATCTGGGGATGGGGTGGGGAGAGAGGCCTGATCAGAAAGAGATAGACATTGTCCAGGAAAGTTTATTTAGTATGGCTATGCGGATTTTGAAATGTTGAAATGATCCGTTTCCAATTGACAAGTAGCATTAGACTTGAGACCCCAAGTGTCTCTACTGTCATGGCATCTTCTTCTCATTTACAACCCTTTCCCAAGTAAAGATGGATTTACCCAGCCCAGCAGGGGGTCTTAAAAATCCCCTTAGAGGAACATCTAGCTCAATTGGCATGACACTACTTATAAAGATAATGCTCTACATTCTACCTTGGTGAGTTGTGTCTGGGGTCTTAAAAGCCTGTGAGCGGCCATCTAAGATACTCCACTGGTCTCATCTCTTCGGGAGCAAGTGAGAATGAAGAGAACAGGATACAACGAAAAGATTAGTCCAAAGGACTAATTGTCCACAGCTACCAAGACCTTCACCGGACTGAGTCCAGTACAGCTAAATGGTGCCCGACTACCACCGCTGACTGCTCTGACCAGGATCACAACAGAGGGTTCTGGACAGAGCTGGAGAAGGATGTAGAGCATAATTCTAACTCACAAAAAAAAAAGAAAAAAAGACCAGATTTACTGGCCTAAAGGAGACTGGAGAAACCCCGAGAGTATGGCCCCCAGATACCCTTTTAGCTCAGTGGCAAAGTTACCTTCGAGGTTCACTGTTCAGCCTGGGAGTGGACAGCCCAGTAAAACCATGAGAGTAACGAGGTACAGGAGTCCAGTGATAAGGCCCAGAAGGCAGAAGGGGAGTAGGAAGCTGATGATAGGGAACACAAAGTAGAGTAAGGATATTGTTGATGTGTTATGAGATTGTTAACCATTGTCATAGGGCAACATTTGTAGTAACTGTTAAATGGGAGACTATTTTGTCCTGTAAGCCTTCATCTTAAGTGAGAATAACAGCACAATTAGAAGAGCGTAGTCAATGTCACTTAAATGTGTATGTAAAAAAAATTTTTGAAATGGCGTATCTTTGGCTATGTGTATTTTCACAAAAGAAAAAAAAAAAGTTGAGAATTTAGAGGGTTAAAATGTTGTGGGGTTGTTAACCAATGTCATAAAACAGCATGTGTGTTACTGTTACATGAGAAACTATCTGTTCTGTAAGCCTTCACCTGAAGTACAATAAAATACTTTAAAAAAAAAAAAAAAAATCCCCTTAGAGCAATTTTGGTTAGTGTCTGTGCCATACCAATGAATAAATATTTAAACTATCTTTTCTAGCTATACCTCTAGAATCCACCTCCCACCCTCCACCCTTAGGATGAATAGCAGAGGTAATCTGTGAACTAACAGAACTGATGAACTAATAAACTAACACAATGGTGAACAGATGAACTAACAGAGGTAAAGATCTGAATAGCTGACTCTGCCAGCCTAACACTTAGGCTATTATTTAGATTGTGAGTGATACGAGATTAACTCAGCCTGGCCAAATGCAAAGGAGAATGACATATAAACCAGAATTTGTAGCCATTAATTACAGCTAAGTAAAGGCCTAGGCTTACCTCTGTGTTTTCAAATCAGTAATCGTGTAACTTAAAAGTCCCCCCCCAAAAAAAATTAAAACACAGATTGGCACCAAAATGTTATCTAATGACTAGAAATTATTTTTAAATTAATCCCTGAGTCTTCGACTTACCACATTTCAATAATGTTCTCATTTTTTATGGAAAGAAAGTATTACCATAGTAGTAAGTGTTTAAAAACATTCCAAGAAGTAGAAAAGTAAAATTATTCAAGCTTGTGTATGACTTTTATCTTTTTTTTTTTTCAGTAATTCATTATCAAGTATCTCCCATGCTTCGTTGAGAATTCTCACAAGTTATCTGCCTCTGCTTATCCAGAACAACTTTTCCCCCACTTATAGCTAGAGTTAAACTTTTTTTTTTCTATTCTGCTCTATAATCCACTCCATTTATAAAATCACAAAACCTTTTGGTTGAACAGGATCTCAGAGCTCATCAGGCTCAAATCCCCACCCCCAGCAAGAATCCTCTTGACAACATCTCTGACAGTAGGTCCTCCTGCTTATGCTCGGAGACTTGAAGTAGTTCTCAAACTTTAGTATGCATCAGAATCATCTAAATGTGCTATTAAAATACAGATTTCTGGGCACCTCAGTGCCACAGTCCCTCAAATTTCTGATTCAGAGGGTCTGGAGTGGGGTCTGATAATTTGCATTGCTAACAAATTACCAGGTAATGTTAATGACCCTGGATCAGGGACCAGACCTTGAGAACTCTACTGCCTTAGAGATTCAACATGCATCCTTCACTGTCACAATCTAGGGTACCTGTTAATCTTTGGGTGTATGCCAGACATTATTTAGAAAATGTTTATAGAAATAATTTGAGGGCTAAGATGATATTTTTCCTTCAGAAAGAACTGGATTCTTTTGCCAGGTACCTGGAGACACTAGCAATCCAGGATCACTTTGATCTGATTTCAGACTTGAGTTTTTCTAGGCCATCCAGATGACCCAAAGCCCAGTTACAGTTTGTGGAAAGGTTTACTATAGCTCCGCCCTTGGCAGGCCCTGGCATCCAGTTTTTGCAACTGTAACCTCTTAGTGCTATAAAAAGCATCACTTAGCATATCTGTGCCACTTCCAGGTCATTAAATACCCTCAGGGCAAAAATGGCCACAAATGCCAGGTTTACCTTTCAAATTTCCACCTTTTCCAAAATCTTGGCTTAGTAATTCTTCATGATCTGGTTAGCTTTATGCTGCCTTCAAATGAGAAAGTTGTTTTTTTTTTCAGTATTTCACTCAGCTCTTCTAGTTGTCTTCAGTCGAAAGGTTGGTCTGAATTATTTAATATGCCTTTACTATAGATGGAAGTTTCTCTATTTTTAATTTATAATTATGATGTTCTTGACATATTTGTTTTTACATTTTATATAGTCATATCTCTTAATCTTTCCTTTTCTTATTTTCCATTTGCTTTTTATGTTTAGAAATCCCTCCCACTTTGAAAGTAAATAAATAACATTTTCTTCTAGATATTTATGCTTTTATTTTTATATTATGCTCTGTTTAATCTAGTTACAATTTATTTCAGTGTATAGTGTTGAAGAGTAATCTTTATTTTTTATCTATAGTGCTAACCATTTTGAACTCTATCATCTGTTGAATAAACCATCTTTCCTCACTGATTTGAGATGCTGTTTTAATAAAATATTATATTCTTATGAAAGCTAATGTCTGTTTCTAGCTCAGTTTTTGGGTCACTGTTCTGTATAGCTTCAGTATCACACTGTCCTGTCCTCATCGCTATTCCTTTATAGTACGTTTGAACATTGAGTTAGAGAGTCCTGTGTCATCAGTGTTCCATTTCAAAATATGCTTGGTCATTCTCATCAATTTATTTTCCAAACGAATTTTTGTATTTTTTATCAGGTTCCACAAAACAGTAACAACAACAACAAAACATATTGGAATTTTCATTAGAATTCCATTAAAACTATAAAATAATTTGAGAATTGCTATCTTTATAGTATTCATTCTCCCTCTCCAGGAACATAGGCTATCTCTACATTTATTCAGCCTTTTAAAATATTTCATAGTAAGATTTTGTGGCTTTTTCATATCGATAATCCTAGCTACTTTATACTTTATGTATTTTATACTTTACTGCATTTTTTAAAGTCAATCTTCTTTCCCACTATATTTTCTAACTGGTAATTGCTAGCATACAGGAAACCTATTGATTATTTTTTCTAACCTATTGATTTTTATGAAACTATTTGGTCAGCTTTCTGAATCCTCTTACTAGTCCTAAGAGATGTTCCATTATTAATTCTCTTGGGATTTCTAGGTAGAAAAATCTTTTCTACAAATAATATTAATTATTTACAACTTTCCAATTGTTAGAATTCTTATTTCAGTATCATATTTTACGGCATTCGCTTGACCTTCCAGAACAATTTAAGAAACAGTGATGAGTCTTGTCTTACTCCTGAATTTAATAAGAATAGCTTCTTACGTATCCTTATTAAGTTTATTGGTGACAGGTGGCTTTTAAAAAGTATTTTTTTTTTCTTTTTTGGATTACTAATATTTGTATCAGGACTTATATCAAGACTTGGCACTGAATATATTGATTTTTTTCTGGCATTTAAGATAGGGAAGACTAGGAGAGGAGCAATTTCTATTTCAGATATATTAAATTTAAGATGCCTTTTAGACATCCAAGTAGAAATGTTAAGAAGGCAAGTGGATATATGAACCTGCAAATCAGGGAAGAGTTATAACCAAAGAGTCATTGGCATACAGATGGCAATAAAAATTATAGGACTAAATGAGATTACGTATGGTGACAGTGTAGACAGAGAAAAAATTCCCAGGATCAAGCTTGTGGTATGCCAACATTTAGAAGTCCAGCAAAAGTAGAGAATACAACAAAGAGACCAGGAAGAAGCAATCAGGAAGGTAGGAGGAAAAGCAGGAGCATTGTTTCAGAAAGGGCAGGAACAATTAACTTTGTAGAAGGCAGATTCCGAAGATCACTTGTGGGGCACCTGCTTTGTGACAGACTAGTGCCTAGTACCAGGGATATCAAGAACCAGGCACTGTCCTATCTCAAGGAGCTATGGTCTAGTAGGGGAGATAGGTTTGGAAATAAATAAGGCAATATATTACTGATAGTATGATAGAAGTGTGAGTGAGGTACAATTGGAACACAAAGAAAGCTGTGATCCTAATTGGTCATCTTTGTTCTGGATCCGGGATGATAAGTGTTTGTGCATGAGATGAAAACAAGACAGGCAAAGGTAAGCAGTAGTCAGGTATCTTTGGATAACTTTATGGCTAGACCAAAAGGTGGGGACCACAGCTGGAGATAAAGCTAAAGATGGAAAGAGGCCAGATTATGAAGGCCCGTACATGCCCTGCCAAGGATGGCATTGGGGATTGGCAAGACAAGTAAGATCAAGAAGGTAGGAGGTTTCAGAAAGCTGTCAAGATCGCTGCTGTTTACATGGTTGCCCATGAGATCCAGGCTAGTTAGAAAAGCCGGAGAAATCAGGAGTTAGGGGTTGATGGAACTAAAGAATGGTGAGTAACTGAGGAACCAGAGGGTACAAAGAGGATGAAAAGTAGATTTAGGCAAGAAATTTTTTTCTATTTTGCCAGGAATCCATAGTTCTGGCACTTTAAACCCTGAAATTCTTTGTGCTCAGAAGTCAAACTTAATTGGAAATTTTAACCTGACTAATTGTGTATATTTCAGAATGAAGAACCAAAGTATCGTATGAACAGTAGTAATCTGGAAATCCTGAAAAATACAAGTCCAGGCTTCAGGGCTTTAATCCTGGAGCCAGAAGTAGAGGAAGCAGTGGAAGAGTCAGAGCTAGAGCCCACGCTTGAGTCAGAACAAGAGAATGAGCTGGATTTGGACCTAGGCCTGGATCCGGAGCTGGAGCCTGCATCTGAGCTGGAGGGTGAGCCTGAGATGGATCTGGAGCTGGAGATGGAGACAGAGATGGAGCCTGAGCCTCAGCCCAAATCCAGGCCAAGGGTTCATACTCATTCTCCACAGTACCACCGGTCTCCGTATCCCAGTTCCCAGCCTCAGACTCAGCCTCAGACTTGGTCAGTGGAGAGGAGGCATCAACATATGGATTTACACTCATCCAAGGGCAATGATACTGAGGATCCCTGGGAGGAAGACTGGATTTAAGGGGATGGATTCCCTTGGCAAATGCTCCCACCCAAACGGGGGTTACTTGGTCAGGAGACCTAGAGTTGATACGAATTAGCAGTACTTGCCTTGTGACTCCTCCATCTGCTTGCTTTTTTCCATGCTCAGCACAGGGATCACACTTTCAGATCACAATACTAAGTGCCAAGAATTATCTCTGAATTCCTGATCCAGGCTCACTTTGTTTCACCTTCAACAGATATTCTAGTGAAGGTTTTCCTTCTTCACATACCCCAGATTTCTGGGGTATTTGCAAGACCATCTCTAACTTACTCCTTCCATCTCTGTCCCTCTTTCTCCAAAGAGATAAGACTCAAATAAAATATATAACTCTAGTTACAGTTGGGAAGACTTTGGATCTTTCCTGCACCTTCTCCCTTCTCTTTATTCTGTATCACCAAGGGCATGTCAGGTGGGAGGGACTTCAGAAACGAGCAGATACGGTGAAGAGATGAGTAAGAAAAAGATCAACACACACAAAGTAGTTGTGTTTCTATACACCAGCAGCAATCTGAAAAGGAAAGCAAACAATCCCATTTACAATAGCATCTAAAAGAAAATTCCTAGGAATAAATTTAACCAAAGAGGACATGAAGTTGACAGACGTGTACACTAAAAACTACAAAATACTGCTGAAAGAAATTAAAGAAGATCTAAATAAATGGAAAGAGATCCTATGTTTATAAATTGGAAGACTTAATATTGTTAAGATGTTAATACTACCCAAAATGATATACAGATTTGATGCAATCATGATCAAAATTTCAACAGCCTTCTTGGCAGAAATAGAAAAGGTGATCCTCAAATTCATATGGGAATTGCAGGGGTCCCCAAATAGCCAAAATAATTTTGAAAAAAGAACCAAATAGGAGGACTCATACTTCCAGATTTCAAAACATACTTCCAAGCTACAATGACCAAAACAGTGTGGTACTGGTGTAAGGATAGACTTACAGACCAATGGAATAGAATTGAGAATCCAGAAATAAACCCATGCATCTACAGGCAATTGATTTGGCCAAAGAGTGCCAAGTCCATTACATAGGGAAAGAATAGTCTCTTCAACAAATAAAAAGATGCTCAATATTGTTAGTCATTAGGGAAATGCAAGTCAAAACCATGATGAGATAGCACTTCACACATACTAGGATGCCTGTTACCAAAAAATTGGAAAATAACAAGCATTAGAGAGGATATAGAGAAATAGAAATCTGTCGACCCTGGTCGCTGTGCCAAACTGTCAAGCCCAGATCCAGGGTCACCAATAAAAGCATGACTTACACACAGGCATTGGATGGAACAATGCTTTACTTACATAAGGAGAGCAAGATCAGCTTCAATAGTGGGCATTGATCCCCCTTGTCCAGTGGGTCACTCCTCAAAGTCAATGCAGGGCTGGTGGGCTGCACTTGCCTCTCTCATGTTTAGTGGAAGGATCCCATTCTCTCCCCACTGGAAACAGATATAGAAATGGAGTTGACCAAGTGCCATATGATGCACATGCATGAGCAGAGCAGAGAGAAAAAGTTTACTGTGTACCTAAAACAGAAAGGGAGCCTCCCTAATAAGGAAAAGAAACTGGGAGAGAGAGTCTCAGTTCCCAGCCTCCATATCAGGGAATGCTCCAGGTCCAAGGCTTCTGATTAGGCAGCCTGAGTGAGAGGCACAGGGGCTGTGGCAGACCATCCTCCAAACAGTCCACCCCCTTGCTCTCACCAGGACACCAGAAAAAATGAAGTAAAGTGGTCACAAGTCCTGATATGCCCATTGTCCATTGTTATGCTCCCCTCCAAGCTAGGATAGAATTTCCTCCATGGATCAGTCAGGATCCCAGGAGGAAACTGAATTCAATTCAGATGGTTTGAATGAGCAGTTCAATAAAGGAAAAATGTAGTATAATGGGCAGGATTAAGGGAGCAAAGGATGATGAGGCACCAGGGACTATCCATGGTGGGAAGCCATTGCCATCCATAGGGACAAAGGGACAAAGAAAGGAAAAAGTTACGTCAGCCCAGTGACAGCTGGAACTGTGGCAAAAGCAGTGGGCCTGGGGGACACATCTGTTGCCTGAGGCATACGATACCTCTGAAACAGAGAGGCAGGAGGTACCCAGGCTTCTTCCCATCAGCCGTTTGATCTTCTAACCAGAGTCTCCTAGTGGCCAAACCCACCTGGCTGGATGTGAGCTGTCAATGGAGACTGGGCAATGCAGTCTATAGGGGTCTACTGTTCCTGGAGCATAGAGCAGGATGAAGAATGGATCTGCAGTAAGGAGGCCTGAGAATAGCCAGCTCACTCAGGGACCAGTTGGGTGGGGGTGGGGAGCGGTAAGAGAATTCAAAGGGAATAGCTGCATAACACACAGAGGAGACTGGACAAAGTATAGAGCCAACTTCCAGTTTCCAGTCTGGCATGTAAAAAGCTTAGAAGCTTTCACTCCTGTCCTCACAACAAGAAAAAAAGCCAAAAAACTGAAAATCAATAGCTCTTCTTAGATCCAGAAAATTTAGGTCACAGGGCAAACCGCCACCCCAAAAAACAGGACACAGACAGGTAAATACAGAGAAATTCCACTTACCAGGAGCCGAAAGCACTGCTACTGGACTCAGCATCAGGTAGGAATAATTAAAGGGTAATTGTCTAATTGCTGGAGACTTGAGTGTGGACTAGCTTGAGAGAGGTGCAGCCTTGGAGGGGGCACACTGTTTTGAGTTTTGCTTCCAGCAGCCTCACTAGATTCTCAATGCGAAGCTTAGAAAAAAACCCCTTTGTGCTTCTGGCAGGGGGAGGGAAAAAGTAACCATTTTTGAAATAGTGCTCAAGGGAAACTACTTTACCAGAGCCTAACCAAAAAAGGTGGTGCAGTGGTTAAGAGCTCTGCTGCTAACCAAAAGGTTGGCAGTTTGAATGCACCAGCTGCTCCTTGGAAACCCTATGGAGCAGTTGTACCCTGTCCTATAGGGTTGCTATGGGTCAGAATCGACTCGACAGCAATGGGTTTTGTTTTTGTTTTTTTGTTTGTTTTTTGGTTAACTGACATGGAGGAAGGGAAATATCCAAATCCAGCCGCCTCTAGCCTTCTACATGGGGGAAGGGAAATAACCAACTACAACCCCCTCTAGCCTTGGAGGGAAGGGATAAAGGGGGAAAGAATACCCAATTCCAGCCCCCTCCAGCCCTCCTATTTCATCTATAGGTTGGGGAAAAAAAAAACTGAGGAGCACATGTGAAGGTCACAATCCAGGGATATCCCGTTCCTTTTTTTCGATCTTTTTTTTCTCCTTGCATTTCAGTTTGGGAACTGACATATCTTAAAGTGCACTGATTCTTCTTAGCTGTGTCCAGTCTACTGATGAGCCCATTGAAGACATGACTCCCCAAAAGACTAAGATGTTACCATAGGATTATAAAATATTTCTCTTCCCCCAACACCTTACCAGCACGTCAACATCAGCAGGGTTTTACAGGGGGGTGCAACTGAAAGAACCTCAGTTTCTTTACTGGATACACCACATCTGACTTGAAACAAAAAAATTACAAGACATGCTAAATGGCAAAAAAATATATATATATGCTCTGAAGAAACAGGGCAAGCATCAGAGCCAGACTCAGATATGGCAGAGATTTTGGAATTATGAGTACAAAATAACTGATTAATATAGTAAGGGTTTGTAAAATTTGAGGAGGATGAGTAGTAGAAGCAGTGTCAGAACCTATCTTAACTTCAGGGGTAATAATGTGAATCAAGATCAACTCAAGGCTGATCCCTGTGAGGTAGAGGTCGGATATACCTCCACTCTCTAACCATTTTACCAATTCTAACACCAGCCATCCCGACTTCTCTTCTGGGTTCAATAACCATTGCAATGGTCATACAGAACTCACAGACCATACTTACAGTTAAGTGGTTTATTAAGGAAGCAACAGGATACAACTCAGGATCAAGATCAGGAATCATGTAGGCAAAGTCTCCCTTCTTCAGTGCAGGACAGTTCTCTCAGCTTCTCTCAGCCCTGCAAGCAAACAGGCCCTCCTCTCAGCTGTGCAGAGCTCTTCTCGGCCCCCTGAGGACAGGTCTCCTCTCAAGCCCCTCAGAACAGGCTCCTCTTGGCTCTGCCTTCTGTCACCACCAACTCTGCCACAGGGCCCTTTCCTAGCGTGTCACTGCTGGCTCTGCCACTGGGCCGCTTATGGGTCTGTCGCTGTCTTTGGTGTTAACAGCCCTTGACTGTGTTACAGCTCTTGTAGGAAGTTACTTGCCTCCTTTCTCTATCTGCTTCTCTCTTCTTTCTTCCTTCTGCTTCTCTTTCTACTTTCTTCTGTCTGAAAAACTTCTGTGGGGTTGGCTGACTCCTTGTCAATTTCAAGGCATGACTCCACCCAGCAGGGGGCCACAAACAAACCAATTGCCTCTTGGTAGACCACAGACACTTCATTTGCATAGCCTATTGACCAATCCCTACAAGGTACATACCAATCACAGGGCACTCTATAGCCCAAGACCAGACAAAAAGTATCAAGCTGCAAGTTATTTACAGCTTACCCAGGAAATGTCAATCATCCTCAAGTCTTAGGGGGAAAAAAATCCCTCAAGGCATTTTTCCAAAGAACCAAAGCAAAAGGCCACATAAAGGAACCACAGGGTTCTAATGGAAAAAGTGGACAATATGCAAGAACAGATGTGTACTGTAAGTGGAGAGATTGAAACTCTAAGAAAGCATCAAAAGAAAATACTAGCAATTAAAAAAGAAACTAACAGAAATGAAGAATGTCTCTGATGGGCTCATCAGTAGACTGGACACGGCTGAGAAAAGAATCAGTGCACTTGAAAGTATATCAGTAGAAACTTTCAAAACTGAAAAGCAAATAGAAAAAAAGATTTAAAAAAAGGAACAGAATAGCCATGAACTGTGGGACAATTATCAAAGGTGCACCATATCAGTAATGAGAATACCAGAAGAAGGAACAGAATATTTGAAATAATAATGGCTGAGAATTTTCCCCAGAGTGTAGGACCCTGCGCCCAGTCTTGACAGAGGTCCCACCTCCCGGGGGCCCAGAACAGAAACTTTTGGGATTCAGAGCATAATCATTTTTTTTAAATTTTATTTTACTGTTGAGAATATACACAGCAAAACATATACCAATTCAACAGTTTAGACATGTACAGTTCAGTGACATTGATTATATTCTTCGAGTTGTGCAACCATTCTCACCCTCCTTTTCTGAGTCGTTCCTCTGCCATTAACATAAACTCACTGCCCCGAGTTTCCTATCTATTCTTTTGAGTTGCTCCCAAATAGACAGATCTTAAAAAAGCACACTGCTCAAGGCAGACATTCTTTACTAGATAACATAAACTATTGTTTTGTTTTAAGAAGAATTCAGGGGATATATTTTTTTTTAATTTTAATATTTTATTGTACTTCAGGTGAAGGCTTACAGAACAGACAGTTTCTCATGTAACAGTAGCACACCTGCTGTTTTATGACATTGGTTAACAACCCCACAACATTTTAACCCTCTAAATTCTCAACTTTTTTTTTTTTTTGGTGAAAATACACATAGCCAAAGATACGCCATTTCAAAAATTTTTACATACACATTTAAGTGACATTGACTACGCTCTTCTAATTGTGCTGTTATTCTCACTTAAGATGAAGGCTTACAGGACAAAATAGTCTCCCATTTAACAGTTGCTACAAATGTTGCCCTATGACAATGGTTAACAATCTCACAACACATCAACAATATCCTTACTCTATTTTGTGTTCCCTATCATCAGCTTCCTACTCCTCAGGGGATATTTTTGGTTTAAGTTTTAAAGATTATCTCAGGGCAATAGTTTCAGGGGTTCATCCAGTTTCCGTGGTTCCAATGGAGCAGGCATTTTGACTTGGAGAAAAAAAACAAGTATAACATTTTATTTATCCAAATATATGGGGCTATGAAGGGTAAGACAGTACACAATACTGGGGAAGCCAGCACAACTTGTACAAGGAAAGGTTATGGAAGCTCCATAGACACATCCAAACTCCCCGAGGGACTGAATTGCTGGGCAGAGGGCTGTGGGGACCATGGTCTTGAGGAACATCTAGCTCAACTGGCATAACACACTTTATAAAGAAAATGTTCTACATTCTACCTTGGTAAGTAGCACCTGGAGTCTTAAAAGCCTATGAGCAGCCATCTAAGATATGCCACTGGTCTCACCCCTTTGGGAGCAAGGGAGAATGAAGAAAACAAGATACAAGTGACAGATTGGTCCAAAGAACTAATGAACCACAACTACCACAGCCTCCACTAGACTGAGTCCAGTACAACTAGATGGTGCCCGGCTACCACCACTGACTTCTCTGACCAGGATCACAATAGAGGATCCTGGACAGAGCTGAAGAAAAATGTAGAACAAAATTCTAACTCACAAAAAAAGACCAGACTTACTGGCCTGATGAAGACTGGATAAACCCTGAGAGTATGGCCCCCAGACACCCTTTTAGCTCAATAATAAAGTCACTCCCAAGGTTCAACATTCAGCCAAAGATTAGACGGCCCCATAAAACAAAACAAGACTAATGGGGCACAACAGTCCAGGGACAAGGAAAGCCAGTAATAGGGAACCCAAGGTTGAGAAGGGACAGTGTTGACATGTTGTGGGGTTGTTAACCATTGTCATAAAACAATATGTGTACTAACTGTTTAATGAGAAACTATTTGTTCTGTAAACCTTTAAGTACAATAAAAAAAATTAAAAAACAAATATATGGGGTTAGCAAAGGTGGAGACCTTCCAGCTACAGAATACACCACTATAGGCCTTAGTCTGTGGAAGTTTCCAGCAATCTTTACTTTCTGCTCCGGGCCCTCCCAATGCCATGGTTGCAGACAGGAGTTACTTAGCTTTAAAGAAGCACGCAGGAGCTGATGGATAAAAGCTTTGAGCTCCTTTTTCTTTAGGCAAACAATTACTGGAGCATTTTAAATGCATCTTAGGAAGTCTCAGCAGAATTAAGCCCCTATTACCCACATCAGTTGGAGCCCTGGTGGTGCAGTGGTTAAGTGTTTGGCTGCTAACCAAAAAGTCGGCAATTCAAATCCACCAACCGCTCCTTGGAAATTCTATGGGGCAGTTCTACTCTGTCCTGTAGGGTTGCTATGAGTCAGAATCTACTCGATGGCACAGGTTTGGTTTTTTTTTTTTTTACCACGTCAGTTACCAAATCAGCTGGAGATCACATGATAGAATTTTGCAAGACCAATGACTTATTCAGTGGAAACACCTTTTTTCAACAACGTAAATGGTGACTATACACTTGGACTTCACCAGGTGGAATACACAGGAATCAAATCAACTACATCTGTGGAAAGAGACGATGGAGGAGCTCAATATCATTAGTTAGAACAAGGCCAGGGGCAGAATGCGAAACAGACCATCAATTGCTGATATGCAAGTTCAAGTTGAAGCTGAAGAAAATTTAAAAAAAAGAAGTCCACGAGAGCCAAAGTACAATCTTGAGTATATCCCACCTGAATTTAAAGACCATCTCAAGA
The DNA here is from genome assembly GCF_000243295.1 of Trichechus manatus latirostris. Taxonomy (NCBI): domain Eukaryota; kingdom Metazoa; phylum Chordata; class Mammalia; order Sirenia; family Trichechidae; genus Trichechus; species Trichechus manatus. The sequence continues at coordinate 521,619 of NW_004444001.1, read as the reverse complement.
ACAGATTTGATGCTTTGAACACTAATGACCAAAGACCAGATGAGTTGTGTGATGACATCAAGGACATCATACATGAAGAAAGCAAAACGTCATTTAAAAGACAGGAAAGGAAGAAAAGACCACAATGGATGTCAGAACAGACTCTGAAACTTGCTCTTGAACATAGAGTAGCTAAAGCAAACAGAAGAAATGATGAAGAGAGCTAAACAGAAGATTTAAATGGTGGCTAGAGAAGACAAATGTGAAAAGACCTGGAGTTAGAAAACCAAAAGGGAAGAACATGCTCAGCATTTCTCAAGCTGAGAGAACTGAAGAAAAAATTCAAGCCTCGAGTTGCAATATGGAAAGATTCTATGGGCAAAATATTGAACAACGCAGGAAGCATCAAAAGAAGATGGGAGGAATACACAGGGTCACTGTACCAAAAAGAACTGGACAAAGTTCAACCATTTCAGGAGGCAGCATGTGATCAAGAACTGATGATATTGAAGGAAGAAGTCCAAGC
>NW_004444001.1:518507-521014 GCF_000243295.1 Trichechus manatus latirostris | reverse complement strand
AGTTGGAAGAGATCCATATTTATGCCTATTCTAAAGAAAGGTGATCCAACCGAATGCAGAAATTATCAAACAATGTCATTAATATCACACACAAGTAAAATTTTGCTGAAAGTAATTCAAAAACCGTTGCAGCAGTACATCAACAGGGAACTGCAAGAAATTCAAGTCAGATTCAGAAGAGTACATGGAACAAGGGATATCATTGCTCATGTCACATGGATCCTGGCTAAAAGCAGAGAATACCAGAAAGATGTTTACCTGTATTTTATTGACTATGCAAAGGCGTTAGACTGTGTGGATCATAACAAATTATGGATAACACTGAGAAGAATGGGAATTCCAGAACACTTAATTGTGCTCATGAGGAACCCATACATAGACCAAGAGGTAGTCATTCAAAAAGAACAAGGGGATACTGCATGGTTTAAAATCAGGAGAAGTGTGTATCAAGGTTGTATCCTTTTACCATACTTATTCAATCTGTATACTGAGCAAATAATCCAAGAAGCTGAACTACACGAAGAAGAATGTGGCATCAGGATTGGAGTAAGACTCATTAACAGTCTGCAATATGCAGATGACACAACCTTGCTTACTGAAGGTGAAGAGGACTTAAAGCACTTACTGATGAAGATCAAAGACTACAGCCTTCAGTATGGATTACCCCTCAACATAAGGAAAACAAAAATCTTCACAACTGGGCCAACAAGCAACATTATGATAAACGGAGAAAATATTGAAGTTGTTAAGGATTTCATTTTACTTGGATCCACAATCAACACCTATGGAAGTATCAGTCAAGAAATCAAACAACGTTCACCCTTCAGCCAAAGATTAGACAGGTCCATAAAACAAAATGAGACTAAATGGGCACACCAGCCCAGGGGCAAGGACAAGAAGGCAGGAGGGGACAGGAAAGCTGGTAACAGGGAACCAAAGGTTGAGAAGGGCAGAGTGTTGACAGTCATGGGGTTGGCAACCAATGTCACAAAACATAACGTGTATTAATTGTTTAATGAGAAACTAATTTGCTCTGTAAACCTTCATCTAAATTACAGTAAATATATATCTATAGTAGAAATTTAAAAAAAAAAAAATCAAACAACGTATTGCATTGGGCAAATATGCTGCAAAGGACCTCTTTAAAGTGTTCAAAAGCAAAGATGTCACTTTGAGGAAGGTGTGTCTGACCCAAGCCATGGTATTTTCAGTCACCTCATATGCATGTGAAAGCTAGACATTGAATAAGGAAAAACAAAGAAGAATTGATGCTTTTGAATTTTGGTGTTGGTGAAGAATATTGAATATACTATGGACTGCCTGGGGCCCTGGTGGCACAGTGGTTAAGAACCATGGCGTGCTACGGCTGCGAACCAAAAAGGCTGGCAGTTCAAATCCACCAGCAACTCCTTGGAAACCCTATGAAGCAGTTCTACTCTGTCCTATAGGGTCGCTATGAGTTGGAATCGACTTGACAGCAACGAGTAGGTTTATGGATTGCCAGAAGAATGAACAAATCTGTGTTGGAAGAAGTACAGCCAGAGTGCTCCTTAGAGGCAAGGATGAAAGACTTTGTCTCACATACTTTGGACATGTTATTAGGAAGGACCAGTCCCTGGAGAAGGACATCAAACTTGGTAAAATAGAGGGTCGGCAAAAAAGAGGAAGACCCTCAACGAGATGGATTGATACAATGGCTGCATCAATGGGCTCAAAACATAGCAATGATTGTGAGGATGGGACAGGACCGGGCAGTGTTTTATTCTTTTGTACATAGGGTCGCTGTGAGTCAGAACTGACTCTACAGCACCTAGCAACAATAACAGCAGCCCACATCAGGAACACTGATTATACCCTTTCTTTCATCCCTGTCTCCTTCTCCCTGTTTCTCAGGGCCGCATCCCTGTACACAAACAACAAGTACACTAGGTCCTTGTGTCAGGCTCTATTTTCCAGGCTAAGACAGAATTCATACCTACCAGATGAAGTACCAGCCTCTTACCTCAACCAAGCAGGAATTGGTTAAACATGTTTACAGCTAAGTGAAGTATGGAGTCTTATTGGTTGCGAATCAGAGTTCTAATCTTAAGCATCACACACTGTTTGACTGAGGGAGGAAGGCACTTAATATCCACCTCAAGTTCATTTCAGTCAACCAACATTTGCTTACTACCACCCAGGTACCTGTCACATGGTAGATTACCTCATCTCAAGTATAAGAAAGGACAAAGTTCTAGGAGGACGTTGTTGGTAGGTGCCATCTAGTTGATTTCAACTCATAGTGACCCCATGTGACAGAGTAGAACTTCCCCATAGGTTTTCTTGACTGTAATCTTTATGGAAGCAGATCACCAGGTCTTTCCCGTGAAGCTGCTGGGTGTAAATCAAGCATCTATAGCTCCCCCAGGATCAGAACACAGACAAGTTAGAGTTAATTCCAGAACTCTCCCAACTCAGGTGAATTCTGGGTCTCTCCAATCCTCTCTGGCTTCTCCCATGTTCTCTGG
>NW_004444001.1:516349-517836 GCF_000243295.1 Trichechus manatus latirostris | reverse complement strand
TAGCTCAGGTCCCACGAACTGGAAGTCAGATGAACAGGAACCAGATGCAGGATCCAGAGTGAGGAAAAGCCCACAAGCCCTGCCAGAAAATTCACTTATATTGGATGTAGGCCACAGCCCCAAGGAAACTCCCTTTCAACTGATTGGCTACTCACAGCAGATCCCATCATGGAGGTGATCACATTGTATCAGATCTCATCATGGAAGTGATTACATTATTATACAACTGCCAAACTACATCATAACTACCAGACCGCTGAGAATCATGGCCCAACCAAGTTGACACACAACCTTAATGATCACAATACATATGTAGATATTAAGGGATTATTCAGGAAATTTCACTTTGTGACATTATCTGTGGAGCCACTAACCCCTAAATGCCAACACTCAGTGACATCTTCATTTCAACATGAAAAGTTCTTCAATCCTCAGCTCCAGCCCATATCCTATACCATTCCATTAGAAACCTATACTTCAGAATTTCACCACCAACCATAAGCATTTTGGAATCTTGCACAAAGAAGCATCTGATGAGTGTTCTATTTAATCACGTAAGATCTTTCCCTATGCATAATTCTGTGCAGACTCTCAGGAGGAGTCATGAGTAGGCAATAATAACTCAGAGTTACCCAGCAACTACACAATTCAAGACTTTGATTGAATACACTGGAACAATATTCAACCCTTCCCCTTGAGACAAGCTAGGGACAGAAAAGGCCTTAAACGACAAGTTATATTGGTTAAAATTTTTTTCTAGAAGAAGAATGGTGCAAATGTTGTTTGCTTCCTCCTAATCTGTCCACTTGTAGCCATCTTTCAGATCAGCAAATTAGAACTAGCATCCTGGGCATGTGCAAAAAGGGACCAGGTAGGGTAGATTGTCAGATGGCCTCATCCCGTAAGTATTGCCTAGGAACCAAAATCACCAGACACACGTCATCGAGCGGTGACCAAATCCATTTCAGAAGTGAGAAGTCCATCAGCCACTTTGTGCCAAAATCCTACCCAGACCCCTTTTTGAGTATATATGAAGTTAATGGATATGTATGACTTCCCCTTTCCCACATGATATAAAACTGCCTCCCCCAGCCCTTTGTTCAGGGAGAGAGTGCTTTTGAGGAGGATCCCCCCTCCTCTTCTTACTCCCCATGAGTAATAAACTATGCCTTGCTTTAAATCCACTTGACTCTTAGTCATTCTTAACGAGAGTACAAGCAGTGAACACGTTGTGTTCGGTAACACCCTCGAAGTTAATTTCATATGAAAGTTAAAGCTTCACCAGTTATAAAGCTTTAATTCATAGTAAGAGTATCTTAATGTAGATCTATTACCACTTAACTATCTTGAGGCTAGCAAGTACCCATTAGACATGTCCATATGCCTCTTTTGGTAAAAAACTGGATGCGCCCTCAGAGGAGTCAGAGTAAGTCAAGAAGTTTCTAGTAGGGTTCTCAGAAGAGAGTTGGGCATTTTGCAGCTTGAGC
>NW_004444001.1:501146-512192 GCF_000243295.1 Trichechus manatus latirostris | reverse complement strand
GTCTCTCTATGGATTCTTGCAGCCTGTTAAATTTGTCATTATGCTCTTCTCTAATCTTTTTAATTTCCTCTATTGTGTGTCCTGCGTTTTGCTTAATTTCCTTCCTAATTTCTTGAAGAGTTCTGTATATTAATCCTTTGTATTCTGCCTCTGGTAATTCCAAGAAATTTTCCTCCTCTGGAAAATTTCTAGATTCTTTACTTTGGGAGCTTGCTGAAGCCATCATGATTTGATATTGACTGTTGTCTCCGAGCCATCAATAAGTTATTATATTTATTTATTTTATGTTTGCTTACTGTGTCCTAGTTTATTGTTTTGTTTTGATATGCCCAAATAGGCTGCTCATATTAGCTAGTTTGATTATTGGCCCCTTTGAAGCTCTAATGTCCTGTCACCAGGTGATTAGATCTGTTACTAGGTATGTGAGCTCAGGAGTCCACCCACTCCTCTTGTATGAATTCACCTCAGGTGCCCAGGTAGATTGCCACCAAGTGTGTGGTGTAGGCTCTCACCTACAGTCCTAGACAGGCATGGGTGATAGGTGTACACACACACATCTGGCTGCAGCAGGGGGACACACTCTGAGCAAGGCTAGGGGCTGGTGGCTGCCCCCAAGGGTCCGGAAGGGAGGCATGTCCCTGTTCCCTAGAGCATACAGGTGGGTGGGTTTTGCAGCCAGACTATGAGCACCCAGTGGTGTTGGCTGTAAGGACTGGGGGGCACCTCTTATTCTTGGGCCCCTATTGCAGGTGGCTAGGTTGCGTGGGTGGAGCCACCAGTCCTCAGACCCCTGATGTGGGTAGGTGAAGACCCTGCTTAATGCGCAGAGCAGTGTCAAATATTACGAACTTGCCACTTCACAGCTGAAACAGTTCAAGTTAGACTTCAGGTATATACCCTGTTGTACTGCAGTATTGAGGGCCTGTGCTGTTGAGATGGGCCCACAGAAGTCTATGCAGGGGGAAAGGCACTTGAAGTCTGTGGATCCCATATGCCTGTGCCTAGGCAAAGGAGCTGTGCCTACCCTGGGTTCCTGGCTTAGGGGAGTTGGTAGTTTATCTTTTCCCATTTGTTGATTTGTTCACTCTCCAAGGCAGGGAGACTTGTTCGTGGCATGTGATGGATCCTACTTCCAGTCCAGGGGACTCAGCAATTGATCAAGGGCTGCTTCTCGCTGGTTCTGGGTGGCTGAGTAGACTCTCTGACACTGGGTCTCTCCTGGTGTGGAAAACACGCCTCCTGAGCATCGCTGCTTACCTGCCCCACCACTCACCCATGAGCTGCTCAGGCCTGAAGGGCTCAGACTCTCGCCAGGTCAGATCTGGGAACTCCTTGGTGCTCCTGAACTGTCTCTCCCTCCCCTGCCACTCAGTCCAGTTCCTCGACTTTGCCTTAGATGTTCAGGGTTCCCAGATTGTCATATATAATTGATACACTTGTTTTTTTGGGTCTTTGTTTTAAAAAGGTCCACCAGAGGCATCTGACTACTCTGCCATCTTGGCCCCACCTCTAAGAGCCACTTTTCTAATCTTGGAATTCCACAAGTTTGAAAGAATAGTTTTCCCTTTATTCATTAGATCCACTATGCAGTAGAACAGAATGGTCAGAGAGAGGAAGATGGGAAATGCTAGGCAAAGACTAAAATGTAAGGAAAGGCTAAAATCGGCAGAGACAGAGGAAGTCCATCCCAGCAAAAGCAGAGTATTCAAACAAAAGTGGAAGGTGTGGTAGGAGCCTTCGTCATTCCCTGCCCAAATCCAACTTCTTAGCAGCTTCCAGGGCTTGTAGAGTAGGTATAGAGAAAGTCCCTGGCTTTCTCTGAAAAGAAAATGATAGGTCTGGACCTCATATCAAAGCATTTCTAACAAAATATTAGTTTCATTGATCTAAAGGTTTTCCACTAGTTTATTTCCTACACTTCTCATTTTGTAGAATCCTTTTAGCCCATCATGCCACTATATAGCCAGTACCAGGTAGATGACACCTCATAGTAGGTGATGCCCTTGGGTTGTCACAGCCTCTGTTGAAGTGTTTTTTCTAATCTTTCAACCATATTCTAATCTGTCCAGTTTCTTGGTTTCTGATCTGATCCACTTTTCTACTTACACCTTTGTCCTGCCTCTTCTACCAGTGCCTGATACTATTCCTTTGAAGAGGGCATTCCCCTTGACTAGGACAATTCATACTTGTCCCTTTAAACCCATATGTGACTGTATGACTACTTTCCTTGTTGCTCATCTCAACCATGTAGGTGGTACCTAGTTACTTGTATAGAAGTTGGAGCTGGATGACTCCAGCAAGCCTGACCTTCTTTCTGTGAGTTTAGCAACCAAGACCTGATATTACACAGGTGAGATCGAAGACTCTTTGGTTCTCTTCTCCATGTTTCCAAGCTCTACCACCACCTCTTCTTTAAAAAAAAAAAGTGAATAGCTGAGTCTCCAGCACCTAATGTCTCCCACTCTTTCAATGAAATCAGGGCAGGTTCTACTCACATCTTGCCCTTCAAGGAGGGGCAAAGGCACTGCTCCCAAGCATGCTTACAGGGCTGCAGTTGTGTGTAAATGTCTCTGATCTACCCCGGCAGGTGAGTTTGCCATCTTTCTGCCAAGCAGCGTGCACATTTGCCCCTTTTCTTAACTGGATCTTCTGTATGTTCATTTCTAAGTGTTTATGTAAAAGGTGTGAGTAGCTAAGTAAACCAGAGGAAGAGATTGCTGGGATGGAGTGAGCTAATTTTTCCAGCTGAGGATAAAAACAGGAATTCTCAGCCCCCATTTGGGGGGTATCCCAAAGTAGTTTTCTCAAAGGTAATCGTGAAATTCTCAAGTCCATTCTTGCATTACTTTAGTGCCTGATGCTGGACTCTAGCAATGGACAAGGCAGGTGAGTATGTGCACATGAGGCCCTCAGATGACAGTGATGCTCGAGAGACTGAAGTTTGGAACTGAGCTGACTCCAGGAGAGAAAGTAAGAGTTAGGCTCCCTCCATGAGGATACCGTAAAGATTGCCTGAGAAAGAAAGTCTGTCCATTCATGTTTGTGATAGCATTATCTGTGGCAATAGGGAATCAAACAACCTAGTTGTCCATCACCAGAAGAGCATACAAGTAGTGAGATGTGCAATACTAAATGAATAAGATCTATAGCACAATTCCACTTATGTAATTAAACATGCATCCACCATGACACATTTTATATGAGAATATACAGATCAGTTAGAATATTTGCCTGAAGTGAGGAAATGAAAATAAAAGAGAATAAGCTAAATACAGGCCCCACATGGACCAGGTGCGCTGTGAACTAAGGGATATAACTACTATGAAGGCAAGTATAATAGTATCAATGAAATTTATAAGAGGAAGAAATTAAAGTCCAGGAGACCTGTGTCTGATCCTGAGGAACATAGATCAAGCTGTCCATCATACTTTGCTCTGATTAAACCCCAAGCATGAGCCACTAAAGAGTCTTCAAGAGATAAACTTACCCATGAAGATAAGGCACGATTGTCCTACTGTTTCGTTGTTGTTTTAAACAATCTTAGAAGTCGAGAAATATGGACCCTAGTCAGGGTACCTATTCTGTAGGATCTTCCATAGGATCACAAGCTCATCCCCTCTTATTGATAAAGTTCAGTGAGGATGGGTTTGGCACCTGGGCTGTTTTGTCTTTCACATGTCCCCATAATTGAGCTTTCATTATTAGGAAGAAGGGAAGCAGTCATATCATCTTTGGGACCTTTTGCTTTAGTCTGAAGACTTCAACTTAAATTCCTCCTCCAAGTCAAAAGGAATGTGTGCTACCATGGTAGGTCCATCTTTTGGAAAGAGCTACAAGACAGGCAAAGGAAGAATTCCCCATTTGGCTCCTTGTTATTCTGTTAACCAGCTGATTTGTGAGCCTTGCCTAACTAGCAGTATGAGGCATTCCTGGCCAGGGGAGGAAAGAGAAAAGTCCATCAGGTGTCAAATGGAGGTCTACAGATCCTGTTAAGGGGAGGGTTGCGGTGGCAGCTTAGAAACAGGAGATGTGGCTGTTCAACAGTTGAACACAAGCATTTTGTAGAACAGTGAGCTCTTCAAGTCCCTCCTCTCCTAATATCCATCCTTTAAGAAATTGACACTTGAGGGAATTTGACTTAGATGAATTGGGCTGGCTAGGGAATCTTGTCCTTAGCTGGAGTTCCTCCCAATAAAGGCCCCTTTGCAGTGAACTGTTTGAACAGCAAGCTCAATTAGGTCACTTAGGATAGAAGTCAGACAAAGTTTGTTTTCCTACAAATGCACAAATCAGAAAACAGAAGTTTACCCTTGGCAAGATACCAATAAACTGATGTAAGGAAACCATGCTGCCTACCTATAGAGCTCAAGTCTATGTAAATGACCAGGTCGGGTAGCACACAACTTCCAGTGGACTGAAACCATTTGTAAGTTGTGAGCCAGAAGGGAGAAACTGGCCTTGAAGAGTTTTAAAGGGATTTCTTTTCTAACCGTTCTGAAGATTTATACCCTACTTACTTTCTATTCAAATGCCAGACAACCCATGAGCAGGCATCTGAGAAATTACTCTAGCAACATAAAGAACTGCACTTGTGAAGATCAGAAATTTCAGTTCTCTTTTCCATGTGGGACATGGAAGGTCTCTTAGAAAGTGATTAAAACAAGCAAACGTCAGTCCTCTCTGCCCAACCTTGACCCCGCAGAGCTGCCACTAAGAAACATCATTCTGGGGCATCCCTGAGGGGTATATGGAACCTGACAATAGTCAGTGATTCTGAATCAAGAGTCTGAGGGATCAGAGCAGGGTTTGTCCTCACCTCAAATTTCCTGCAGAAGGACTTTTCCAAAGAAAAAGAATGGCAGAAGAGGCCATTTATCCCCCCTGGGCTACCTCTTAATTAGTCTGAAGATTTCATGCAAATCCCCACACTATCTCCAGTCACCTCAAGTGCTTGGGATACCACGGTGCTGCCATCTTTGGAAAGGTCATCAGACCAGACATGCTATCAGCTAGTCCAAAACCTACCCCAGGTCCGTGGAGGGAGCCTGATGGACTGGAGAGGGAGGGAGAGCAGAAGTCAAGTCTTCAGACACCAGCTCACCTCTGGAGGAGTCCGTAGACTACCAGTGGAGTGAGGCTGAGGGGTGGGAGCCCCTAGAGCTAGAGATTCCCCAAGAGGGCCTCCTCTCCCAGGGCATAAGAAGGGAAGTCCCCTTATTCTTCAGGAATAGTTTCTATTCTTCCTGCCAGAAGCCTCAGCTTGGACTGGACCCAGCTACATAAATCTCCCTTCCCACAGCCACTCACCAACCACTGGTTCCAGAATAAGTCTGAATTACCCAGCCAAAAGCTATGCAGCTTAGTACTAAAGACAGAACACCAGAAACCAACCCGGAGGAGGCAGATGCTGCCCAGGTTAGGCTTCAGGTCAGCTTAAGCTCAAGGAATAGGGCTATGCAGAGAATAGGAGCCTCCCTTAGACACCACTTGGGGAATGAGACCAGATGATCAAGGCAGGCGAGGGGAAGGCTTTCAACATTGATGACTTACGGGACTGGCAGTATATCTGAGCTCCTTGTCATTACTACTGAAGCCTCATAACTCAGAGAGAGTTTTTACTTTAATGGTTTTAACAGGTCAAATGCTCAGATAGCTTAAGCAACTCATCCAGGATACCAGAAATCAGTGTCAGAATCCAGGCTGAAACTACATCTGGCCCCGGAGACGTAGTGACTTAAGCCTTTAGGTTGTATGGCCCATGACACATTTCTCAGCCATTTAGGGTCATTTAGGGAAAGCCTAGGAGCCAAACTTTGTCACGAGCAGCTATTCTGTAAGGAATTCAGGATCTGGATTCTACCTAGTTCCGGACCCATCGCCTCCCCACTTGGACAGAAGTTCTCCTGGGGCAAGTGAAGCAGGATGCAGAAAGCTCAGACAAGCAATTGGATTAACCAGCCCATTATCAGCATGACTGGCATCCCTGAGTTGGCCCTCATTACCCTTGCTCTGTAATCAGTGTGCTCCAACCTGGATGCCAGCTGAGACCCTTCAGGATTATAACTCCTGATTATAATGTATAGGCACAGAGCTCAATGTTACCCAAATGAAGTTGGTTCTGAGTGGCAGCCCAGACCATGTAGCTCCTGGACCCTTTCATACTCAGCCAAGCAAAGTTTCAGGCACATGCTGGACCTGGGTTTAAGTCACTGCCACGTGCCCACCACCTTGCTGCCCTTTTGCCTGCCCCAGGAACTTGCCGCTAAACTAGAATACTAGAGCTGAATGTCTGTGTGAGTTCCTGGGTATCTTCATCACCCTTAATGGAGGGACAAGCTACAGCTGTGGCTACACAACTGTGAGCCAGGAATTCAGAGGTGAAAGCAAGTGGCACCTGCAGACTTCAACGAGGAATAGGCAAATTCCTTGACCTACAAGATTCTATTCATTTCCCTGGTTTAAGTCTTTCATTAAGGCAACCAAGATGGTCGTAAGTGAACCCTTCCAAATACTTGGCCCAGGTCTGATCTTGCAAAATCCGTTATCTACTTTGGACCCTGAGCAATTGACAAGCAGTTTTTCATCCATGCCTTAAAATACGCCATTTAAAGTAATTGCTCAGGGCAAGGGAACAGAGACATAGAATCCATATGCAAAGTCTGCACGGGCAGGTGAGGCAGTGAAGCAGACATGAGATACCATGCTGGGTTCAGAAAGCCTGCCAGGCTTCAGGGAGGTATAAGGAGTTTAGGTACAAGTGACATACTGTGACCAATGAACAGCAGGAGGTCCATACTGTAGAAAAAGTGCAGATGCCCAGTAAAACAAACATCCGTGACAGAGCCCCATGAAGTTGGCCCCAGGTGGGAGTTCTCTACCAGCCAGCAGCTAACATTTACTGAGCACATGCTATGTGATGGGCACCGCTCTATATCCAGTCTTAGCTAATCTTCACAAAACTTCAGGTGAAGCCAGTTCCCAGGTTCAGTAACTTGCCCAAGTTCACAGAGCTAGTGACAGAGCCAGAACAGGAACCCAGGGAGCTCAAGCCCATAGCCTCAAGCACTGTTACACATTTGACTGGTATGAAAGCATTCCTACGTGAAGGACCAGAAAGTGATGCCCTGGTTAACGGTGGCTCCACTGCAAGAGTGGATCAGCTTGGCTAGTCCTGAATCCAGAACCCAGCACTCCCACCTCCAAATTTTGAACACAAGTAACATCACCTGAAGCACTTAAAATGGCCTTCAGAGGGAATGCCTTAGGAATTTGGATTTAAACTCTCGTCAAGTTTAGCCCAGAACTGACTCAGCCAGACATTCTCCACACTTTCCTCACTTTGTGTAATGTAGTAGCGTCAGAAGCCATCTAAATTCATGAGAAGGAGAGAGAATCAAGATCATAATCAGCCCAAAACTGATTCCTATGAGGTGGAGGTCAGACATACTTCCACTCTCCAAACTTTCTACCAATTCTGACACCAGTTGTCCTCCCCATGGCACACTCTACTTCTCTGCTGGGTTTGAGAATTCATTGCAATGGCCACACAGAACTCACAGACCATACTTATGATTATGGGGTTTATTAGGGAAGTAAAAGGCTACAACTGGGGCTCAGGATCAACTTGGAGGTAACAGGAACAACTCAGGAGACAATATACCGTTCATCAATCAGGATAGCTTCCAACGAAGATAGCTCTCAGCTTCTTCTCAGCTGTGCCCACAGGCAGGCCTCACTCTCGGCCTGATCTCTGCCACTGGGTTCCACTCAGGCAAGTATTGTAGCTCTTTTGGCTCCACCATCAAGTGCCTGGAAGCACCCTACCAGAAAGCCTCCTGCCCGAAGGTGCTCAGCCCTCTTGCTGCTTGGGTCGGCAAACCCACTGCAGCTGTCTCGCACCACTCTCCTGGTTTTTGCTGCTTAAACCATCTCACGCCGTCTCCAGTGTTACAACTTTTCTCTGTTTCCTGGGTCTAGAGGCTTTCAGCACAGGAACCCTCCAGTCCAAAGGATGCACTCCGCTCCCAGCTCTTCATCTTGATGGTAGTGAGGTCCCCCTCAACCTCTGTAGGATTGGTCCTTTTAAGCCTAGCAGGATGGCAAAACTGACTAATCCCCTAAGTAAGCCACAGTTACCTAGTTTGCATAGCAAATGGTCCGATTGCTGCAAGGATTTTACACACCTTATTTGCATAGTAAACTGTCCAGTCCCTGCAAGGGTTTTACACACCTTATTTGCATAGTAGACTAACCAATACCTTTGCAACCTTGTGGCCTAGCAAATCATCTTGGCAGAACTACAAACCCAGGGCCAGAAAGACCGTATATAAAGAGAAACCCATTGCCCTGTAGTCTACCCCTTGGCCTTTTTTGGCCATGGGTTCTTATACATACTTAACATTTGGAAGGTTACTTCCCTCTCGCAACATTTTACCAGTCCAGATGAGTCACTAACAATCAGTCCTTTAGTAGGGCAAAACCTCCTCAGGGTGAGGTCACTGAGATACCAGATACTCAGGTCTGTTGCAGGTATCCATCTGCTCTGGTCAGGTTCTCCAAAAGTTGTCTTGGCTTCACCCTTTCTGGCCTCTGATAAAATTTAAGAGAATATTATTCCCTTGCTCTGAGCCTCTCAAGGTATCAGCATAGCAAAATCTTTAAGGGATTTTAGGATCGGCCACAATACTCTAGTCCAGCATGATGCCTCCTCCTTACCTGCGTTTTGAGTAAGGTCAGCACTTCCCACTCTGTTTCCCAGTTCAGCAAGTTGGGCAGCCTCCAAGCCTCTGGTTCTCCTGCTTCTCAGGCCAGCCACAGCAAGTGGCCAGTTGCCTGCCAACACCCTAGAGTTCCCCTTGCGTGCACTTGGACTTCATTTGCTTCTCCAGAGCCTTGTTCAGCCTGTTTGTGTTTGGCTTGGTAGTGGGCCCCTCTCGACTAGACATACCTTCTGGCCCTAATGCACCTGGATTTGTCTCTGCCACCATACTGCACTGGGCCTGCACTCAGAAACCCTTTCCTGGGAGCTGCCAGGAGAGCAGCCACCTACAGCTCTCGACCAAGGAATGCTCATCTCAGCAGAGGATGGTGCAACACATGATTGAGACAGGCCAGTCTCACCTTCCATAATATTGTTGGTGCAGCAGTAGTCACAGCTGTTGTGTGGGCTCCCCAGACTCCTCCTCCTCCTCTGGTAAAGTAGAGTAGTGATAGCATCTCAACCTACACCAGCAGGGAGCTTCCAGGAGTGGTTTAGCTATGATTCTACTAGAGAAACTTCAGTCAGGCAGCCCAGTTCCTACTTGGGCCCTCCCCAGGGATGGATTCCAAAGGGGAATTTGAATAGACAACCCATAAGAGAAAACCTTCATCTTCATGGATGGATGACATTCCTACCATCTGCTGTTCCAGTTCAGTCCATGTTGTTATTTCTTCTCTTCAGCTAGAGGAGAGGAACGTGCAGGTCTCCAGGCTCACTTTAAAAGACTTTACCAGATACAGATTCACATCTCTGTCTTGGCTTTTCCAGTAGCACACCTGCTCCCATTTTTGCAGAGAAACTCTCCAGTATCTTATTCCCAGAGGAAGGCATTAGAAAGCTTAAAGGATCAAGAGAGCAGTAAGCAAGAAGGGCTGCCATCTTCAAGACCTGGTAACAGAAGCCAGGCCACAGGTTTGCTCAGAACTGAGGGAGTTTGTCTAATTAAGAGCAGGAAAAGTCTCCAGTCTGTCACCCTATGGGTGAGAAGGCAAAAGAGAAGTCACTGCCTGTCAAGCCCTGTTTGAATTTTCAGTTTCTAGGGGTGGGAAACAGCAAGGCATCCCCTTGGGTCCATACGCTCCAATTCAGGCCCCCATCTATACAAGCCCATCGTATTAGGAAACAAAGTTCACAGCTGTACAGTTTAGCAGAGGAATCTTTGCTACCCTTCTCCCATCACCCTTTCTGAGAACACAGATGAAGCCATTTAGCTCCTGGAGTGACTAGCTCATAGAGAAAGATCATTCCTGGGAGAAGGAATACCCTTCCCAAACAAGGAAAAGACTGTGGTCTTGCTTTGGCTACAGGAGAGGATTTTAGGTCTTTTTCTCCGGTTTAGGGATGTAAACCCATTAAAAAGAGAGGTTTTTCAGACATAAGCAAACAGGCAGAAAAAACCCTGGGTGTGGGCAGGAGCCTGTATTTTTGTAACCCCAGGATATAAGCAGATAGGACTCTGGTAATGGGGGCTCCTGTCTCTGGAGTTAGCCAGCTGGCCAGCTGGGACTCCAAGAGTCATGTGTATTGAGGCAAGCAGAGGGAGGTTGCTTCACCTCCCATATAGTCAAAGAGGACAGGAGAAAAAAATCCACGCAGGAAAATGCAAAGAAAGGCTGGGTTTTACAGATGCTTCTGTCACTGAACTCTTTCCCTCTGGTATAAAAACATTTGTTTCCTAATCAAAATAACTTTGTTTTTCTGACTTCCTGTCTTTATTCTTGCTACTCCCTAGCCAGGAACGTCCTTTCCCTCATCTCTGCAAATTGAAATTCTAGCCATTCTTGGAGACTCAGCTGAGATGCTGTATCTTTGCGGAAGGCTTTGCTGATCTCCCAGTTTGAACCCACCTGCTCACTAAATGTTGGCCAAACACTTTCTGAGGTGCCAGTTTTCAGGGAATCAAGATAGCTAAAGTCTAGTCTTCTCCCTAGCGAACCTCACAATCTGATTAATAAATTGCTCTTTGCTTTTGCTCTATCCTAGCATCCCTTGCACCTCCACATAGCACATGCCCTATTTACCTTGTATTCCAGTTGCTATCACGTTTGTCTACATTACTATGTTGTAAGCTCCTGGAGAGATGGTAGAATGACTTCAACTCTGCCTAGAATGGGGTACAAGTACAATATATGGTTCTTGAATAGTTGAATGGGTGGATGAGAGGAGGAAGAAGAAGAGATGGCTGCACAAAAATAAAACAAATTCTGCCTTCAAGTATTTTATCTGTAGCCTCAGAGTTGCGTTTGATAGTGACATGAGAGAAAGTTCTGGACTTCCTTGAAATA
>NW_004444001.1:499079-500043 GCF_000243295.1 Trichechus manatus latirostris | reverse complement strand
CTGGTTAGGAACAAATTCTGAGAACCACTAGTAGAGCAGTGGTTCTCAAAATTTATCAAACACAAGAGACACCTGGGGATCTTGTTAAAATGTAGATTCTGATTCAGTATATCTTAGGTGGAAATGCAAATTCTCAGCCGGGGTTCTAACTGGAACAAACCAGTTCGAAGTCCTGTTCTGAAGACACTGATTTCCAGTCATGTCCCTGGCAGGATGGAGATAGTGGTCCCTCTCCGTCTGCTCCCAACTCCATGTTTTCCTAGAACCTTGAGAGCATTCCCCTAAACCAGTGCCTTTTACACACTACTGTCCATACAAGTCAGCTGGGGATCTTGTTAAAATCAGAGTCTGAATCAGTAGGTTGGGGTGGGGCCTAAGATTCTGCATTTCTAACATGTTTCCAGGTGATGCCCATGTTGCTGTCTTTGGACCACACTTTGAATAGCAAGACTAAAGTGTCCAGCAACAGCAATATCACCAGGGAACATGCTAGAAATGCAAATTCTCAGGACCCACCTCAGACCTTCTGAATCAGAACTTGTTTTAACAAGCCCTCCAGGTGATGCTGGTGCATGCTCAAGTTGAGAACCACTACTGTAGACTACACCTGAGCTATTCTCATTGGCAGGACAGATACGGTTTGGAAAAATGGCACTCAACTAGCATAGGACCAGTTCTTTCCTGTTTGACCCCTGCTGAGAATTTGCTTTTCCACCCCAGGTACACTGAATCAGAATTTACATTTTAACAAGATCACCAGGTGATTATTATCTATCCCCAGGTGATTCTTATGTATCCCAAACCACCCAAACCCACTGCCATCGAGTCAATTCCAACTCATAGTGACCCTAAAGGGCAGAGTAGAACTGCCCCATAGGGTTTTCAAGGCTATAAATCTTTACAGAAGCAAACTGCCACATCTTTCTCCAGCAGAGTGGCTGGTGGGTTCAAACTGCTGACCTTT
>NW_004444001.1:473214-483616 GCF_000243295.1 Trichechus manatus latirostris | reverse complement strand
TTTAAATTCCTAAAAAAGGCTAGTATTGGACCAACAGAGACTAGAGAAAGCCCCGAGACTATTGCCCTAAGATGCCCTTTGAACTTGGAACTGAAGCTATTTCTGCAGGTCACCTTTCAGCCAAATAACAGATTGGCTTATAACACCTGTGAGTAATGTGCTCCTTTAAACGATCAACTATATGAGACCAAACAGTCAACATTCACCCAAAAGCAAAGATGAGAAGGCAAGGAGGGGAAGGGAAGCTGAATCAATGGAAACAGAACAAACAGAATGGAAATAATGAGAATGCTGACACATTGTGAAAATTGTAACCAATGTCATGAAACAATTTGTATAAAAATTGTTAAATGGGAACCTAATTTGATGCATAAACTTTCATCTAAAACAAAATAAAATACTAAAAAAAAAAAAAAGAAGACGAAGAAGGGCAAACATAATAAAGGATAAACTTAAAAAAAAGGACTATCTATATGGGATCAAATTGTTACAGCCACTAGAAAGGTTAGATAAGAAGCTTAGGGGGAAGTGAGTTTATGTTAACAGGGGCAGAAGAAATAAGTAAAGGAGGATGAGAATGGCTGTACAACTTGAAGAATGTAATCAATGTCACTGTATTGTACATGTAGAAATTGTTGAATTGGTGTATGTTTTGCTATGTATATTCTCAACAATTTAAATTTTTAAAAAAAGTACTGCCTTCATGGAGCTATCCTTTCAAGGAGTAGTGGTGGCTGTTAGCTGTTACCAAGTTGGCACCCCAACTCATGGAGACCTCATGCATCCAGGCCTTTCTTCCCTAGCCATCTTAGTCTGGAAGCTCTGATAAAACCTGTTCAGCATCATATCAACATGCAAGCCTCTGACAAGATAGGTGGTGGCTGCACACGAGGTGCTTTGGCTGGGAATTGAACCCAGGGCCTCCTCCTGCGTGGAAGCCAAGAATGCTAACACGGAGCCACTAATACTGTCACTCAAGGAGTGGTAGAGGCAGACAAAACAAACAAACAAAAACAAATGCCTTTCTTTCCTCCCCACTGCATCTTTCTCGAGTGCATTGCTAGGATGTGTAAAAACCTCCCAAGAGTCCAAACAAAGGGACATATTGGAATACTGGAGTCTGGATTGAGAAAATGAATTACTTTAATGATTGAGTAACACATCTTCTTGCAAGTCAGATGGCTTGCAATTATTTGCTTTCGACAAAATTAAAGGACCTATGGAGTTCTTAGCTGATGCGTCATTAAAATAAGCTTTGATGATGATTACTACATGATTTTTGGCACGTTATTTGGAAGAAGTTCAAAGAATTGGATGATATTGCTGTAGCAAAACCTCCCATTCCCATCTACTTATTTTATGTGAATGAGTTTTCTCAGCCACTCTCTATAGAAAAACTAACAAAAAAAAATTAGGAATAGAATGTTGCAGGACTCATGGAGAAAAATCACTTACCATTGCATTGAGATTCATTTGCAATAAAATTTCATTTATCAAAAATTATACTACACATTATTTTGATTAACTATGCAATAATAATACTTGTAACAATAGGGAAGAAATTTTTTATAGGATTATGGTTCCAGGAAATGTTACAAATTAAATTTCAATGTAAATGTACATTTTTGTGGTGGAGTAGTATGATAGGATGATCAATAGAAGACCTTCAAGCACAATATTATATTACCTGAGGATAAACTTCTGTAAAGGGGAAATAGAATAAAAATATAAGTTCAGGGAGAAAAAGGAGTAATTGAAAATTTCTCACAATTAAAAAAGAGCTTTTACTTTTTTTTTAAGTGCATAAATGGATGATATCCACCACTCACTGCCATCAAGTTGATTCTGATTCATGGTGACCCCATAGGGTTTCCAAGGCTGTAAATCTCTATGGAAGCAGACTGCCACATCTTTCTCCTGTGGAATGGCTGATGGTTTTGAATCACTACCCTTTCAGTTAGCAGTCCATCACTTTAACCACTGCGCCACCAGGGCTTATTAAATGGATGATGGTGGGCATCAATTTGCTATAGCATTTAAATTCCATAGGATGGCATTCAAAACTATTATGTAACAGTTTTATTTTAAAATGTCAATTTCCTTTCTAATCTGATGTCTTTTATTTAATTTTCTTGCCTATTGACCCTGGGTGGAACTTCCAGTACAATGTTGAGTGGAAGTGGTGAGAACAGATATTCCTATCCTGTTCCTGATCTTAGGGGGAAAGCATTCAGTCTATCACCATTAAGTATGATGCTAGCTGTGGGTTTTCCATAAATGCCCTTTGTCAGGTTGAGGAAGTTTCCTTCTATTCCTAGTTTGTTGAGTGTTTGTGTGGGGGTAGTTTTAAAAAAATTATTGGAGTAAGGGAGCAAAAACATTTGAAGGCTCAAGTTCAAGTTCCTTAGATGCTCTTTGCCTGCTGAACCCCCAGCACCAAGCACAGTACCTGCACATAGAAGGGGCCCAATAACATTTGTGGAGCAAACTATCTCTCACCACATTTTAGGAACTATCCCCCCCTTACATTTTATACTTCAGTGATACTACAGTGTTTATGGTTCCCCCCACATACCGTGCTGTTTTCTCACGGAGTTTTCTTTTCTCCCTTTTGTGCCCAGTTGATGCCTATTCATACTTTCCAACTCTGCCAAAGTGTCATCTCAACCAGGAGATGACTCTTCATTTCTCCTCAAGTCCTCAGCTGAGTGGGCCTCTTTTGTGTATGTGTGTATGTGCTCCCATGGTACCTTGTACATTTACCATTGTGCACTGTATTTAATTATTTGTTTATACATCCATCCCCCAGTTAACTGGATAGGTGGCAGAGTGTAGTGGTTAAGAACATGAATTCTACGGCCAGGCTGCCCAGGTTCAAAACTCTGCCTAGTTCGTATGACCTTTGTTGTACCTCAGTCTCCTCATCTGCCAAACAGAGATAAGTGCCTACCTCACAGGGCTATTCGAGGGCTGAGCGAGAACAATGTCTAGTAAACAGTAATTATTATAGAAGAGTTAGCTATTAAGTCCTACAGGGCAAAGACTATATTTTTTCTTCTCCATTTCTCGAAGCCCTTAGTCCAGTGCCTGCCATGTAGTGAGTACTCAATAAATATTTGTCAGGAGGCCGTGAGCAGGATGGAAAGTATCTGAAATACGGTAAAGGGAAATGGATTCAACACTGCATATCAAGTGGAAATCAGAACTTGAACGTGTAAGCCATGTTGCCCATTTCTGTCATTTCTAAATTGACTTCACTCTGACTCTGAGCCTGTCAAGCTGGGAAAATTAAATCCCAGTCATTACTGGAGCTCTTCTCTCTAGGGTCGCACAAGAATCTGGGAGGTTTATGTACTGCTGAGAGCAACGAGGAAAAGACTTTTGATCTGCAGTCTATTCTCTTTATTGTCCAAGTCTGCGTGGTCCCCTGGAAGTGTTAAGTGTAGCAGGGCATCTTTGCCTGACTGGGAGCCTCCTAGGGGCACCCTATCTCATAATGTTTGTAGTTTACTTTAAAATACTTTGGGCATTCATCCTTGTGATCAAGGCTGTTGCTGTTAGCTGCTGTTGAGTCGGCCCCGGACTCACCATCCCCATACTCATTTGGGGATTGGACCATTGTGATCCATAGGGTTTTTCTTTTTTAAATATTTTATTGTGTTTTTGGTGAAAGTTTACACAGCAAATTAGGTTCACATTTAACTATTTCTATACATATTGTTCAGTGACATTTGTTACATTTTTCACAATGTGTCAACATTCTCTTTATTTCCATTCTGGTTGCTTCCCCACCCCCATTTCCCCTTACATTCTCATCTTCGCTTTAGGGTACAATGTTGACCATTTGGTCTCATTTAGATTTTTTTTTTTTTTTAAGAGCTCAATACTCACTAGGATCTATAGGGTTTTCATTGACTGATTTTTGGGAGTAGATTGCCAGGTCTTTCCTCCGATTTTGTCTTAGTCTAGAAACATCACTGAAACCTGTTCAACTTCACAGCAACTCACAATCCACCACTGACAGACTAACAAGCAGTGGCTGTGCATGAGATGCATTGGCTGGGAATTGAACCCGGGTCCCACATGGAAGATGCGAATTCTACCATTGAGCCACCAATGCCTCATAGGGACCAAGGCTATGGAAGCATATTCTCGGTGACGGTGTTTAAGAATGCTCTTCTGGTACTTCCAGAACCTTAGATAGGATCCAACATGTTCCTGTTTTGACAACTCACATAGACGGGAGGTACTGGCTCCTTAGTTATTCCCCTAGTGTTGGACTTCCTGACTGCTTTTTCTTTTTTTTTTAATTGGCATTAAAAAAAAATAAATAAATCCACTTCTTCAAAAAAATAAGTTAGCATATTAAAACTTCTGGCAAAGATAGCATGACATTTTATAGGTGCCAATTACTTAAAGCTACACTCAGGTACAGCTTGCATTCTAATCAGCAATTCCGAGGCCAGGAGTGAGTGGTCAGCGAACTTTCTCATCAGAAAGGCCCCACTCCAGAGGTGGCTTCAACAAATTCACCAATCACAGCACTTTTCTAACATCCATTCCACAAATTAACAAGCAACTCATTTCACCAGTGAAAATCCATTTCTGTTAACATCTATGGCATTGATCAGGATTGGAACAGCACAGCAGAGTGTAAGAATCTAGGGTAGCAGGAACCTGTACCCTCAAGGTTGGCATCCAAGGGTGGCTCCATCTCTGGTTACCTGATGCTCACAATGAGAGAGACAGAGCCCTACCTCTGAGATATTGTTGTACCTGCTTTGAGACCATCTTTCATTCAAGCTGTCACTAGAACACCCAAAAGGACAAGGAGCTGAAGTCTCAAAAGAACTTACAAAACAAGTCATAGGAACTGTTTTGTGCCTGCCTGCTGATGAATGTTAAATAAAGGTCATGTGTGTGGAAGATTTTAGTCTGAAACTTGTTTTCTTTATATCCTGGGTGTGGAGTTTTGGGGGAGGCACATCCTCACCCCTTGAAACTTCTCTGGCAGGTACTGTGATCAATCAAAAAGGAGTAAGCATTGGCTATGATCGGCTTAGGTCAGTTTGTAACACCTTGTTGCCCTTCTAGAGCACCAACAGGGAGCAGAGCAAGGACACTAACTCCCTCAGGAACCCTTGGTCACCTCGTTCTCAGAGAATCCTCTCCTCTCTTCCAAGCTACTCCCTTTATTCCTACCCCACCAAGCCAAGGCCTTTATTCTTCTATCTCCTCCTCCACTTACTCCCCACAACCTTTCACCTCCCAGCACAATTTCCTTGTGAAGCTTAAACTTTCATAGAGCAAAGCCAGATAGGGGGCCATCTTCCAGCAGCTTCTGTTCTCAAACCTCTCCAGGGATCAGAGGGCCCAGGAGGCTGATTTACTTCCTTGGAAAGGGCTAACTGGTTTGGGTGTATCCTGGTTTGACTGCTCAGACAGGCTGTGCTGGATATTCTCTGTTTGCCCCTTCACCCTTCTCCACCCTGCGGAGGCTGTGCCCTGGAAAGCTGGCTTGTATAGACTGCATCACCCAGGCTCTCTTGTCTTCTAAGTTCCAGTTGGGTCCTGCCAATGGGAGGCATTATCCTCAGAGGATGAGGAGAGAGAAGTTGCTGTAACAGAAATACCACAAGTAGGTGGTTTTAAAGAACAGAAATTTATTTTCTCACAATTTAGGAGGCTAGAAGTCTGAGCTCAGGGCACTGGCTCTAGGGGAAGGCTCTCTCTGCTTTCTCTGGGAGACCTCTTTCAGTTTCTGGAGACCCTGCATTCCTTGATTCCTTGGCAATCTCTACGTGGCATGTATCTTTCCCTTCATTTGCGTTTACTTCTCAGTGCCTCCTCTGCTCTTTTTTATCTCAAAAGTAAGTAGGTTTAAGAACACACCTATGCAGATGTGGCCTCATTAACATAACAAAGAAAACCCTATTTCCATATGGGATTACCTTCACAGGTATACTCCTTGCCATTGTCATCTAGTTGATTCGGACACATAGCGACCATACAGGACAGAGTAGAACCGCCCCTTAGGGTTGCCAAGGCTGTAATCTTCACAGAAGTGGACTGCTACGTCTTTCTCCCATGAAGTGGCTGGTGGATTTTAACCGCCGACCTTTTGGCTTGCAGCTGAGCGCTTTAACCACTGCACCACCAGAGATCCTTCCTCACAGATATAGGGGTTAGGGTTTACAATACATATTTTTCGGGGACACAATTCAACTGTGTATTTATTTCCCTCCTCTCTCCCTGATGGGCCATGGTTATGGCCGTTTATCAAAGGGCACAGCTGCTGTCAAGCAGCCCTTTCTTACAGCTACACCTCTCACTGGGTTCTGGTAAAGGGTCCCCTCTCTCCTCTTGCCCCTTTAGTCTAGGGGTTGTAAAGACTCCCAGCTGTTGTTCGTCCCCAGATGCCTCACCTTCCCTTGTTGGTTTCCCTTAACTCTATCCACACCTCTGTGCATACCGGTAGTCCCTTCATTAAACTCTCTTCAATTATCCTTTGAGTGTGCCACGTGTTTCCTGATACTCAGGCACAGAATGTAATTTCATTTTCCTAACATACAGCACCTAACAACAACAATATACTTCATACAACTATCACAACCACAGGATAAAGTTCTGTTGGTGTTCTCCAGTTCTGCAGACATCTACTGGGAATCTTATTGTATTCAAAACAAAGCATCTGGTAAATTTTTCACTCTCTTCTGTTGTCCATTTCATCTTGAAAAACATAGGGGAAACCATAAGGGGAAGTGCTACTTTGGATTTAACTCAGGTCAATACTTTGGACAAAGTATAAGTTTGTCATAATCAAGGCAGGGGATTTTGAGTGTGATGAAACATGTCCTAAACTTTAGAAAATCAGACTTCAAAAATTCCAAAGAAGACTTAAGGAAGATCCTAGGACAGTCTTAAAGTAAGTTAAGTTCAAGAAGAATGGGATCTTCTCAGACATTAAATTCTGACAATGCTAGTCAGTAGCCAAAAATACGACTGCTCATGCTCTCTGAATAATTTCACTTTTAAGAGGACTTGCTGAAAAGCAGCTGAGGGAGAGGGAGTATGCTAGTAGCTGAGATTGAATGGCCGCCACCTTTAAGAAGGGTAAAAGTCTGGAAAGTTAAAGCCCAGAATAGGCCAAGCTCTGTGAAATTTGTAAACTACAGTGATTTTTTAAACTACATTTAAAGCAAGAAGCTCAAAGGAAGGGATGGCTTTAGAGTAGGAGGGAAAATGCTTATGTGAACAATTGTAGAGATCTTGGAAAGTGTGGAGAACTGGAAGTATGCTAGAACGGAGACAAGCAGAAAAAAAAAAAGACAAAGAAGAAAAATAAACGATCAATTATTGGAACTCAGTCCAATGACCTTGACTTGCTTCTGGAAAAATTCTCAAGTGAGCTGCTAAAACAGATGGTTTGTAAGCTTTTAGAGAGAGAAGCAATAGTCACTCAGAATCAGAATAGGTATGACTGAATCCTGCCAAGCTAAATTCATTGCATTTTTGATGGATCTGCCATAACCCATCTGGACTTTAGCCCAGCTTTAAGGTTGTGTTTCTCTCTCTTGTCGTGATCTTTCTCATAAACTACAGATCTGAATTACCAAACATTTGCTAGGTGTTTCCACATGGATGCTTTGGAGACAATTTTCATTTATTCTTTGATTAGACAAATATTTGGGCTACCAAGTACCAGAAACTGTACTAGGGGCTGGAGATACATCAAGGAAAAACCAAAGTCCCTAACCTCATGGAGTTTACATTCTGGTGGGCAGTACTTTCCTGATCTTGGACTTTTCCTCAGCCACCAGCTCTCTCCTCTCTTTTCTGAGCTACATGTGGTTTTCCTGGGCTATCAGAGTCCTCAGGCTCCAGGGCTTCACCGTCTGCCCCTACTCTCCTTTTGTCCTCAGTTTTGAATGGTGAGGAGATCAGGCTGCAGTCTTCCTTGGTCAACAAGTGCTGTAAAAAAATCAAGCACAAATCAAGTGTGGGGGCTTGGGCGGGATTTATTGAACAAAATAAGTAATTCAGTCCAGCCAGGGAGGAGGCAGCTTTTGAGCTGGGTCTTGGGAATATGCCCAGAAATGCTATCATGCAGGTTCCATGCAGCAGATATTAATTATCTAAATTTCAGATTTGGCAGAGGTATCTTCTGGCCTCACCTTCCACCTTAGCCCTTTAGTCATTATCAGCCCCAGTCCCCGCCCACAAGTTTCCAAGTTCTATGTCTTTTTGCTCAATCGATTTTCTCAACCAGGAATGTCTGACATCTCCTTTTCCAGCTATGGAAATCCTACATATTTCTCAAGACCCAGCTCAAAAACTGCCTCCTCCCTGGCTGGACTGAATTACTTATTTTGTTCAATAAATCCAGCCCAAGCCCCCACACTTGATTTGTGCTGTACTATAGCACGTAGGGAGCCCTGGTGGCTCAGTAGTTAAGACCTCAGCTGCTAACCGAAAGGTTGGCAGTTCGAATCCACCAGCTGCTCCTTGGAAACCCTATGGGGCAGTTCTACTCTGTCCTATAAGGTTGCTATAATGTCGTTATGTTATAAGGTTGCTATGAGTTGGAATCGATTCCATGTCAACGGGTTGTAGCCCATAGGGTTGTTATGAGTCGGAATCACTCAACGGCAATGGGTTTGGAGCCCTGGTGGCCAAGTGGTTGAGAGCTACAGCTGCTAACCAAAAAGTCAGCAGTTCAAATCCACCAGCTGCTCCTTGGAAACCCTATAGGGCAGTTCTACTCTGTCCTATAGGGTCACTATGAGTAAGAATCCACTCGACTGTAATGGGTTTGGTCGGTTTTGTATAGCACTTAGTTTCATCTTCCTTTCTCACAGTCAATTAATTACTTGTCTGTCTTTCCCCATTAGAGTCTAACTTCCTTTAGGGCAAGGGTCTTCAGAGGTTCCACCTGCATGCAACAGGGGTTGGTAAACTAAGGACTAGCGCAAAGAACGCTTGAAAAAAGATGAAAGGAAGAATAACATTTCACGACACGTGAAAATTACATGAAATTCGTATTTCAGCATCCATAAATACAGCTTTATGGGAACAAAGATAGCCCATATTTTCTATGACAGCTTTTGAGCTCCAATGGTAGAGTTGAGTAGTTGAGAAACTGGTCTTATGCTCTGCAAAACCTAAACATTTACTATATGGCCCTTTACAAAAAAACTTTGTCGACCTATTTTACAATAAGGGTTTGATGGCTGAGTCATTTGGTCAGGATACCAAGATTCCAAGTCTTAGTTTCTCTGTGTAGTGGCAGTAATAAGTATCTTGCCTTACAAGTTGTCATGAACATCAAATGAGATACTGTATTTGGGACAGTATAAAACACTCTACAAATGAAAGACAATTCTGTTACAATGTACCGAAAAGATATGTGGTAAAATGAGAAAACATTAAACGTTTTTGTTCTCCCATCGCTTTCTTTCCTTTAACAGCCTTCATTTAAAGTTTAAAATTTAAGAGAAAGTTCCGTTTTAAAGTTTCCATTCTTTAAGCGACAATAGGGTCACAAGTGCCTTCCTTCCAGTCTTTCTTTTGTGTTGCTTCCATTTCCTATTCTTTCTCACATGTAATTCCCTCCCCCGCCACCATTTTCTTTAAATAGTATCTCAATTGGCCCTTACAATAGGTCAGCGAAGGAACTGGGACACGTCTGATTAATTCCATTTTACAGACCGGGAAACTGAGGCAGATCTGCGGAGCTCTGACTCAGCACGCAGAGAATCCTCAAGGTCGCGCTCCTCTGCGCCTTTCCTAAGGGGCTACTTCCTGGCAAACGAAATGAAACGAAACTGACCCGGCCCACCTTTCAAGCTTGGGTGGCAAACACTTCTTTAGCGTTCAGACCCGGAATTCCTTTTTCACTGCATCCTCCTACTCCCTACTGCCCCCCCTTCTCGGGAGCAGGTGGTAGAATCCACGCTCAATACGCAGGCGCGCACAGTCGTGGGGGCGGATATGGGGCAGGGGCTAGGGGCGGGGACTCGGGGCGGGGTGTGCGCGGGCTGGATTTTGGGCCGCGGCGGGAGCTGGAGTCACCGCCACTTGATTGCGCAGGCGCCTGGCGGTTACGGGTCTCGCCATGGAGCGGAAAGGTGAGCAGTGGAGCGGCCTCCGCCACGAGGGGCAACGGCCTCCGGGGCGAGGCCCGGGTCAGCGCTGGGAGCTTCGCCTAACCGCCGTGGTCCAGTCCCCGGGCGTGCGGCGCCCCTCCACTGAGGTGGCGACGCCCCTCACCCCTAGCCGTTGGGCTGCCGGTCCGCGCCCCTCAGCCGGGGCGTCCTCCGTCGCCGGCCGTCATCGCCCCTTGTTCCCCGCCAGGCCGGCCGGAGCCTTGCGGCCACCGCAGGGCCCAGCCCTCGGCGGGCGC
>NW_004444001.1:465604-473047 GCF_000243295.1 Trichechus manatus latirostris | reverse complement strand
GCACCCCTGCTAGGTCTCCACCCTCACCTTGGTCGCCTCCTTCCCTCCACATTCGCCCTTCATCAATCCCTCTCTCCTGCAGTGCTTGCGCTCCAGGCCCGAAAGAAAAGGACCAAGGCCAAGAAGGACAAAGCCCAAAGGAAGTGAGTCTTGTACCCCAACAACCCATTCTTTGGATTGCCTCCGGCACCTCCTCTCTAGTTTCATACCTTGAACGTGTGCCGGGTTTGGGCACTCTGCGGCCCGGACCACGCGGCCTTGGAGGGTCGCTTTCCCATGGGAAAGGGAGCTTGTCTTTCTGAACGCCGGGCCTGGGTCTGTTCCTGGCAGCCCGAGGCCTGCAAGAAAGGGCTTGTTGGAGCCCTCTCGGGGCACAACTCCAGAGAGGAAGGCACAACCTACTCTAGTTTGGGCCTCCCACCTGGAGCTGGTAGATCATTATTAGTCTATTTGTGGACTCCGGACTGTTTTCAGTACCTGCGTCCCAGCGGGTTAACTTGCCTCCAGCGTCAGCACAGTAGGCCGTCAGGAAATTCTTGAATGAGTTTTCCATGTTTACTTTTGGTTCTGCCAACCACATGCTCCCTTTCATAGAGGAGGGCACGGAGCTTTCCCTTGGGTTAGTCAACTTCCTGAGCCTGCAAGGCGCATCTCCTTCCTTGCAGTGTGCAGGCAGACAACTATGTGTACACAGGCAGCATCTGTTACTGCTTCTCCTCTCTGAACCTCACACTGAATGCAGATACCTTCTGGAGTGGCCATCACATAATGAT
This sequence comes from Trichechus manatus latirostris, assembly GCF_000243295.1. Classification (NCBI taxonomy): domain Eukaryota; kingdom Metazoa; phylum Chordata; class Mammalia; order Sirenia; family Trichechidae; genus Trichechus; species Trichechus manatus. Next base: position 472,274 of record NW_004444001.1, on the reverse strand, counting down.
GGGAAGGTTCTTGAGCTAACTAACGCTGTAGGTGATTCTAGTTTGGTCTATTAAGTGCCACATGTCCAGTTTTATCAGCAGGATGCATAACAGTGGTTAGTACTAAAAGTTGCTCACAGCCTACTAGAAGCACCTGATAGAGGGCTCCTGTGAGTGAGGCTCAGTCTGAAGAACTTTTACTTGTGCTGACATTTAATTGGAAAAGGTCTTGGAAATCAGCTTTTAGATAATTTGTATTCTCTGATTCTTAATTGTAGCTGCATTATGTTCTTGACACTTTGCCATTTACTTGATGTTTTGTGGCTTTCTTTGCATTTCTAGTTTTTATGCAGTCTAATTCTTTCTGTGCTGATAAAACACGTTTCAAAGGCCTTGCTAGGTTACCCCACTGAATGACAGTACCAGACTGTGTATGTGTGTGTTGTTTTTGGAGGATACCAAATGTTTGCAGAGAGTACATAATGACTTTTATCTTCCAATAGAGATAAAGTGGTAGGTGATCTCATCTCTTGCTCCATTTCTATCATCTGTTTTTGCAATGTGCTTGTTGACCAGGGCATTTAAGTGTGAGTTTATCTATATATGTAAATATATTTACTTCTTGATTATCCGTATATGAATTGTTCATAATCAATTTTTAATCCTAGATTGGTTTAATGGAAAGAGCAAGGAGTTAACTTGATTCTAGTATGCAGTGGGAATTTAGATAAGTTACTTTTTTTTTTTTCCTGTGCCTTAGTTTTGCTATTCCTTATGGAGCTGATAGGAATGTGTTATAAAAAGTTATGTTTTCTACTGATGTAAAGAGGTTATGATTTTATTATTCACTGTATTATTTAGAAGTTATCTGTCCTGGACTCTCTTACCACTTGGAAATTAATCAAACTATAATTAGGGAGGTCAATGTAGATAGATGATCATAAACTTTTATTTTTAGCACCAGATGTTCATTACTTTGAATTATCTGTTTAGACCATATACCTTATTTCTAAAGCCAGATATATGAATTTTGGAGTATCTGTTACTTCTCCATTCACTAGTATGAATAACCTACTGTTATTTGTATTCTTAATTATTTCCATCCTTGCACAAAAAGAAGGGAATAGTACAGATAATCTAGTAGTCATTTTACTGAATGTTTCATCTTATACTACTTTGATCCCTGAAAATATGTGAATGAACTGTGCCTGTTGACTTGTAATCAATTGTTTTTAATTTGTCTTCAGGTAATAGTTTTTCTTTATAATTTTGGCTTTCTTCCTCCCCCCCCCCCACCCCCAGCATCCTTTTAAGTAGTTAAAGTGTCTGATTAATTAACTTGGTTAGAGTACTGTAAAGTCAGAAGTTCAAGTTCCACCTGGCTCAGGTAACTTGGCTCTGTTCCATGCACTTCTGATGACTTCCAGTCATTTTACAAATGAAAGCTGCTAGTTACCAGAGATTAGTCAGGAAGAAGGTCTGAGAAAGGAACATTCTATGAAGTTTGGTCTTTGGAGTGAGACATATCTAGTTTTGAACTCTGGTTTTGCTATTTTTTAGCAATCTGACCTTGGACAAGTTATTTAAGGAAACAGTGTCACATATTGTTATAACTGGTAGCTTAGTTATAATGAAAATTGTTTAGGACCTAAAGATACAAAAAGCAAGCGTTTAAATGAAAAATTTTGGAAGTGCAGTAAAACCTGTGAGAGCTGGAACTCAATGGATCTGCCTTGTTTTTCTGGGTATTGCAAGTTTTCTGACTTTGACAGCGTACAGTCTTACCACTTTTCTGTTGCTCATTTTAGTGTAAAATAATTTGAGTTTTCCTCCTCTGACAAGTTTCCACCTTACATAGGTTCTGGCTTTTGCAAGTTTATGTATAACAGTAAATAGCATCCCTAGTTTATTCCCTTTTTAATGGTAAGTGGGAGAGTAAATGGTGGCTAATCATGGTGTGGTAGAGGTGGAAAGACTTATGTCCCCTGATTTTATAGATCTTAAAACTAGGACCCAGATACGTGAAATAATGTATCCAGGGTGCCTGCCTGCCGGCTTAGTGCTCTGTAGGATTTCTTTCCTTTGGGTTCTTTCCCTGTGCTGAAATATTTCAGGGCTTTTTAGTTGTCTTATTTGAATAATTCCTTCTCCATTTCACTTCTTGAGACACTGTACTTTTATTTACTAGCATTAGCTGGTTGATGATGACCTCCGTTTTACTTTACAGATTAGGAAACTGAGGTTTGCTAGGTCACTCCTTCAGAAAGTTGTAAAGCTGGGATTCAACCTCAGATCTCCAAAGCCCTGAGTACTAACTGTGCTGTCTCCAAGTGGTAGCTCCTTGTGCTGAGTCTGAGAACAAATAAGATAGAGATTGAGTGATGAGGCTTCTGGATGAAGGACCTCAGGATACTGGGGTGTTTAGATACCCTTTCGTGGCCCAGTGGCTTATGTCTGAAAGAGCATTGTGCTTTATCTCCCTTTGAGTACTCAGTTTTCAATTTGTATGCCAATAGCTGTGTGCCTTTATCTGTTTGTCATAAGTTTTTATAATTTAACCCAGTTTAAATCTATTTTTTGTAATTGCTTTCATGGGACATAATTTCAGAATGAATTTCATTCTTGCTTTCATTACTTAGCTCAGGAAATTAGTTTGGACAGTAATTTTCACTTTATTTGCAGTTAAAGAACTTTTATGGGTTTAGTATAAATTTGGTAGTAAAATTATTTAATTGAGCTGGGGAAGTGCTTTTGCTCGTTCCAGCGCTCACTAATCTCTGGAGTCAGAGGGCAGTTAGGGGTTTTATTTCTTAATTTTCCAAAAATACAAATTGAGGGTTTAGAAGGAAAAATAGTTAAAAATTTTCAACATTTTTATCCAGAAGGGAATAGAATGTCTCAACTTGGAAGAATTTAAAAAAATTAAATGGCATTGGGTGTTTCTGCAACTAAGAATGTACCTTATAAACTGGCTCTTTATCAGTTCCATTTAGTGTAGTCTTACTTCATTTTTTTAAGGTCTGCTCTTTTTCACTAAGTCCTAGAAATGGTTCTGTATCAGGCTACATGGAGTAGTATTATCCAGTATTCCATTAAGTGGATGTACCATAATTTATTTTAGTTCCTATTAATTAATATATATGTATGTATACTGTACATACATATACATCTTTTAAGACAGAAATGGAGTCATTGGGCATATTTTTCCCCACTTAACATTATCATGAACATTTCCCATAACATTAAATATTCCATATCATTTTAAATGTTCCAGTGTGGACTGTTTCCAATTTTTCACAATTCACAGCTAAGATGAATGATCCTTTTGCACAAATCATTGCTCACATCGGTGATTATTTCCTTAGGACAAATTCTTAGAAATATATTACTGACGTGTACATTTTAAAGAGTTTTAATATATATTGTCAAAAATTTTCTCCAGAAAGATATAACCAGTTTCACTCCTATTCATTAAACAAATACAGTGAAACCTTTGAGAGCTGGAACTCGACGGGACTGCCTTGTTTTTTGGTCTTGCAAATTTTCCACCTTTTACAGGGTGCAGTCTTACCACTTTTCTGTTGCTCTCTATTAGTGGAAAATAATTGAGATTTCCTTCTCTGACAGGTTTCTGCCTTACACAGGTTCTGGCTTTTTCAGGTTTTACTGTAGTTTTTGAACACCTACCATGTTCCAAGCACTGTTCTACATAGATGAAAAAAATTCCTGCCATGAGCTTTATTTTGGTGGAGGGAGACAATCAATAAACAATAGTAAGTATAATAATAAGTAAATTACCTAGTATATAAGGTGATGGGAAACGCTGGTGGCGTAGTGGTTAAGTGCTACGGCTGCTAACCAAAAGGTGGGCAGTTTGAATCCGCCAGGTGCTCCTGTAGGGTTGCCACGAGTTGGAATCGGCTCGACGGCAACAGGTTTAGTTTGGTTTTTTGTAAGATGATGAATGTTATGGAAAATTTTTAAAAGTGGTAGAAGGTATTGGGAAGTAGAGATGGGGTAACACTTTTAAATAATCAAGGGCTCACTGAAAAGGTGACATTTGATCAGCGACTTGGAGGAGGACTGCTCCAAGGCATAGGGAGCAGTTAGTGTAAAGGACCCAGATGAGAGTGTTCTTGCATTTCCTGCATAGCCACCAGAACCGGATAACAAAAAAAAAAACCTGTTGCCGTTGAGTCGATTCTGACTCACAACGACCCTGTAGGACACAGTAGAACTGCCTCGTAGGGTTTCCAAGGAGCAGCTGGTGGATTCGAACTGCCAGCCTTTTGGTTAGCAGCCAGGCTCTTAACCACTGTACCACCAGGGTTCCAGAACTGGATGGTATTACAGTATTTGAAAAATCTTTCCAAATCTGGTAATCTATAAGGCATCTTGTTTTTAATTTGAATTTCTATTACCACAAGGGTGACCATTTAGAGTATATCTTTATTGGTCTGCTCCTATCTTTTGCCCGTTTTTATATTGGATTATTGATCTTTTTCTTGATTTTAAGAGCTTTTTATTAAGAATATACTCCTTGTCTTAGGACAGATTTCTATTTCTAAATTTTTGTTGTTAGCCTTTCAGTTTCATTTGTAGTGTAACTATATAGTCTGTAATCAACATAAACTGATTTTTAAAAAAATGTAGCTAATCTATTACTTTTTGTCTTTGAAATTTTCAGTGTCAACTGGCATATCTAAAAAACAGTTGCATTTTTGTGTGATCCCATTCAAGTATTTTCAAACCATTTTTTAGAACCTCTCAGTCAGAAATATTTTCTTGTCCTCTTTTCTTCCTCAGTAAGTTTATATGTTAGTAAATTTCGTTTACATTAGTGTTTTTACTACAGTGAATCCCAGAGGATTGCCAGATAACTGTGTTCCTTTAGATTAGGGGATTCTGGTAACCGGTTGAAGTGCTAAAATGAATGACTGAATGCTTAGGAATTCCCTTATTAAAAGTGAAGAAAAGGTAAGCCTACCAAGTAGAATCAATCTTTATTGTATTTCTGTGGGATAACTGCAGCAAGTAGAGTTTTCTTTTCCCCACTTTAGGAAGAATTTTACCCTCTGCTCCCCAAATCCTCTCTGCCGTTAATGTTGGTTGGGGAATAAGTTCATTTTTATTATATTATAGTTTTTTCATTGAATTTAAGATGCTATAAGTTTTAAAATACACTTATTTTATATACTACTAAGAAAAAATACTATGAAACTAACATTCCATTGACTGTAAGTTGTGTCTTTACTTCAGAATTGTGAAATGGTGTGGGACATAATCATATTACTGTTGTTAGGTGCCATCGAGTTAGTTCTGACTCATCGTGACCCTGTGTACAACAGAATGAAACACTGCCTAGTCCTGCACCATCCTCATAATCCTTGTTATGCTTAAGCCCGTGTTGCAGCCACTGTGTCAGTCCATCTCATTGAGGGTCTTTGTCTTTTTCACTGATCCTTTACCAAGCATGATATCCTCCGGGGACTACTCCCTCCTGATGACATGTCCAGAGTACCTGAGATGAAGTCTCACCATCCTTCTAAGGAGCATTCTGGCTGTACTTCTTTCAAGATAGATTTGTTCATTCTTCTGCCAGTCCATGGTATATTCAGTATTCTTCACCAGCACCATAATTCAGAGGCATCAATTCTTCTTCCGTCTTCCTTACTCATTGTCCAGCTTTTGCATGCATATGAGGTGATTGAATATACCGTGGCTTGGGTCAGGCGCACGCACCTTAGTCGTCAGGGTGACATCTTTGCTTTTTAACACTTTAAAGAGGCCTTTTGCAGCAGATTTGCATAATGCAATGCGTCTTTTGATTTCTTTCTTTTTTTTTTATTGTTGTAGTTTAAGTGAAAGTTTACATTTCATTTCAAGTTACTCTCTCATACAAAAATTTATACATACACTGTTATGTGACCCTAATTGCTCTGCCTATACTGTGACAGCACACTCCTCCTTTCCACCCGTGATTTCCCACGTCCGTTCAACCAGCTCCTAACCCTCTCTGCCTTCTCATCTCACCTCAAGACAGAAGCTGCTGGTTTAGTCTCATGTATCTACTGGAGCTGAGAAGCACACTCTTCACGAGTATCATTTTATGTCCCCCCGTCCAGTCCAGTCTTTGTCTGAAGAATTGGCCTCGGAAATTGTTTTAGTTCTGGGTTGACAGAGAGTCCGGGGGCCATGCTTTGTGGGGTTCCTCCAGTCTTCATTCAGACCATTAAGTCTGGTCTTTTTACTAGAATTTGAGTTCTACACCCCACCTTTCTCCTGCTACATCAAGGACTCTCTGTTGTGTTCACTGTCAGGGCGGTCATTGGTGGTAGCCGGCTACCATCTAATCTTCAGGTTTCAGGCTGATGAAGTCTCTGGTTTATGTGACCTTTTCTGTCTCTTGGGCTAATACTTTCCTTGTGTCTTTGGTGTTCTTCAGTCTCATTTACTCCAGGTGGTTGGGACCAATTGATGCACCTTAGATGGCCGCTTGCTAGCTTTTAAAACCCCAGATGCTACTCACCAAAGTAGGGTACAGAACATTTTCTTAATTAACTTTCTTATGCCAGTTGACCTAGATGTCCCCGAAAACATGGTCCCCAGACCCCTGCCCCTCTGTCCCTCGAAGTGTTTGATTGTATTCAAGAAACTTCTTAGCTTTGGTTTAGTCCAGTTGTGCTGACTT
>NW_004444001.1:463478-464617 GCF_000243295.1 Trichechus manatus latirostris | reverse complement strand
AGCTTATTCTTGTTGACTCTCCTTTGTAGACGACTTTTTATTTATCCCTAACCACTCTTAAAATTCTCTATCTTTGGTTTTGGCAAGCTGGATTATGTTTTGGTGACTTTCTTTTGGGATCTATCTTATATGGGGTTAGAGAACATCTTGGATAGATATTTTGTCATCTTTGACGGTATCAGGGAAGTTTTCTGCCAACAAATCTTCAAGAATTCTCTCTGTATTTTCTGTTATCTCCCTGTTCTGGTACTCCAGTCACTTGTAAGTTATTCCTCTTGATAGAATCCCACATAATTCTTAGGCTTATTTCTTTTTTTAAAATCCTTTTATCTGATTTTTCCTCAGATAAGTTGGTGTCAAGTGCTTTATCTTCAATCTCACTAATTCTGACTTCCATTGCCTCAATTCTGTTCCTATGACTTTCTGTTGAATTGTCTAATTCTGATATTTTATTGTTAATCTTCTGGATTTCTGATTGCTGTCTCTCTATGGATTCTTGCAGCCTGTTAAATTTGTCATTATGTTCTTTTCTAATCTTAACTTCCTCTATTGCATGTTTTGCATTTTGCTTAATTTGCTTCCTGATCTCTTGAAGAGTTCTGTATGTTAATCTTTTGTATTCTGCCCCTAGTAATTCCAAGAAATTTTCTTCCTCTGGAAAATTTCTAGATTCTTTATTTTGGGAGCTTTCTGAAGCCATCATGATCTGCCTCTTTATGTGATTTGATATTGACTGTTGTCTCCAAGCCATCAATAAGTTATTAGATTTATTTATTTTATGTTTGCTTACTGTGTCCTAGCTTCTTGTTTAGTTTTGATATGCCCAAATAGGGTGCTCGTGTGAGCTAGCCTGATCACCGGCACCCCTGAAGCTCAAATATCCTGCCACCAGGTGGCCAGACCTGCCTGTAAGTATCGTGAGCCCAGGAGTCCACCCACTCGTCCTGTATGGATTCAACTTAGGTATCCAGGTATTCGGCCCCCAAGTGTGTGGTGTAGGCTCTCACGTATAGTTCTAGACAATCATGGGTGATTGATGTAGGCAGAGGCATCCGGCTGTAGCAGGGGACACATACTGAGCAAAGGAGGGGGCCGACAGCCACCCCCGAGTGTCCATGAGGAAAGCGTGTCCCTGTTCC
>NW_004444001.1:445483-462726 GCF_000243295.1 Trichechus manatus latirostris | reverse complement strand
TATCTTTCGCCCATCGAGGGCTGCTTCTCACTGGTTCTGAATGGTCTAGTAGATTCTGTGCTGCTGGGTCTCTCCTGATGTGGAGAACGCCTCCCGAGCACTGTTGTTTGCCTGCCTCACCGTGTACTACGAGCTGATCAGACCTAAAGGGCTCAGACTCTTGCTGAGTTAGGTCTGGCAACTCCTTGCTGCTTCTGAACCATCTCTCCCTGCCCCTGCTGCTCAGTCTGATTCCTCAACTTTGCCTTTGATGTTCAGGGCTCGTAGATTGTCATATCTAATAGACTCACTTGTTTTTTCAGTTCTTTGTTGTAAGAGGTCCACCGGAAATGTCTGACTAGTCTGCCATCTTGGCCTCGCTTCCGTCTTTTGATTTCTTGACTGCTGCTTCCATGGGTGTTGATTGTGGATCCAAGTAAAATGAATTCCTTCACAACTTCAATCTTTTCTGCATTTATCATGATGTTGCTTATTGGTCCAGTTGTGAGGATTTTTGTTTTCTTTATGTTGAGGTGTAATCTATACTGAAGGCTGTCGTCATTGGTCTTCGTCAGTAAGTGCTTCAAGTCCTCTTCACTTTCAGCAGACAGGATTGTGTCATCTGCATATCACACAGGTTGTTAATTAGTCTTCCTCTAATCCTGATGTCACGTTCTTCTTCATATAGTCCATTTTCTTGGATTACTTGCTTAGAATACAGATTGAATTTTTAAGTATGGTGAAAAGATGCAACCCTGGCACACACCTTTCCTGATTTTAATAATTGTATTGGGATTAGTGAAATGTGGTAATTCTGATAGTGTATAGAATTTGTAGCTTTATTGTCTTTTAAAAAGTTTTATTATGGATAATTTCTAATATCTATAAAAGTAGAGAAAGTAGCAAAGTAAACTTTCATATGCCCATCTCTCAACTTCAAGAATTTTCAGTTTATGATCACTGTTTTTTCATCACAGTCTTCCTTCTCTACTCTCCTACATTTTGTATTTTAAAGCAAATCCCAACTATGTCATTTCATAAGATATAGACTCTTAGTATTTAAAAGCATAACTATAGTATGATTATGACACCTAAAAAATGTTAACTACAGTATGTTTATGACACCTAGAAAATGTTAGTAAGTCCTCAATTATCAGGATTCAAATTTCCCTGCTAATTTTAAGTTTGTTTAAATAAGGATCTAGAATGTCTTACGTTGCCATTGTTTGAAAATTCTTAGTCTCTTAGTTGAGAGGTTCTCTCCATCGTTTTTTTTTTCCCCTTGCAAATTTGTTTTTACGAGACTACTAGGTGGTATTGTATACTTCTGTTGGAGATATGTAATGTCTAGTTGTGTCTTTTTTATGATGTTACTGGCTGTTCATCATTACCTAGATCCCTTAATTTATTAAGAGTTGTATAATGGTAATATTCTGTTCTTAATTTATTAATTACAATATTTATATAAAGAGAGACTTAGTTCCTTTGGTTACCCAGAGAGACATTTCATATATAGAAGAGGCAAGATATATGCTTAATACTTTTTATTTACCAGTCTTCAAAGTAGTGAGTTAGATTTCTGGCATCCTCCAAAATGACCAGTAAAGATTTATTTGATTATAAACTCATAAATTTAAACATTTGTGGTTTAATCCATTGTAGTTTTTACAGACTGTTGTTGTTAGGTGCCATCCAGTCGATTTTGACTCATAGTAACCCCATTGACAGAGTAGAACTGCCTCAGCGTTTCCTAGGCTGTAATCTTTAAGAGAGCAGATCAGTAGGTCTTTTTCCCATAGTGCCTCAGGGTGGGTTTCAACCTCCAAACTTTCGATTAGCAGCCGAGTGCTTAACCATTGTGCCACCGGGGCTGCTTCAAAAGCAGCTTTATTGAGATAAAATTCCCATAACATAAAATTCACCCATTCAAGGGGTAAAATTCAGTGGCTTTCAGTATGTTCACAGAGTTGTACACCATCACAGACTTGTACACCGTCGCCACAGTCTTAAGTCTAGAACATTTTCATTATCCCAGAAAGTACCTGGTACCCATTAGCAGCCGCTTCCCATTTCCTGCACCTCGCCCCCAGCCCTAGGCAACCACTAATTTATTTTCTGTCTTTATCGATTTGCCTATTCAAGATGTTTCATATAAATCGAATCATATAGTATGTGGCCTTTTGTCCGTGGCTTCTGTTTTTATTGATTGTTTCGTCTTTGGCCAGTGGGAGCCTCTTCATGATGCATGATGGTCCTTGAGTCCATTTGACTCAATCTAAAGTGTCTTTGCTAGCTTTTTTGCTGGCCAGTATGACAATATGTTCCAGGCTCATCTTGTACATTTTTTTTACACCTGACTAGGAAATAACTCTTTGTGCAAGAAGTCTTTTAGTGGGAAATGGCATTTGGAGACCACAGTCTGAGCACTTAAGGTGCTTATTCCTACTGAGTTAATCATTGTTCCTAGGCCTTTTCCTTGAGTAGAGCTAGGAAGTAATTTTTTTTTTTTTTTTAAATGATGAGTTCATGTTAATGCTTAAAAATCAGATTCTAGGGTCTAGGGATTTTTCTTTTTTTTTTTTTCATTTATATCTCTATCTCCTTTCTTCCTTGCTGAAAATTCCAGTTGGCAACAGCACCAACATGGTTACTCATTTTCTTTTTCCCACAGTATACACATGACAGTATACATGCAAGTTTCAGGATGACAGTGCTAACACTCCACCAACAATATGATTACTGAAGAGAGCTTACTGTTTTTTTTGTTTGTTCACGGGGTATGTTTCACAAGGGATGTCGAGTCAAATTACTGAGTTTTAAAGTTGCATGGACTAGTTCCTTGCTCTGTGTGGTTATGTCACCACTTTAGGTAGGAAGGAAGAGATTTGTTTAATTTTGCTTTCATTTTTGTATCATCTTTGGCCTTTTTTTTTTTTTTGTACAGTTATTTGGGTCATCTGTGTTTGTAGCTTAAAATGAATATTGTATGTAATTTTTGATTGTAGTGATTTATTTTAAAATATAGTTTATGACACATACTATGAGTAAGTTTAAAGAGAATGGTAGTTATTAGAATGCATGGAGTGGGCCTCTTCTTCCTGCCTAAAGTAGAAAAGACTAGCTCCTGCTGGTTGTCCTGTGAGAGAGAAGAGGAGTCTAGTATTACCAGGTCTTCAGATTTTTTGAGAGAAATTGGATTCCTGGCTTTTGTATGTGGTTATCCAGTTTGTTAAGTGTTTTTAACTGTTCTGACATTTTTTTAAAGCCATTGTAAAGAAAAGTTCGGGATCAGGAGTTGGTTTGTAGCCTGCAGTTTGTAATCTCTGCTTTAGGGTCTTTAGAATGAGAATTAGGCATTAACAGGAATACTGTCTCAAGCATCCTCTCCCAAAGTTAATAGTAAGTTGTGGAAGAGCCCTGTGGTTCTGTGGGCCTCTTACTGGAGGATTAACTTTGGGAATTTGAAAAAGACCCATGAGAACAGCTGTGAAGACTAGAATATCCAATTTTTCAACTAATTTAACAAGAAATGATTTCAGAAAATATCAGAAACCACAGAACAATTTAAATACATTGTTCATTTTTAGAGGGGTATAGTAGCAAAATGTTCCCACTGAACACAAAAATCAGTTGGCAGGAGCTAGATAAATAAAAACCATATTGTTCATTTCTACCATGGCTTGCCTTTAGTTGTATAGATGAAGGTTGAGTCTGGGTGTAATTCATTGCTTCATAAATTTTTTTGGTGGCTTAAATGCCTTGAACAAGTATTGATGGGTGTTTTAGGGTAGTTTATCAAGAAGTTTGAGATCATTTAATATGTATTTTAACTACCGTATAAGAATTGTTTTGAATAGTGGTGAACAAACATCAGTGCCTTGAAGTTTGGTGTTGGTACCATGAGTCATGCTGCTAACTTTTATATAATATTTGGTTTACTCAATTCTTTGTTCTAAGTTTCTAGGCATATTTAGCAAGGCTACCAAAAAAATTTTTTTTAAGTTAATAGACTTTATTTTTTAGAGCAGTGTTAAGTTTACCGAAAAATTGAGCAGAAAGTATGGAGAGTTCCCTAATACTCCCTCTCTCCCTGTCCACAGTTTACCTTATTAACATTTTACATTGATTATGGTACATTTGTTACAATTGGTGAACCAATATTGATAATTATTATTAACTAACTACAGTCCATAGTTTACATTAAGGTTAACTATTTGTGTTGTACAGTCGTCTGGGTTTTGATAAATGTATAATGAACAAAAATCTCCTGTGCCCCACCTATTCATTTCTCCCCTGCTTCCTCCCTCAACCCCTGGCAGTCACTCATCTTTTAAGTGTCTTTATAGTTTTTGCCTTTCCTGGGATGTTATAACTGGAATCAGACTGATTTCTTTCACTTAGCAATATCCATTTATGTTTCTTCCATGTCTTTTTGTGGCTTGATAGCTCATTTCTTTTTTTGTCATTGTTGAGTAATATTCCACTGTATGGGTGTACGACAGTGTATCCACTCACCTATTGAAGGACATCTTGATTGCAAATTTTTGGCAATTATGAATAGTGTTGCTATAAACACTTGTGTGCAGGTTTTTGTGTGGACATAAGCTTTCAACTCATTTTGGTTGAATACCTATGATTGTAGTTTGGATCGTATGGGGTACCTGTCCTTTTGGGGATGGTCTTTTGAATTTTTGTTTTCTGAAATCCTAGGGTGGCCTCAGCACTACCTAAAGTGTACAGTATACACACAACAGTATACATGCAACAGTTTCAGGATGACAGTGCTAGCGCTCCACCAACAATATGATTACTGAAGAGAGCTTACTATTTTTTTGTTTGTTCATAGGGTATGTTTCCCGAGGGATGCAGAGTCAAATTACTGAGTTTTAAAGTTGCATGGACTAGTTCCTTGCTGTGTGGTTATGTCACCACTTTAGGTAGAAAAATTTTTTTTTTTTTTGTCCAGAATCTAATACAGCATCACACATTGATTTTAGTTTTTGTGTCTCTTTAAAACATTCCACAGCCTGCTTTGTCTTTCCTGACATTGATTTCTTTGAAGAGTATGGGCCGTTTATTTTATAGAATATCCCTCAATTTGGGCTTGTCTGTCTCCTTGTGACTTAGGTTATGTATGTTGCCACTGCCTAAGTAAATCATATCTTCCTTGTGGCATCACATCAGGAGGGACCTCATATCTGTCCCTGTACTGGTGATGTTACGTATGATTACTACCAGGTTTTTCTACTGTAACATTATGATTTTTGTCTTTGTAATTAATGAGTAGTTTGTGGAGAGATAGTTCGACCTATGTAAGTAATTTGTTCCTCATTGAGATTTCACCATTAATTTTAGCTTTCACTGTTGATTCTTGCCTAAGTCAATTATTAATACGATAGTTGCAAAATGATGATTATCTAATTGTACTATTTCCTTATATAGTTATTAGTCAACATTCTTTTATCAGGAGGAACTTTCCCTACTGATTTATTCATCATCATAGCCATTGGTATGAACTAATGGAGCCTATTTTGTTCAGTAAGTTTTAATCCATTGCTATCATTAAATTGATGCTGAAAATCTCTGATTTGGCCAGTGGGAACCCCTTCAAGCTGGCTTCTTATCTTTTTGTCATGTCTCCTTCATTCTTTGGGCACTTTTATACTTTCTGGATAACAAGATGTTCCAGATTTGTCTTGTATTTTCCTTGCCTCAGTCCTGGAATAAGCCATTTTTCTGAGGAGCCATGGTTCCTTTTACTGGGGTTTGGTATTTAGAAACCCAGATTCAGACATGATTTTAAGCTCTTTAAAGTTTATGTTGGGCAGTATGTTGGTATAGTAATAGGTTTCTGTGATATCTCAGTCCTTTTTATCTAATGAAAATCTTATATGGCGGAACCTGTGATGTTATTCTTGGACCCTTTCTTTGGGATTGCCTTACACTGAGTAGCAACTGGAGCAACTGTAATTAATGCTGTTAGTAAAGTTCACTATTTACATTTTTGAAACAATTCTATTGCGGGGTGTGTGTGATTAATAAGTAATCTAAAATACTTTAATACTCGGAGACATACTCTGATTTAGAAGACTCAGATTTACATGATCTTGTTAGTTGACTTTGAGTTGATTCTGACTCATGGCGACCCCATGTGTTACAGAGTAAAACTGTTCCATAGGGTTTTCTTGGCTGTAATCTTAACTGAAGCAGATTGCCAGGCCTCCTTTTCTGCAGTCATATAATAATTAGTTCTCCCTAAATTAATCTATAAATTTTATATCCTAGTAAAAACAATATTCTGTTAAGAACTAAAGCAGGTTCCAAACTTTATGGAAAAATTCAAATGTAAGAATAGTCAAGAAAATTCTGGAAAAGTATAATAATAAAAATAGAAGTGCGATTCCCTACCAAATATTAAGATATACTACGAAGTTACAGTAATTAAAATTGCTTGGTATTTGCCCTTGAGTAGACAGAGCAGTGGAATGGAATAGAGAATCCAAAAGTAGAGCCAAACCCATGGGAATTTAGTACCATAAAGGTTATATTTCAGATGAGTTCAGAAAAGACAAATTATTTGATTAGTACTCTTTGGAATAATTGGGGTAAAAAAGATAAATAGAAGTTATCTTTCTACCTTGTTCTTCTTAACAAAATAAACTCAAGATGGATCAAGGATTTAAACATTAGGGGAAAAGTAAACAAAAGAAACTGTGACATACAGGGAAAAAAAAGTAAGAAGGTTAAAAATAAAACATTTTGTAGTAGAGAAGGCCTTCTAAGCATGACCAAAAGCTGTATATATAAAGATTGATATATTTTATCACATAAGAATTTTTAATAGGAGCAAAAAAGCATAAGGAAAGTCAAAACCAAACAATCAAGTGGGAAAAAACTTCTCAACATATGCTGAAAATGTAATGTTCATTTGGCATAGTTAGGTTCATTTGTTAGTGTTTGTATTCCATTTTGGGTTCTCCTCACATCCTAGTTGGTTTTACTTGCTTATTTTGGGAGGTATAGGAAGTAATTACTGTAGATCTAAAGAGTCAGAACTGTACGAAAGATAGACTTCTAAGTCTATACTTCGTTACGGTATGCTGTATCCTCTTCATCCCTTCTACCCAGATCCCTTCCCCTCATCTCCCCTGTCCCATTTACCCTTTAATCCTCTATTGCTTTAACCAGTTGTCTTTGACTTGACTTCAGCTCATGGTGACCTCATATGTGTCAGAGTAGGACTGTGCTCCATAGGGTTTTCAATGGCTGATTTTTTGAAAGTAGATCCCTAGGCCTTTCTTCCAAGGCACCTGTGAGTGGACTCAAACCTCCAACCTTTATGTTAGTTAACCATTGCACACTCAGGGACTCTTCTATCACTTTATTTTCTAGTTTATCCTTCTTGTATTCTTTTTGCACAAGTGGGCAGGTACATGTATTTATCTTTTTTATATTCTCTTATTTCTTACATGAAAGGTAGCATGCTATAGATATTTCATTGTTCTTTGCTTTTTCCATTTAGCAGCATGTCTTGGAAATCAATCCATATCCTTAAAGAACTTCCTCATTTTCATTTTTATTTATTTATTTTGCAGTGGCATAGCACTCCATTGTGTTTATTCAGCCACTGGATTTACCACTGTTTATTCAGCCAGTGGAGCCCTGATGGTGCAGTGGTTAAGAGCTCGCCTGCTAACCAAAAGGTCAGCAGTTCGAATCCATCAGTTGCTCCTTGGAAACCCTGTAGGACAGTTCTACCCTGTCCTTATAGGGTCACGATGAATTGTAATCGACTCAATGGCAACGGGTTTGGTATTGGTTTTATTCAGCCACTCTCCCATGTATGGACAGTTAGGTTGTTTTCATTATTTTCCAATTACAAACAATGCTGCAATGAATAACTTTGTGCATATGTATTTTCAGATTGTTGGAATCTTTCAGGGTGGATTTCTAGAAGTAGAATGCCAACGATTTTCAGATTGTTGGAATCTTTACAATTTTCAGATTGTTGGGATCTTTCAGGGTAGATTCCCAGAAGTAGGATTGATAGGTTGGAAGACAAGTCATTTTATTAGATATTGCTTTTTTATTAGGTATTGCCACATTTCCCTCCAGCAGAGTGGTACCATTTGCATTCTCACCAGCAGTGTATCAGAGTGCCTGTTTCCCAACAGCCTCACCAACAGAACGTGGTGTTGTATTAATTTTTGGCAGTCTGATAGATGAGAAGTAGTTTCTATAGTTTTAATTTACATTTTTCTAATTGTGAGTGTGTTCTGAACATTTTTTTCGTTTGAACATTTTTTCATAAATCTGTTTTTGTTAATTGTCTGTTCCCTACTCAATTTTTGTACAATTTAAAACCTATAGAGAAGTTGAAAAAAAAAATAGTATGATAACTCGTAATTCCCTTCTCCTGTATTCACTAATTGCTAATATTTCCCCCATATTTTCTCTTTCTATATACATCATTGAAGTTTGTGTGCAATAAATGTATCCATTTAAATTATACAAACTTGATTAGTTTGGGCAAAAGTATGCATCCATGAAACCATGATAATCAAAGTACAAAAAGTTTCATCATGCCCAAAAGTTCCCTCAGGCCCCTTTGTAGTCCATCCTTCCCTATACCTCTGGCTCAGGTATCGACTGATCTGCTTTCTGATATAGATTAGCTTACGTTTTCTCATTTTATATGACTACAGTCATACGGAATGTATTATTTTTATTTGGTTTCTTTCACTCAGCATAATTTTGAGATTCATGCATGATTTGTGTGTATCAGTATGTTGTTCCTTTTTAGTGTTGTACAGTATTCTAGTGTATGGATATATCACAATTTGTTTATCCATTCACCTTTTGATGATCATTTGGATTGTTTCCAGTTTTTGGCCTTTATGAATAAAACCGTCTACTTAGTAAATTTGTTGGTTAACTATTTGAAAGTTGCAGACATCATGATATGTCACCTCTAAACACTTCAGCATACATCTTCTAAGAATGACATTTTCTTTTAATGGCCATAATACCTTTACCACACCTAATGAAATTAATATTAATTCAATATTGTCTAATATTCAGACCGTATTTAAATTTTCCCAATTGTCTTTTATACTTTTTTTTTTTTAATCTAGAATTCAGTCAAGGTTTAAGCACTGTGTTTTGTTATATCTTCTCAGCCTTTGAACTGTTCTTAGCTTCTTCAAGGAGCTATTCCAGGCTTGCTGTATGCTTTTCCTGCTCTAGGCTTTTCCTGCTCTAGACTGGAATTAGCCATTTCTCCAAAAGATCTTCCTAGTTCCTTTTTAGTGAGGAACAATATTTGGAAACCAAGGTCTGGCTACCTTTCTGCTCATTGCTTATAAATTGCCATTGCTTCTAGGCCTTTTCAGTAGGCCTAGGGAACAGAGCTAGGAAGTATGTATATATTTTAAAGGTGTGTGTGTGTGTGTGTGTGTGTGTGTGTGTGTATCTATATCTATATATCTGTATATAATGAGTTCATACATACTTCCAATTCAAATACATTTCAGTTTTTCTTAACCTTCCCCCATTCCATATTTGTGTATCCTTTCTTCGTGGTTATCAGTAGAATATACAAAATAGTTTCAAGATTATACACGAATAAAGTTCAGGATTTCTTGGTAGTTCTTTAAGTCCTCAGAATATATCCCACTTACGGGTGCACAGTCAGAGAACTGTGTCCAGTATTTCTTGAATTAATTTTTTTCTGTGATTATTTAATCAATTTAATATAGTTAGGTTTATTTGTTCATTTGTTTATATTCAATTTTGGGCTTTGCTTTTTTTTTGTCATTTTTGTTTTATTTTATTAATTAAACGTGTATATGGTTCAGGAAGTCTTGTTCCCGCCTTATTCGCCACCTAAACAAAATTATAACCATTTCGTTCAATTCTGATTTATCCTTTTTCTTTTTGTAAAAGTAAGCAAATATATAGATATTATTTCTCCCTGTTTCTTATGCATGAGGTAGCAAGCATTCTGTATACGTTCATTTGCACAGTACTTTTTTTTTCCCCTAAGCAGTATATTCTGGAAATCACTCCATATCAGTTCTTAGCGATCTTCCTCATTCTTTTTTATGTATTCCCAGTTATCTTCAGTCTTACTTCACTTTAAAGAAACCACAGCTGGAAGTTATAGATGATACACATCATGGGTGTGATTGAACTAAAAAGGGTGACTAGGAACAGGAATGAGTACACCCACATGCCTGAGATCCTCAGTAAATACTGATAATTGAATGTCCATTTGTATATTTTAGGTTATAATATATATTTAAGGTGTATATAATTTTCTCTGATTCCCTGCTTTAACCAGCTCTTACACTTAACACAACCACCAGTGTGATCACCTTGAATTGTAGGGCTTTTACCATACTTTGAGATTCTGTGTTTCCCCATCAGGTTGGTTTTGAAAAGGAAGTGGAGAAACAGGCAGTCATACATTGCTGATGGGAGTGTCCATCTATGAAGGACAGTTTGACAATATGTATCAAAAAGTCAATTGCACATAACTTTGACCTGGTATTCCTCTTCTAGGAATTTGTGTCACTGATATACATGCACCTGTGTGGGGAAAAAAAAAAAATAGCAAGGTTATTCATAGTTGTTCGTGACATTGGAAACAACTGTCCACAGAGAGCAAACTATTTTTAAAAGTTGGGGTACATCCTGCCTTAGTTATGAAGCACCTCTATAACTACTTAAAGAATGATTTCCAGTATGCTGCTAAACAAAAAAAGGAATGCCTTAAACATTGTATTTTATGCTAACAGTTGTTAAAAATAAGTGTGTGTGTGTGTGTGTGTGTGTGTGTGTGTGTGTATATATATACATACACGTATATACAAGTAAATGTACATATATTAACACAGGTTGGCTGCCTGCCTCCTCCACATCAACCTACCCTTTTTTTCTAAGTTGACAGGACTTTGCTGTCTCTCACAATCTGTACCTTGTTGTGGATTTATACTTTTACACCTTTACTGGTTTTAAGCAAGGAGATAGTATAAATGCGTAAATGATTGTGTAATCCATCTTCTTGAAGTTTCTGTTTGTAGTTTTTTGCTGTAGTAAATGCTGTGATGAACTTCATCATATCTAAATCTTTATGCACATCTTAATTTTTAGGTTAAATACCTAGAAATGGAATAGTTCAAAACTTAATGTGCTTATGGCCAAACTGTATATATCTTATCTAGAACCCTTCCGGTTTATATGTAACCAAATTCAAACTAGCTTGGACTAGATCCAGGGGTTAATACGTAGGGAGCTGTCCATGATGCTGGGATCTGAACATATCTCAGTAGATTTGCCTGTCTTTCTCCACCCCAGTCAATATGTGTTAACTTTATTCTCCTATATTTTAACTTCATTCTCACACATTCTTTCCCCGTGTGGCAGCAGTAATCACCTCTGGCAACTCCTTGGTCCTTATTGCTTAAGATTTCAGAAATAGAGCTTCTCCCAGCCTCCATATCAATTCCTCCAAAAAGGAATTCTATCTAATTCTCACAGATTCTAATTGATCTTGCTTGATCATGTGGTTGGCAGCCTTGCCAACTTATGGAGGGGCAATTCCTGAAAGGAAATGCTGCTGGGAGGAAGACAAGGCTCCATATGAGCGGCAGTCCTAGCACTTTTCCCAACCCAACAGTGAGTTGTGTTTTTAAAAATACTTTGCCTATTTTTAAAATGATGTTAATATTTCATGAATAATTCTCGTTGGAAAAGATTCCGACAACTCAGAATTGTAATATATAGGACAAAATATGAAAACCTCCCCTTATGTTCTCCCATATCCTTACTCCTTCACTCTTTATAAGAGGGGAACCACTGTCAGCAGTTGTCTGTATCCTTAAAATCCCCTCCATGTTTGTTTATATACGAGTATATGTACCTATATACATGTATTTTTGGAAAATAATGCGTGGATCATTATACATGTGTGTATGTCAGATTCTCATGGCAGCTATTTTCCCTTTTCTGTAGATGGTAGAACCGGGATTCATACTCAGGCGATCACCCTCTAGAGCCTGTGCTCTTAACCATTCCTATTTACTGCCTCCCAGAAGTGAGTTTACTGAGTCAAAGGACATGTGTGTTTTAAATTTAAACTACCAAATTCCCTTTCAAAAAGGCTTCACCAATTTTAATCCCATCAGCAGCATATAAGAGTGCCCATCCACCCCCTCCAAATCCTTGTCAACATGTGGAATTAATCCTTTTAATTCCTGCCAAATCAGAGAACAAAAAATAATCTTTGTTTTAATTTATATTTCCCTGATCTACTGATGTTGAGGATCTTTTCATGTGTTCACCGACCATTTGAAACTTTTTGTGAATTACCATTAGTTTATGTAATGCTAAACTGCTGTATTATTTCCTGTTGCTGTAACAAACTACCACAAATTTAGTAGTTTAAAAGAATTACAAATTTATTATCTCACAGCTCTGGAGACCAGAAGTCTAAAATGAGTTGGCAGAGTTGCATTCCTCTGGAAACTCTAGGAGAGAATTCGTTTTCTTGCCTTTTCCAGCCTTTAGAGTCTGCCTACATTCTTTGGCTTATGCCCCCTTCCTCACATCACTGGCCTCTGCTTCTCTTGTCCTGTCATCACATCTCCTCTGACTCTGACCTTCCTGCCTCTTTCTTTTAATAACTCTTGTGATTAAATTGGGTCTACCCGATGATCCAGGATGATCTCCCCATTTCAAAATCCTTAACTTTAATTACATCTGCAGAGGTCCTTTTGCCTTGTAAGATAACATAGTCACAGGATCCAGAGATTAGGACTTGGACATCTTTGGGGGCCATTATTCTCTCTACCACAGTTGCTTTTATAGACCCAATAATAATTCAGTGGTTTAGCAGAGATATTTTATTTCTTACATATTAGTAATCCCAGGTGTCTTTACTGTCATTTGGGGCTTGAGTTCCACCATTCTCTAAAGCCTTGTCATTGTCTCAAGTCCACACTGGGACCTAGTGGGTTTTAGGCACTGAGTTGGAGACAGTGATATACCTGGATGTCTTAAGTCCCAGAACCTGAAGTGACGTTCTTCATTTCTACTTGAAGTCCTTGGTGAGAAGTTAATCACAGACCCATATCTATTGCAAGGGAGTCTAGAAAATGTAGTGTAGTTAAGTCTGTACCATAGGCTGTATATCTTTGTGTTTTTAAAGAGCTCTTTGTATTTTCTGGGTGCTAATTCTTTGTTAAATATATTCAGAAAAAGAGGGTGAAAATGATTTCACAACTCCAAGAATGTAATCAGTGTCACTGAAGTGTACATGTAGAAATTGTTGCACTTGTGTATGTTCTGCTATGTATATTCTCAACAACAAAATAAATGTAAAAATGTATTGTAAATATTGTCTTTTGAAAGATCGCTTATCTTTTAATCTTGTTAATTTTCTATTGGCATATAAAATTTTTCCATTTTTATGTGGCTTCTGGGTTTTAGGTTTAGATCCTTAATGTGTCTGAGGTTTGTATTTATGTATGGTAAGTGGGGGTGGTGGTGATAGAGGGCATTTAACTTATTTCCAAATAGCCAGTTTTCCCAGTGAATTTAATTAAGAGTTCTAATTTTTTTTCCCATTGTTTCGAAATGACATATTTACTTAATACTGAATTTTTATATTTACTGTGTCAGTGTCTGGATTTCATTCTTACCCAGTGCCATTACCACAGGATTTTAATTATTATAACTGTTCATTGTATTTGGTGTTTAGAGTTCAAATCCCCACTAATTTCTCTTTTTGAAAATTTTTTGGCGAGTTTTGCTAATTTCCTTTTCCAAAATTTAACTACTCAGGTTCTACAAAATAACCTGTGAATTTCCATTTAGATTACTTCGAATTTATAGATTACTTTAGGGAGAATTGGCCTGTTTACAGTTTTGATTCTACCCATTTAGGAACATTCTATAGCTTTTCTTTCTTTCTTTGTTTTCTGTCTGTCTTTTTGCCTTTCTTTCATGCAAGGTTCCTTGGGTGGTGCAAATGGTTAAGCTCTGGACTAAGACAGGCCCAAGCTTCTGCTTCCAAAACCTTTAAAAGCCTATGGAGCGGTTCCACTCTGCACATAATGGGGTCGCCGTGAGTTGGAAGCAACTCGATGACTACTAACAACAACATACCCTTCAGACTTATGTATTTCTTGTACTTGTTCCTAGATTTTAAACATCTTTTTATTTCTATTGTAAATTGCTCTTTTTATCACATTTTTTGTTGGTTATTGCTGGTGTAGAAACACTGTTGTATTTGTATTTTGTATGATACCGACCCTCCTTGCTAAGCCCTTCCTGTACAGATTTCCCATACAACCTTGAAAAGTAGCCATGAAACTGTGTTCTTGTAATGAAGATCTTTCCTGTTTTGTGGGAATGCTTCTGATGTTTCAAAATTAAGTATCTCTTTATGGGTTTCTAGTTGATACCTTCAATTAGGTTGAGTAAGTTTCCCTATACTTTTTTCCTAGTTTATCAAGGATTTCAATCTGAAATGCATCTTAAATTTTACCAAATGTCTTTATTGTTCTTTGTATCATTTTTCTCCTTTTGATCTATTAATGTTATTCACTATGTTAGTATATTTCCTGAGGTTGAATTATCCTTTTGTGCCTGCTTGTTATTTTCAGTAATTGTACATGTAGCTTATTAGTGAGTCTGACCAATAGTTTTCTATGTAGGGTGTATGTGTGTGTGTTATGTTTTTCTCAGGGTTATGCAAGTGTTCTAGAATAACTGGAAAGCTTTTCCAACATTTAGGATGCAGTGGAACAGTTCAGTAAAAAGAGGAATTATCCAATTAACCCTTCTTTGAAAATGTAGTAGTACTTGACCTTAAAGCTCTCTAGACTTGTTGCCTTTTTAAGGGGGGTGTATCTTCAATTTTTTGTTTCTTTTTATTATGCTTTAGGTGAAAGTTTGCAGAGCATATTAGTTTCTCATTAAACAGTTCATATACAGATTTTTTTGTGACATTGGTTGCCAACCCTGCAATGTGTCAACAATCTCCCCTTCTCTACCCCGGTTTCCCTGGTTCCATTCATCTTTCTCTGCCCTGGGTTCCTTGGTTCCTTTCGTCCAGTTTTCGTGTCCCTTCCTGCCTTCTCATCTTTGCTTTTGGGCTGGTGTGCCCATTAGTCTCATATTCATGATTGAACTATGAAGCACATTCCTCACGTGTGTTAATGTTGGCCCTAGAGACCTGTCCAGTCTTTGGCTGATGGGTGAACCTCGGAGTGACTTCAGTATTGAGTTATAAGGGTGTCCAGGGGCCGTGCTTTCTGAGTTTCTTCAGTCTCTGTCAGATAAGTGAGCCTGGCCTGTTTTTTTTCTTTTTTCTTTTTTTTGTGACTTTGAATTTTGTTCTACATTTTTTTCCCCAATCTGGCCAGAACCATCTATTGTGACCCCTGCCAGAACAGTTGGTTGTGGTAACCTGGCACCATCTAATTGCTCTGGGCTCAGTTTGGTGGAGGTATTGGTAGTTGTGGGCCGTTAGTCCTTTGGACTAATCGTTTCCTGTGTGTTTGGTTTTCTTCGTTCTCCTTTGCTCCAGCTAGGATGGGACCAGTGATGTATCTTAGATGGCTGCTCCCAGGCTTTTAAGACCCCAGATGCTACTAACCACAGTTGGATTTACAACATTTTCTTTATAGACTGTTATGCCAATTGACCATGGTCCTCAGTCCCCAGCCCAGTAGCTCAATCTCTCAGAGCATTTGGATGTGTCTGTGAAACTTCTGTGACTTTCCCCTGATCAAGTTGTGCTGACTTCCCCAGTGTTGGGTACTGTCTTACCCTTTGCAAAAGTTACCACTTATCTACTATCTGGTAGTGTTTTTCCCTCCCCACCCTTCCCCTCCCTAATAACCATCAAAGATTGTTTCTTTCTGTGTGGACACATTGTCATGGGTTTTTATAATAGTGGTCACATACAGTATTTGTCTTTTTGTGATTGGCTTACTTCACTCAGCATAATAACTCTCCAGATTCATCCATGTTGTAAGATATTTTGCAGATTCATCATTCTTTATGATAGTTGTGTACGTACCATAGTTTGTTTAGCGATTCATCTATTGTTGGGCACTTAGGTTTGTTTCCATCTTTCTACTGTTGTGAATAATACTGCATGTCAATTCATGTGACAGCTCTTACATCTCTAGGAGTGGGGTTGCTGGATCATATGGTATTTCTATTTCTAGCTTTTTAAAGAAGCAGCATATCGTTTTTCAAAATGGTTGTACCGTTTTGCATTCCCAATATCAAGTGCGTAAGAGTTCCAGTCTCCCCTCAGCCTCTCCAGCGTTTGTTATTTTCAGTTTTTTTGATTTGTGCCGGTAATGTTGGGGTGAGATGGTATCTCATTGTAGTTTTGATTTGCATTTCTCTATTGGTTGGTGATGTGAGCATTTCATCATGTGTCTGTTAGGCATCTTAATGTCTTCTTTGGTGAAGTGTCTGGTCATAGCCGTTGTCCATTTTTTTAATGGAGTATTTGTCTTTTTATTTTAGAGGTATTGGATTTTCCTATAGATTTTAGAAATTAGACTTTTGTTGAATATGCCATAGCCAAACTTTTTTTCCCCAGTCTGTAGGTTCTGTTTTTACTTTTTTGGTGGTGTCTTTTGATGAACATAAGGCTTAATTTTTAGAAGATCCCATTTCTCTAGCTTATCTTGTAGTGTTTGTTTATCCTTAATTATGGTTTGTATCCTGCTTATGCCATATCTTAAGGCCCCTAGGTTGATCCTGTTTTTTGTTCCATGATCTTTATAGTTTTTGGTTTTTTATTAGGTCTTTGATCCATTTTGAATTAGTTTTTGTGTATGGTGTGAGGTATGGGTCCTGTTTCACTTTTTTTGCAGATGAACATCCAGTTTTGCCAGCACAATTTGTAAAAAGGACTGTCTTTTCCCCATTTAATGGACTTTGGGCCTTTGTTAAAGATCAGGTGGCCGTAGGTAGATGGATTTACATCTGGGTTCTTGATTCTATTCCATTGGTCAATGTGTCTGTCATTGTACCAGTACCAGACTGTTTTGACTAGCTTTATAGTAGGTTCTAAGGTCGGGTAGTGCGAGGCCGCCTACTTTGTTCTTCAGTAATACTTTACTTATTTGGGGCCCCTTTCCTCTCCATATGAAGTTAATGATTAGTTTTTCCATCTTGTTAAGGAATGCTGTTGTTATTTGGATGGGGATTGCATATTGCTTTGGGTAGAATCG
>NW_004444001.1:381904-437480 GCF_000243295.1 Trichechus manatus latirostris | reverse complement strand
CCCTTATTTCACCATCATATTTGATAGACAGTTTCCTGGATATATAGTTGTTGGCTGGCAGTTTTTTTCCTTCAAGGTTTTGTATATGTCATCCCATTGCCTTCTTACCTGCACAGTTTGTGCTGAGTAGTCTGAGCTTATTCTTATTGACTTTCCTTTGTAGATGACTTTTCGTTTATCCCTAGCCACTGTTAAAATTCTCCCTTTATCTTTGGTTTTGGCAAGTTTGATTATAATACGTCTTGGTGAGTTTCTTTTGGGATCTACCTTATGTGGGGTTCGATCAGCAGCTTGGATAGATATCTTGATATCTTTCATGATATGAGGGAAGTTTTCTGCCAACAAATCTTCAACAATTCCTTCTGTATTTTCTTTTATCCCCCCCTGTTCTGGTACTCCAGACTCTCATAGGTTATTCTTCTTGATAGAGTCCCACATAATTCTTAGGATTTCTTCATTTTTTTAAATCCTTTTATCTGACATTTCCTCAAATAAGTTGGTGTCAAGTGCTTTATCTTCCATCTCACTAATTCTGACTTCCATTGCCTCAATTCTGCTTCTCTGATTTTCTGTTGGGTCATCTAATTCTGAAGTTTTATTGTTAATCTTCTGTATTTCTGATTGCTGTCACTGTATGGACTCTTACAGCCTGTTAAAGTTATCATTACGGTTTTCTCTTAATATTTTTAATTTCCTTTATTGTATGTTCTGCATTTTCCTTAATTTTCTTATTAATTTCTTGAACAGTTCTGTATATTAATCTTCTGTATTCAGCCTCCGGTAATTCCAAGACATTTTCCTTCTCTGGAAAATTTCTAGATTCTTTGAGAGCTTGCTGAAGCCAAAATGGATTGCCTCTTTATGTGATTTGATATTGACTGTTGTCTCTGAGCTGTCAGTAAGTCATTATATTTATTTATTTTATTTTTGCTCACTGTGTCCTAGCTTCTTGTTTTGTTTTGATATGCCGAAATAGGCTGTTCGTATGAGCTAGTTTGATTATTGGCACCTTTGAAATTCTAATGTATTGTCAGTAGTTGGTTAGATTTGTTACTAGGTATGTGAGCTCAGGAGTCCTCCCACTCCTCCTTTATGGATTCAGCTCAGGTGCCTAGGTAGATAGCCACCAAGTGTGTAGTGTAGGCTGTCACTTACAGTCCTAGACAGGCATGGGTGATTGGTATAGGCACAGGCATCTGGCTGCAGCAGGGGGACACACCCTGAGCAAGGCAAGGGGCTGAAGGCTGCTCCGGATTGTCCAAGAGTAAGGCGTGTCCCTGTTCCCTAGAGTGCATAGGTAGGTGGGTTTTGCAGCCAGACTATTAGCTCCTAATGCTGTTGGCTGTAAGGACTGGGTGGCACCTCTTATTCTTGGGCTCCTATCACAGGTGGCTAGGTGGTGTGGGTGGAGCCACCAGTTCTTAGGCCCCTGATGTGGGTAGGTGAAGACCCTCCTTAATGGGTAGAGCAGTGTCAGATGTCAAGAGTCTGCCACTTTACAGCTGAAACATTTGAAGTTAAGAATTCCAGTATATACCCTGTTGTACTGCGATAATGAGGGTCTGCGCTTTTGAGATGGGCCCGCACAAGTCTGTGCAGGGGGAAAGGCACTCAAAGTCCGTGGATCACTTATGCCTGTTCCTACCCAAAGGAGCTGTGCCTACCCTGGGTTCCTGGCTTAGTGGAGCCAGCAGTTTATTTTTTCCCCTGTTTGTGAATTTGTTCACTCTCCAAGACAGGGAGAATGGCTCCGGGTCTGTGACGGATCCTACTTCTGATCCAGGGGACTCGGCAATTGCTGAAGCTGGTCCGGGACCCAGTGTACAGCAGGTAGCGGGGAGGTAAATTGGAAGGATGTTTTCCCCTAAGGGGGGTGTTTTTGATCTGTGTGGTAAGCCGTATGCAAGTAGTTACCTTTTGTTGATGAGGGCTGTTTCTCACTGGTTCTGGGTGGCCATGTGGACTCTCTGGCGTTAGGTTTCTCTTGGTGCTGAAAATACAGCTCTTGAGCACCTCCGGTTGCCTGCCTCACCACTCACCCATGAGCTGCTCAGGCCTGAAGGGCTCAGGCTTTTGCCAGGTCAGGTCTGGCACCTCCTCGCTGCTTCTGCACTGTCTCTCCCTCCCCCTGGCACTCTGTCCAGTTCCTCAACTCTGCTTTTGATGTCCAGGGCTCCCAGATTGCCATATATAATCGAATCACTTGTTTTTTTTTGGGGTCTTTATTGTAATAGGGTCTACTGGAAGCATCTGAGTACTCCACCAACTCAGCCCTGGCCGCCTCTATTTTTTTTTAATATGGTGCTAAATTCTGTTGGCTAGAAATTTGTTGAGAATTTTTGCATCTATATTCATGAGAGATATCGATCTGTAATTTTCTTTTTTTGTGGTGTCTTTGCCTGTTTTCGGCATCAGGGTTATGCTGGCTTCATAGAATGAATTCGGAAGTGTAACTTCCTTTCCTACGTTCTGAAATAGTCGGAGTAGTACTAGTGTGAGCTTTTCTCTGAATATTTGGTAGAATTCTCCAGTGAAGCCTTTTGTGGCAGGACTCTTCTTTGTGGGAGTTTTTTTTAACCTTTTCAGTATCTTCTCGTGTTATGGATCTGTTCAGATTTTCTACCTCAGTTTGTCTTAGTTTAGGTAGATGGTGTGTTTCTAGAAATTTGTCCATTTCCTCTAGGTTTTCAAATTTGTTGAAGTACAGTTCTTGGTAGTACTCTGTTATGATTCTTTTTATTTCAGTTGGGTCTGTTTTTCATCCCTCGTTTTATTTCTTATTAGGGTTATTTGCTTCCTCGCCGGTTTTTCTTTTGTCAGTTTGGCCAAAGATTTGTCGATTTTGTTGGTCTTTTCAAAGAACCAACTTTTGGTTTTGTTGATTATTTTGTTTTTCTGTTCTCTATTTCATTTATTTCTGCTCTGATCTTTATTATTTCGTTTCTTCTGGTGGTGGTTCTCTTTCTGTTTGTTTGAGTTGTAGGGCTAACATTTTGATTTTTGTCCCTTCTTTTTTGATGTGTGCGCCCATTGCTATAAATCGACCTCTGAGTACTGCCTTTGCTGTGTCCCAAAGGTTTTAGTATGATGTGTTTTCATTCTCATTTGATTCTAGAAATTTTTTGATTCCATCTTTCATTTCTTCTATCACCCAGTGGTTTTTAAGCTAGTTCTTATTCAGTTTCTATGTATTTTGAGTTTTTTCCCTTGCTCTTCATGTTATTTTTTATAATATTGTTATCAGAGAAGATACTTTGTATTATCTCAGTGTTTTGGTATTATCAGAAAAGATGCTTTGTATTATCTGAAGTGTTTTGGATTTTGTTGAAGGTTGCTTTGTGGTTAAAGATTTGGTCTGTTCTTGAGAATGTTCCATGTGCATTGGAAAGGAGTGTATACTTTGCTGCTGTTGGATGGAGTGTTCTATATATGTCTTTGAGGCCAAGATGGTTGATTGTAGACTTTAGATCTTCGGTATCTTTGCTGAGTTTCTTTCTAGATGTTCTGTCCTTTACTGACAGTGGTATGTTGAAGTTTCATACTATTATTACTGTGCAACTGTCAAATTCTCTTTTCATTGCTGTTGAAAGTTTGTTCTGTGTGTTTTGGAGCCCTGTCATTGGGTACATAGATATTTATTATGGTTATGCCAGCCTGGTGGGTTGTCCCTTTAATTATTATGTAGTGTTATTCTTGTCTTTTATGGTGGGTTTTGCCTTTAAAGTTTATTTTATCTGAGATTAATATTGCTAGTCCTGCTCTTTTTTGGTTGCTGTTTCCTTGATGTATTTTTTTCCATCCTTTGATTTTTTAATATATTTGTTTCTTTGTTTCTAAGGTGTGTCTCTTGTAGACGGTATATTAATGGGTCACGTTTTTTATTTGTGGTTACCTTGAAATTTACCCTTATCTTCCTATGTTTGAACCAGTGTTTTAT
Source organism: Trichechus manatus latirostris (assembly GCF_000243295.1). Lineage (NCBI taxonomy): Eukaryota > Metazoa > Chordata > Mammalia > Sirenia > Trichechidae > Trichechus > Trichechus manatus. Next base: position 433,543 of record NW_004444001.1, on the reverse strand, counting down.
TACTTGATATCACCTTGACTTCCTCTCTGTTTGAAAGTTCTATACCTACACTGTGTATTCCCCCTTTTATTGTTCTAATGTTATCATCATTTACAGATTGATGTCTCTAGTTTCCTGTTTTGACTGTTTTAGTTTTGTTTTCTCCTTGACAGTTCATTACCTAGGTCAGTATTTGGCTGATACTGACCTGTGTCCTGGATTCAGGTTGCTGTCTGATATTGTTGGCTCTCTAACCAAAGGACTCTGTTTGATAATTTTTGTAAGTTTGGTTTGGTTTTTACCAATTCTCTTTATTTCTGTTTATCTGGAAATTTCCTCATTTTGCCATCATATTTGAGAGAGAGTTTTGCAGGACATATTATTGTTTGGCAGTTTTTTCTTTGACGGTTTCATATATGTCATCCCATTGTCTTCTTGCCTGCATGGTTTCTGCCGAGTAATCAGAGCTTAGTCTTATTGTTTCCCCTTTTTATGTGACTTTTCATTTTTCTCTAGCTGCTCTCGGTAGTTTCTTTGTTTTTGGTTTTTGTAAGTGATTATGATATGTCTTGGTGACGCTCTTTTATATGGGCTTTATTGAGCTTCTTTGATGGTCAGCTTTTCATCTTTCATGTTATTATGGATGTTTTCTGTCAACAAATCTTCAGTGATTTTTCTTTGTTTTTTATTTTCTCCCCCTGTTCTGGAATTCTGACCACATGCAGATTTTTGCTCTTGATCGTATTCCACATAGTTCTTAGGTTTTCTGCATTCTTTTCTCTGATTTTTCCTTAAAGTGACATCCTTGAAATTGTCTTCAATTTCTCTGATTCTGTCTTCCATTGTTTCAAATTTGCTCCTAAAACCTTCTGTTGCATTGCCCATTTCTGAAATTTTGTTTATCTTTTGGATTTCTAATTGCCTTTTTGTATGATTTCTAATTGTTTATTTATTTTGACATTTTGTTTTTGTATTAATTTCCTGAATTCTTTTTCTGTTGCTTTGTGTGTGTTTTCCTTGATTTTTGGCTATGTTTTGGTTGGTTTTGTCTGTGTTTTCCATGGTTTTGTTTGTGTTGTCCTTGATCACTTTCCTAATCTCTTGGAGAACCTTGAATATTAGACTTTTTAATTCCCTATCAAGTAGTTCCAGTGCTTTTTCTTCTGCTGGATGGTCAGCTGGTGTTTTTTCTGGTCACTTGCTGGTGCCATCTTATCGTTTTTTTAATAAGTTTTGATATTGTTTGTTATCTCCAAGACGTTCATGTATTGTTTTATTTATTGATTGTAGGTTTGTTTCGTCCTGCTGTTTTGTTTTGTTACGTCTGGTGCAGGTTGGCCGGGCATTCCTTGTTGCTTGCTTGTCTATGGGCACGATAGTTCTCACCACCTTGTCTGGTTGTGCAGGGCTGGTCGCTCAGCTGTGGTACAACAGGGCAGATCCAGTGGCGGGAAAGGGGCAAAGATGGGTCATTTTTCTGCAACGTGAAATGGGCCAGGGGCTGCAGCAGGGGCTGTGGTGGTGGGCGGGGAGGAGTCCGAGGTCTAGCCTGGGTCTCCTTGGAGCCACTGTGGGCAGCAGGGGGCAGTCTGGGGACAGTGAGGAAGGGGCCTGGGGTCTGGGCCGGGTCCCCTTGGGGCTACGGTGGACGGTGGTTGGCATCTGCAGCTGGCACGGAAGGGCCTGGGGTCTGGGCCAGGTGCCCTTGCGACTGTGGCCGGCGGGGTGGAGGAGAGAGGTGGGAGGGGGAGCAGAGGCAGGAGCAGAGGAGGTTAGATGGAAGAGGGCTATAGAGTGGGTTGTTACTGTGGATCCCAGCAGTCGGGCTTGCTGGGATGGGGCGGTTATAGCTGCTGTTTTCTAGAGGGTGGGGAGATGTAGGACTGTGCTCCTGTGGTTACTGGGTGAGAGTCTGGATTTCTCCTTGAGTTGCAGCTAGCAAACATGGTCTTACTTTGACCTGGGTGTGACCATATCATACCTTTACCTCCTATTGGGAATTCCTTGGAGCTGCCTTTCTGCATGCGGGGTTGTTGGTTTTATTCCAAGATGGCCACGCTGAGTCATGTGGTTTGGCTGGGAACCTCCCCTCTGTATCTCTGTTCTTTCCCCGTTTTCTACCAGTTTCTTCTCTTTAGTAACTTCCGATCTAATAGTTTATCCCTTAATTTAAGGTTCAGGGTTCTAGGATTGATGTCTGTATCTGTTTTACTTGTTTTTTTGGGTCTTTGTTACAGCAGATGACTTAGTGCATCTGACTAGTCCCCCATCTTGGCTCTGCCTCGTATCTTCAGTCTTTTAATGTCTATGACTGTATTATATCCTTGTAGATTTATTTATTTTTTGCTAAAGGTTTGTCTTTTATTGATCTTTTTTCAAAGAATCAGCTCTTGACTTGGAGTTCTTTTATTTTTATTCCTTGCTTCTATTTTAATTTCTTTCTCCTTATTCATTTAACAACAGCTTTTTTTCTATTTTTTTAAACTGTGTGTTTTCCTTTAAGTAAAACTGAGCACAGTACACAGATTTTGACATGACACTCATTTCTAAACACTTAGAAATTTTAAAATTTTATTTCCTTTTTAAATCAAGAACCGTTTAGATATTTTCATTTTATTCTATATGCTCATTTTTGAGGTCTTCTTAGGATGTGTTTGGAAAGAATGGATACAGAGTTATAAATACATCCGTTTAGATCAAGCTTGTTTGTTGATTTCCCCATAAAACAAGCAGAGATATAAGTTAACTATAGAAAGTTTTTGTGCAGGTACAAATTTGTTCATGAATCAAAACATGCTGTACATCACCTGCATCCTAATTACATTTTATGATAAGTGCCTGATTAACCTCAGAGAAGCACTATTTCCAATAACTTGATGGATAAGGTCAATAAAATTCCAAGTGTGGGATGTGGTTTTAGCAAAATCTCAACAAGTCAGCCAGCCATGTGTTGGTTTCCTGCTTGGACCTGAAACCAGTCATAGCCAGTATTTTTTAATGAAATGATTGAGAATATACAAAAAAAAGGAAGAATAAAAAATATGAAAAACACTTAAATAGCTCCTACCAGCTTAAGAAGTAAAACATTACCATATAGCTTATGTCCCATGTGTACTACCCCTTCTTCATCTATAGTTTCTCTATAGAATTAATCATTATACTGAATTTGTTCTGTATTTGTTTATATTTTAACTGTATATTGGCCATACCTGAACAGCAGATGATAAAATTTTGTATGTTTTTTAATTTGGTTTACGTGGTATGCTGTATATATTCTGCAGCTTGCTATTTTCATTGTCTTATGGTTGTGAGATTCCTTCATGGCTGATACATATGTCCCATTCATTTTCACTATTGGGTATAATGTTTCACTGTATAATACCATAAAGTACTTACCCATTCTCCTGTTGATGGATATTTAGGTTTTTCCAGCTGTGGGTTATTACAGACAATGCTGCTATGAGCATGACCACAGCTGTTTCTTTTGGAGTGTTCTTAGCAACATGAGTCATAGCCAAAAAATGGAAACAACCTGAATGTCTGTTCTGTCAGCTGCTGGGTTGGTAAACAGAATGTGGTATATCAGTACAATGGAATATTATTCAGCCGTAAAAAGGAATGAAGTACTGTTGCATACTACAGTATGGGTGGATTTTAATAACATTATGCTAAGTGAAATAAGTCAGTCATAAAAGACTACATATTGATGATTTTATTTATATAAAATGTCGAGAATAGGCACATTCATAGACAGAAAGTAGATTATTGGTTTCCAGGGACTGGAGGGAGGGGATAATGACTAGTGACTGCCACTGGGTTTGGGTTGTTTGTTTTTTTTGTGTGGGGAGGGGGACAATGAAAATTATCTAAGCTTAGATGGTGGTGAGATTGCACAACTCTAAAACCAGTGAATTGTAGGCTTTAAATGGGTGAATGTATGTGTATATAATGAGTGTTAAATGGGTGAATTATATCTCAATAAAGATGTTTTTTAAAAAAGAATTACCAGGTCAGTGTTTTTAAAACCCAATCCATTATTCGGTTATAAAACCAATTTAGTGAAGTTTTCTTTAAAAAGGGGCTGGGGAGTGACTCACATAGTTAATTTGTGTATGTAGATTCATGAAACGTTTAAGTGAAAACTCATAAATAGCATATTTTTTATGGTGATTGTGAATATATAGTATCCACCCACAAAAGGCTCTTAGTAAATTTTTGTTTGATACTTTCATTTTACTGTTTATTTTGGTGGTTGGGGTGAAGCAGGGTTAGAAATGAGGATTATACCAAGAATGGAATCTGAGTTAAAAGAGACCTTAGAGATAAGAGGAAGCACTCCAACTGATTTGGCTTTTATCATCTCTCTGTTAACTTTCTAGGATGTCTGTGTCAAGTCCAGCTAGAAAATTATAAGAGCAAAACTGGCAAGCTTCTCTACCTCTTTTCTCTTTCTGTCTTCCTCCCAGGTTTTTGCTTTTGCTCTATTGTGTACTTTAGCTGAGTAGATTACTATTTCTTATACTACTGGTGTTTTGATCAGGTTTCAGAGGCGTTTGATTCCTTTGAAAGCAAACCATTATTAAACTTTGACCTGTTGTTCATTTCAGTTTGTAATACAGGTTTCAAAGATCCATTGGGTTAAATTTTATATACTTTGAGAACATGTATATATATATATGTATGTGTATATATATATATGTATATATATGTGTATATATGTATATATATGTGTATATATGTGTATATATGTGTATATATATATAAAAAATTTTGTTTTAACATGAATAGCAAATACTTGAGACATGGATTAGATACGAAGAGTTTAAAAACACAATTTTAGAACTCTCCTTTTATGTTTTAGAAAGAGTGATATTTAGTTTCTAATGTTAATTAGCTGAAAATTCTTTCTATGTCATTTTAAAAAAATATACTAACTCCTTGAGAAGATCTGGTAAACTTTCTTTTAATACCCATCAAAGTTACAGTGACCTTGAATCCTTTTCTCACATCATCTTATTTACCTTTCTCATTACTTGGAGATCTAATAGTAACTGTCTCTGTTTCCTCAAATTTCTCTTTTCTGTTTTTGGTTTTTGTCTTTTTATGACAGAGGCTTTTTCTCAATTGTCTGATGTCCCTCGACTGACATCATATTTAAAGTGATGCATTAGTAAAGAGCATGGACAGTTTGAGAAAGCCAAGACAATGCAAGAATCAGAAGGAAACTTAGAACTATAAATTGTATCCTCAAGAGAAGATCGTGCATCATTGAAACAACAACACAGGAGTCTGTAAAAAAAAAAAAGGCATGTTCAAGAGCAAAAATGTGTGGGAAATTGAAAATATGGTAGAAACTTAAAAAGGAAGATAAATCTGGAAAATAGAAAAAAACTAAAGTGAAAGTTCGAGAAAAGATATAATTAAATGGAGCAGGCAGAAAAAAAAAAAAACAAAAACCCAAACCCATTGCCATAGAGTCAATTTCTACTCATAGCAACCCTATAGGACAGAGTAGAACTGCCCCAGGGGGTTTCTAAGGCTATAAATCTTTATGGAAGCGGACTGCCACATCTTTCTTCCTAGGAGCGGCTGGTGGGTTCGAACTGCCAGCCTTTCGGTCAGCAGCCAGGTGCTTAACTACTACGCCACCAGCACTCCTTGGAGCAGGCCACAGGGTCCAGTATCTGGGGGAAGGAGGGAAACAAGCTCCAGAGTAGACAAAATGAAGGGAATTAAAATTTCAGTGAAATGCAGGAAATATCCCCAGAACTTTGAGTTCTTTAGTTTTTTTTTAGTTTGCAAGGGCACACAAAGTACTTAGCAAAATGGATTTTTTAAAAGCTCATTCAGAAAGTTTTTGAACATGAGGACAGATAAGATCCTTAAAAAAAACCCCAAGAAAGAAAAAAACAAGCCCCATTTTGAGAATCAGGAATCGGAAGGCATTGATTGTGTTTATCAGCAGCAGCATGGCAAGCTAGTAAACAACAGAGCAATTTATTTTATACTCAGACTGGCAGCCAAAGATAAAGATAAAATAAAGATATGAGAGAGCTGGATAAATTTACCTCCCATGTACTTGTTCTTTAGAAGTTACTGATAAATGTGCAATATGACAATGAAGAAGTAAAGAGAAAGGAAGACTATGGGATTGAGGAAACAGGAGGACACCACACGGGACAGAGATGACTGAACAGTAGTGTAAGCTGAAGCAATGCACAGAAACTTATGACATGAAGTATGTATTTAAAATTTGAAATTAAAAATGTTGAAAAATAGGACTCTCCCCTTCCCTCCTCTTGGTGATCTATTTCTCCATTGACTTAGGTTAAAAAAGATTTTCTTTGGCACCAATACGGACTTGTGTTTCACTTTGTGACGTGTGATTTATATTTCAGTCCTGAATCCTTTCACTGGGAGAGATACTTAGTTGTGTTCAGTTTTATAACTCAACATTTTACAAGTGTATGTGCTTCCAAAAATAGCTTGAATCTTTAAAAAAAAACTTTTTTAACATAACTAATTCCATGATAGTTGTGGAATTTTAATATTCCAGCATTACATATTTGGCTTTCAGTACTTGTATTTCACTGCTTTTCACAATTTTGTGATTGGAGTTCCTGATATCATAGTTAAGTGTAAAAGGCAACAACATGCTGTCATTAAGTTTGAAATCAGAGAATCTGTTTTAGAATTCTATCTTAATTTCAAATTTGGGAATGTTGTTGTGCATTCAGGCACATTCATTATTTCTGTTTGGGAAAATGGGCCAGGTAATTCCATACTAAATAAGTTTCCCAAAGACTTGTTTTCACTTAGAATGAACACATTGACTCATGCAGTTTTATAACTACTTTTATAAGTACTTGTTTTAGTTGCCATTGAGTCAACTCTGACTCATGGTGACCTTACATATAACAGAACGAAACGTTGCCTGGTCCTGTGCCATCTTCATGATCATTGGTACTTCTGAGTCCATTTTTGTGGCTATTATGTCAGTCCATCTCATTGAGGGTTTCCCTAGTTTTCATTGACCCTCTACTTTGCCAAACATGATGTTCTTTTGTATATCCTGGGGGTGAAAAATCATACAAAGAATTAAGGCAGGTTGGAATGGCCACCAAAAATCTAAATCATTAGTTATAGTCACCAAGATAGTCTTACATCTCATCAGCCCAGTAATACCGTGTAACTGGTTTGCTAATAAATTTTTCTTCTGTTAAATTGAAACTTTTGAAGAAACAGTTTGATAAAAAGGTAAATAGATACTGAAAAAAATGGAATGTAAAATTCCTTTTCCTGCAACTACTGTTAACCCTGGGGGTGTAGTGGTTAAGTGCTACGGCTGCTAACCCAAAGGTCAGCAGTTTGAATCCACCAGGCACTTCTTGGAAATTCTGTGGGGCACTTTTCCTCTGTCCTATAGGGTCGCTGTGAGTCGGAATCGACGTGACAGCACACAACAACTATTGAAAGGAATGCTACGTACCTTGTTGCTTCTGCTTAAAGCTCTCAATAAGGCAGGCAGCTAGCTAGTAAGTGTTAGAACCTGAATGCAAATCCAGGACTTTCTGCCTCCTGAACTTCTCAGTGTACAAAAATTATGGTATAATTAATTGATGACGTGGAAAATGGAATCACTAAATCATTAATACTGTTAATCATTATACCTGTCAAAAAAGCTACTTTCTGAACTTAGTAATTCTTAAATGCTGGAAGCCCATGTATGGCTAGTGGAGATATATAACTCAGTACAACCCTTTTGGAAAGCAGTCATACTATATGACACTCTTTAAAAATGTTAAAAATGTACATAGGGTCGCTATAAGTAGGAGCTGACTCAACGGCACCTAACAACAACAACAAAAATGTTCATGGCCACAGACTAGAAGTAAATACTACAAAATATTAATAGTGGTTCAGATTACGGGTATATGTATTTTAAAATTAAGTATTTTTAAAATTTTCTGCATTTAACGTGTTATTTTTATAAGTGGGTAAAGTATTTCTATTCCTAACAGGGAAATAATTTTAAATACAGAATAAGGATTATGCAAAAATACCTAACAGCTTTATTTTTAGATGTGAAAAATTACAAACCAGTTAAATGTCCAGCTGAGGAGAATGTGCCAAAGTAAGTGGGGATACTTTTAAGGGAAACATGTAAGATTTAAGAGATTGCATAGGAATGTGGGGAAAAAACTTACAACATAATTGGAAAATCAGGATACAAATTTGTTTATATAGTATATAATTACAGATAAGTATTTTTATAAAGATACAAAAAAATAGTGGAAGGTATCCAGGTTTTATCAATGATTCTGTTTGGATATTGTGATTCATGTAATTTTTTCCCTTTGTATTTTTATGTATTTTTCAGGTTTTATTTAATCATCGTATACTGACTTTTTATAAAGTGGTCCTTTCCTAACGTAACTGGAGCCCGGTGGCGCAGTGGTTAAGCATTCGGCTGCTCTCCAAAAGGACAGCAGTTTGAATCCACCAGCCACCCCTTGGAAACCCTATGGGGCAGTTCTACTCTGTCTTGTAGGGTCACTATGAGTTAGAATCGACTCGACAGTAGTGGGTTTGGTTTTTTTGTTTTTGTTTTCCTAATGTGAGGTAAAGCTATAGCTGATGTTTTCCTAGGCTGCCACTAGATAGTATTCCATCTATATGATCTGAAGTTTCGGGAGAAGGGGGGGTAGAATTGATAGTGACATTTTCTAAAAGTCCTATTTTCCTCTGTCCATATGGAATGAACATTTTTGTATAATTTCTTAGATCTGAAACTCAGCACCGAGGTTCTGCTCCCCACTCTGAGAGTGATCTACCAGAGCAAGAAGAAGAGATCCTGGGATCCGATGATGATGAGCAGGAGGATCCCAATGATTATTGTAAAGGTAAGGCTTTCTGTAAGGCAATACTAAGTAAGACATGATCCATCTACTTGCAAATTTGTCATTTGGATGTTTGGCCTATCAGTGTAAGCACAGTTTTGATACTTTCTGTTTGTTGCTTTCTGCTCTCTAAGATACAGGAAATAGTATTTGCTCTTAGTTGGACTGAATTTATTAAAGCCTAGTTTTAGATTAAATTTGTCTTTACCTTTTTTAGTCTTAAAAAATGGTAATGTATATTTATCTTAAAAACTTCAGATATACATTAAGCAAAAAGAAGAAAATGAAAACCATTTGTAATGCTGTATTACCCAGAAGTAGGCAATGGTGACATTTTGGTGTGTAGATTTAAAAAAATAAAATGCCTTCTCATTACTTTTTTCTCAGAGAGTTAGTTGCTAAGGTAATCAAACTGGAATTACAGATATTTAAACTGAGTCATAAAGTTACCTGCTATCTTTTCTATTTCTTTGTGAGACTTGCTAGGATCCTTGGTTAGGAACTTACAACAAAACATACTGTGCTATCTCTAAGAAGAACCTGGTCCTGATCCTCAGCAGGCAAAGATTGGTGTTAAAATACCTTGATTCCTGCTACTGTTGGTAGCCTTATAAGGACTTACTTATTTTGATTGGATTTGGAGAAGCAAATCCTCCTGTGTTCTTTCTCTTTTTTTAGCTAAATAAATAGAAATTTGTTAATCTCCCTTATAAAAAACAACCTGAGATTGCAACTATAAATAGATTTTTTGTGTTTAGATAAATCTGTTGGATTATTGAGGGGCAAGAATATTGTGATACATGACCTTTGAGGATGACATTTCTGAAAGTACCTTGCTGTTCTACAGAGCATCACTGGCTCAGTGTAAATAGTCTTACTACTAATTTTTTTTTTTTTTTTTTAATGAGCTCAGTAATACTGTGTGACTGATTGGGCTGTTAACATTTTCTTTGTTGAATTGATTATATAGAAGAAACAGTGTTTAATGGATAAACGGTGTATAGATGTTAAAAAAAACGGGACGTAAGATACCCTTCCTTACTGTTCATCATTTAAATAGTAACAGTTTCTTATCCTGCTTCTTCTCATTAAAGCCATATTTTCCTCCCATTATTTCTTCTAGGAGGTTATCATCTTGTGAAAATTGGAGACCTATTCAATGGCAGATATCATGTGATCCGAAAACTGGGTTGGGGACACTTTTCAACAGTGTGGTTGTCATGGGACATTCAGTAAGTTTTAGTTGGTAGTTCTGCAAAATAATTTGTTTAGGTGATGCCTGAATGTTTTTGTCTGATTTTTTTTCCAGAAATGATTTGGACTGCAGTCTAGCTTTAGACTGACTTCATGATCAGAATTGTATTCGTGATGATAATCTTTAAGTTCTTGGGCAAATCACTTTCCTCTCATGAAGAATCAGTTGTATATATCTGCTCCTCTACCTTAGAGACAAGAAATTGATTAAATTAATATCAGTAAAGCCTTTGGAACTAGTTCAAAGCATTACAAATATTCAGTGGAGGCATGATGTGTAAATTAATAGATGTCTTTTTCGCTGGAGTAGAGTTAAGTTTTTAGATAATTTCCTACACCAGGCTTTATGAAATTATTTTCTTCTATTTTCATAACAGATTTTCTCAGCCATGCAGTCTAGAAGTTTTTCTCATATAAAAATCACAGACAGTAAAAATACCTCTTTAACACTGAATGTTTATCTATAAGTGTATGGTTTGTCTTTAATGAGACAGTAATTGCTGTATATGCCCTTCACTTTTTATCATTTGATTTTTATGATTTTTGTCATTTTGTTTTCATCCAAATATTTCTTCTGGCTTCTTATAAGAAAGTATTATAGCTTTTAACGTTTTAGCTTTTACCATACAAGTATACAGGACATTTCTAATTCATGTTTCTATACTTTATTTATCCCCATTTCATGGTTGTCACTTGGGATTCAGGGAGACATTTGGAGGATAGATTTTAACTTAGAGAAAATGTTAGGTGACTGACATTATCTGAGAACAGATTTTCTTCCTGTGACTCAGATCTGGCTAGTGAGTACTGTTAATGGGTACAGTAATCGCATAGAAGTAACCTATGTTCATGTACAGGGAAACAGAAAATCAGTATTTGTACTAGTTCATCCTGCTTCCATTGCAGGGGGAGGAGAGTAACTAAGAAGGGACAGCTGGTCTGTATATAATATTATCAATGTTAGCCAGTGAGTGTCATCTGCCAGTTAGAGCTAAATCTTAGCTTCCTAAAGTAAGAGTAGGATATTTACTCTTAATTGCCTATGTTTGTTTCATAGAGGGAAGAAGTTTGTGGCAATGAAAGTAGTTAAAAGTGCTGAACATTATACCGAAACGGCACTAGATGAAATCCGGTTGCTGAAGTCAGTGAGTATTAGATCACATGTGTAACCTGCAAAGCATTATAAATGAAGTGGTTTTTTTATAGTACTTTGGATGAAGGTTTACAGTACAAACTAGTTTCTCATTAAATAGTACACACGTTTTATGACAGTGGTTAACAACCCCACAAAATGTCAACGTTCTCTCTTCTCAACCTTGGTTTCCCTATTACCAGCTTTTCTGTCCCTTCTTGCCTTCTAGTCCTTGTCCCTGGGCTGTTGTGCCTCTTTAGTCTTGTTTTGTTTTATGGGGCTGTCTAATCTTTGGCTGAAGGGTGAACCTCAGGAGTTACTTCATTACTGAGCTAAAAGGGTGTCCAGGGGCCATACTCTCAGGGTTTCTCTGGTCTCTGTCAGGCCAGTAAGTCTGGTCTTTTTTTGTGAGTTAGAATTTTGTCCTACATTTTTCTCCAGCTCTGTCCAGGACCCTTTGTTGTGATCCCTGTCAGAGCAGTCCATGGTGGTAGCTGGGCACCATCTAGTTGTAGTGGACTCGGTCTGGTGGAGGCCATGGTAGATGTGGTCCATTAGTTCTTTGGACTAATCTTTCCCTTGTATCTTTAGTTTTCTTCATTCTCGCTTGTTCCTGAAGGGGTGAGACCAGTGGAGTATCTTAGATGGCCGCTCAGGCTTTTAAGACCCGAGACGCTACTCACCAAAGTAGAATGTAGAACATTTTCTTTATAAACTATGTTATGCCTATAATTGAAGTTTTATTGAATTAACAAAAATGCCAAGTGGTAGACTTTTACCATGGATAATTTTGACCGTAAAGTCCATTATCTTTAAAAAACTAGAGGAAACAATAATATTTGCACATTTGGTGCGTGTAGTATGGAACTGGTGTGATAGGCTGTGATGAGGATTCCCCCCCTCCCCCTCCACACCAAACCAAACCAACCAAAAAAAAAAACCACGTCAAATAAACGAAAATGTTTATTGAGCATGTTTTATGTTCCAGGTAGCACCGCTATACATGTTTTTCTTTCCTACTATATGGTTAAAAAGATTGTGAGAACAAATATCTAACATCTATTATATGTTAAAATAGATACATGTTATAAAAAAAAAAGTAGTATAAAAATACTGTATTTATTAATTCCATGTACACCTGGAAACTTAGGTAAATTTTATCAAGAGTTTCTTTGCTATTCTCCTATAAATTAGGAAGCTGCCAGTGTGGTAGAAGGAGCTTAACTCAGAGTTCGAAAACCTGAGTTTAGGCCCACCTCTATCCTGGTATGTCCCCAGAGTCATCATTTTATTTCTTCTGAGCTATAGGGTTTTTATTTGTAAAGTGAGGGTGTTGGACCAGGAGAGTTCTAAGGCAGTGCTTTTCAAAGTGCCTGTCTGTGACAAGATACGGAGCTTGTGCCAAAAAGTAAATCAACATACTGCTTCCTTCATTGAGGAAGTTTTTCTGTGGGGAAAAAAAATTGTCAGCTTAATAAACAATGTGGTTATTGCTGCAGTTGATTTGCATCCTATAAAAGCTCCTTAATTCTTCATGGCCTGGAAACCAGCAGCTTTCAATCTCCAGGCAGCACTTTGAGCAGCAAAATGGTTGAATTAGAAAATTAGTCCTTGTTAGTTGTATTTCTTCTTGTGAACTGTCTATTTAAGTTCTTTACCTATTGTGCTACTGAAATTTTAGTGTGTCTCTTTACAGGTTTGTATGAGCTCTTTCTTTGAGTTACTAATCCTCTGTTGTATTTGCTGCAGGTATTACCTTCAGCTGCACCCCCTTCCCCACCATTTGTCTTACTTCCATGCTTTCCCTTTTCTAAATACTGTCTCTTCCCCACTGTAGGTTCGAAATTCAGACCCTAATGATCCAAATAGAGAAATGGTTGTTCAACTACTAGATGACTTTAAAATATCAGGAGTTAATGGAACCCGTATCCTTTTATGAACCTATTTGAAAATTAGTCGTGTAATAACTTTATCTCAAAGAAAGGAACCACATTTGTGCAAATAGTATTGGTCTCTTTTCTCAGGCAAACTATAATAAAATTACCTTTTATTGTAAACTTCTGAACACACAGATGTGAATCACGTCTGTCTTGAGGTGTGATTTTTCTGGGCATTGCTTAGCTTTTTTCTTCTTTTCAGGCAAATTAAATTGAAATCAAAAGAAAAACTTTTTTTTAGAAAATACCTTGTGTTACTAAGTAAAGGTTCTGTCAGCTTTGTCATTTAGCGCAGAAATTTTAAGGGAAATAATTTTTCATGATAAATTCTAGGCTACACAAGAATCTAAGGCATGATTTTATTTGTTATTCATCAGGCCTTAACACTGAAGAGGCCGTGCAGGTAGGTTATGCTTAGAGCCTAAATAGGTACGGTTGTTTACATTCTATCATAATGAAAAAACTGACTTGTTTTGTGTTTTTACCCACTTTTTAGAGCTGAAATAAACCTTAGCTGATTTGTCTTCACAAGTTACTATCAAAGTTGTATAGTGCACTAATTAAAAGGTTGCTGTAACAACCATGTTTATAAAGGCCTATCAAATTTTTCAGAGTAGAAGATGAAATAGAATCTCATTTAGATGGGAGAATCCAAAATAACCTGTTCTTAAATTACTTAGAAATGTATAAGGAAAAACATGTTTCTACTTCGCCTACATGTTCTCCTACGCATTTTTAGTTCCAGTGGTAATCCTTCTTTTCTTTTTAAGGAGACAGGCTGCATACAGCTTTGTAGTTTCATGTGGACTCTGGGCAAAGATTTCAACAGAGAGAAACCTGAAGAGGGGAGGAGAAAGGAGGGAGAGCAGGTGATAATGTGAACTTATTTCATCTGTCATTTGAAGTTAGTTGTAAGTCATTGCTTGGAGAAGTACAGATCACAGATCCCTGGATTTCTTAGGAAAACTGCTGTAAGAATCATTCATCGCATTTTAAAAACATCTTATGCTTATTGTGGTCACTTTGTAGATGGCTTACTCGCTGTGTGTCTGTGTTTAACAAAAAGTCTCTTCCGAGATATAAAAACCTACACTGGAAGTCGTGATGACCATCAGATCCTGTCTCCCTATTATTGTGTCTTGTGATGTTTGTCATTATTTGAATTTCTTTTCTCCCTTTGTCCTTAGCCATTTCTCTCCACCCTTCCTCCTACTTGTCGCAGTTGTCTTGGCTACTGCATTATGTGCTGCTGTTAGAGATTGTAAAGGAGGTAACTCGCAGTGCTGTATTAAAGGTTAATGGATTATGTCATTCTCCTGTCTCACATCTCTTTTCACAACACAGGTATGTCTGCATGGAGGTATACAACCCTGTTTTTCTTTGTCTCTAGGCATCCTGCTTTTTCTCTGGAGCACTGTAATTTTTCGTATTGAAATAGAAAGGACAATGTACTAGAAAGATGACTACTGTAGACATCAATGTAAACTGGTTCCTTCCGCTTCCATGGCAGGGGTGAAGAGTGATTAAGAAGGGACAGCTGGTCTATATATAATATTGACATTAGCCAGTGAGTGTCATTATTAGCCACCTGTGTGACCTATGTCTTTAGGATACTTTTTATTTCTAGTATGTACTTTGCCTCTTTTGCTAACTCTTCTTATTCATAACACACCCTAAGTATAGTTCTTACTCAGTATTCAAATGCCACCCTTTTGGTTTTCTTTGCACTGTCTTCCCAAGAATTTTATATCACTGCTTACAATTTAACACAGCATAAAATTGTCAAATTTTAATGCTTCTCTCAAAATAAAAGTTAAGAAGATTGAAGCTAGGATATAAGAGAAAAGCTAAAAAAAATTTTTTTTTTTTTTTTTTTTTTTTTTTTTTTTTTTTAAGCAGTCTGCATTTTTAAAAAAACTTGCTGTGGTTTCAAATATACAAAAGTAGACTAGTTTAATAAATCCCCATATGCCCACTACTTATTTTAAGAGTTATTACCTCATAGCCAATCTTGTTTTGTCTATTCATCCTGATAATTTTGTAACAAATACTATTTAATCCATAATTATTTCAGAATGTATCTCTGAAAGACAGAAACCAAAAACCAAACTCGTTGCCTCGAGTCAATTCTGACTCATAGCGCCCTATAGGACAGAGTAGAACTGCCTCATAGGGTTTCCAAGGATTGGCTAGTGGATTCAAACTGCTGACCTTTTGGTTAGCAGCGGTAGCTCTTAACCACTGCGCCACCGGGGCTCCTCTGAAAGGCAAGGACTTTTTTAAAATATAATCTTGATGCAGTTATTATACCTGAAGTAATTAGGACAATTTTTTAGTCATCAAGTGTCTTATAAGTGTTTCATTCTCTCCAGATGCCTTGCTTGTTTTTTTTTTTTTTTTCCATTTAGTTTGTTTATTCTTATTTAAGTCAGGATCTACATAAGATCTGTACATTGCAAGTTGTTGATATGTCTCTTAAATCTCTTAATTTTTTTGACAGACTTATTGAGGTGTAGTTTATATACAGTAAAATGCACTGCTTTTAATTGTATACTTTGATGAGTTTTAATAAATGTTTACAGTCACATAATCACCACTGTAGTCATGGTATAGAATATTTCCACCCCAAAAAGCTCCCTAATGCCCTTTTGGATCTCTTAATCTGTAGATTCCTCCATCCTGTTCTTCCCTCATGCAGTTTATTTGAAGAAGCTAGATTCTATGTTCATAGTTCCTCACAGTCCAGAGTTTGCTAATTGCATCTTTGTAGTGACATTCAGCAAGTTCCTCTGTCTCCCATATTTCCTGTAAATTAGAAGTTAGATCTAGATCTAATAGGTGGTTAGATTCAGGTTTGGTGTTTGGTTTGTTTTGTTTGCAAGATGGTCGTGTGTACTTCTGTTAGCATCATAATGTCTGATAGTCTGGTCTTTTTGTGATGTTACAGCCATTGGTGATCATTGCTTAGTTCCATTAATTTATCAAGAATTGCAAAACTGTGATACTCTTATTCTTTTTCTTTATTAACTGGGTTACTTCTGTAAAGAAAATTTTCCCCTCATCAGTGGTTTGAGTTTTGACAAAAGTATGCACTAGTGCAGCCGTCTCCCAAATCAAGATATACGCCATTCTTTTATCCCATCAGACTCCCAGATTTAGCTTTCCAGTCATTCCCTTTCATTTTTTATAGATTAATTTTGCCATCATGTAAATGGAGCCATATAATATATACTCTTCTGTGTCTGGCTTCTTTGTTCAACAAATTTTTGAAATTCATTCATATTATTGCCTAAACTGTAATTCATTCCTTTTTATTGTTAAATAATATTCCATTTCTGGCTATTATGAATAATTTTTATTTTTCTTGGGTCCTGTTTTCTTTTGCTACATCTCAGATGTCTTTGACAGTTTTTTTATTATCTGGCATATAAAGATGCTTCAGACTCATCTTGTACATTTCCTGTCCGAAACCTGGAATCAGCCATTTCTCTAAGGAGCCCTAATTATTTTTAGCAGGAAATGATGCCTAGAATCTAAACACTAGAGATGCACATTGCTACTGGATTGGTCATTGTTTTTAGGCCTTTTGAATAGACAGAACAGATACTTCACACTTTCTTCCCCCTCATTCCCCCCTTTTTGGGTCACTTAAAGTTATCCCAAGGAGCCCTGGTGGCACTGTGGTTAAGTGCTCAGCTGCTGACTGAAAGGTTAGCAATTCAAATCCACCTGCCACTCCATGGGACAAGGATGTGGCAGTCTGCTTCCTTAAAGATTTACAGCCTTAGAAATCCTATGGGGCAGTTCTGCTTTGTCCTGTAGGGTCACTATGGGTTGGAATCAACTCAGTGGCAATGGGTTTGGTTTGGAAAGTTATCCCACAGCTTACTGGTGCTCGTTTGTAGATTATTTTCCCCTCTGTGTGTTTCATTTTGGATAGTTTATTGCTATGCCTTCAATTCCACTAATCTTTTTCTGCCATGTCTCAGTCTGCCGTTAATCCCCTCCAGCATATTTTTGTATATCTTCCATGTCTCTTTTTGAATGTGTGGAATACAGTTATAACTATTTCACATCTTTGTCTGCCAATCCTAATATCTATGTCAGTTCTAGGTCAGTTCTGAATGATTGATTATACTCATTTTGGGTCATGTTTTCCTGCATCTTTACCCAATACCCCATGACTATGAATTTTTCCAGTCTGTTTGGTGGGAGCAGGCAGTGTTCCCAGCCCTGTGTGAATGTTGGACATTGTCCCCTCCTCCTTTCAGATGACTGTTTTCCTGTACCTCTGGTAATGTCCTCACACATTTGTACTGGTTAGTATTCTGCTGAATACTTGAGGAGACCTTCTCCAGATCTTCATGTGTCTCCTTTGTAGTTCTTTCATTTCCATTACCTTGTTCTATGTACTCTAGCTACCTTGGTCTCTCTAGACTTTCAGCTCCATCTGTTCACCTGGAGACTGCTGGCCTACTCCTCACTGCCCCCCTCCCCCCAACCCCAAACTTCAGCCTAGAGACTCTCTCAAGGCAGTAAGATGAGGACAGTTGTAGGGTTCGAGTCATTTGTTTCCCTTCTCTTCAGGATTATTGCCTTCATTGCCTGATGTCGTGGGTTTTGAAAACTGTTGTTTCATGAATTTTATCTTTGCTTTGTTGTTATTGTTCCAGGCAAGAGGGTAGGTAAATCCAAACCCTGTTACTCCATCTTTGCTAGAAGCAGAAGTTCCTAGGTATATGTTTAACTCTAAGAAATTGCCAGTCATTTTTCCGGAGAGATTTAACATTTCACACCTCCACTAGCATTGTATGAGAGTTCTAATTGCTCCACATCCTCACCTACATTTGGCAATGTTAGTCTTTTATTGTGGCCATTCTAGTGAGTTTGAAATGCTGTCTCATTTTCATTTTGATTTGTATTTACCTGAGGTTGTCATGTCCATTCTGTCTTCTTTAATGTAGGTTAGTTCCTTTCATGACATTCACTTTTTTTTTAAAAGGAAACCAGGCCAGTTGCTTTGTTCCTTAATTTGGGTTTGTCTGATTGTTTCCTCATGGTTAGATTCAGGTTTGAGTCAGAATCTGACTGACAGCAATGGGTTTGGTTTTTTTTAATACTATATGGATGATGTTCTTCTCATTGTATTGTATCAGAGGGCACATGATGTGAATTTTTCCCACGAGCGGTGGTGATAAGTTTGATCACTTGATTAAGGCAGTGTCTTCCAGATCTCCCTGTTGTAAAAGTACCTCTTTCCTTTTGTAATTAATAAACAATCTCTGAGGCTCTGATGATCCTTTTCCCAAACAGTCTTTCACTAAATGGTTTTAGTATTTATTGATTCTTACATGAATCATTTATTACTATGGTGGTTATAAAATGGTCATTTTTCTGTTTTTGTCATATATTTATTACTTGGCTTTCTTCTCTAAAGATGACATTTCCCTCATCTTCTCCCCCACTTACTTATTTATCAGTGTGGTCTCATCCTATTTCTAATTTTAATTAATGTTAACTCACGACTTCACTATTCACTATTTTGATGTTGAATGGTCTCAGGTTTGGCCACTGACATCCTCTTAGCTGGTTCCTATTTACTCTTGACATGTTTTCTTACTTGCTGGCACAGCAAGCAGTTCCAGGTTCTCTTTGTATTTTCCCTGTTCAGTAGCCCTGGATTTGGCCATTTCTCAAGAAGCTCAGGTTTCTTTTAGTGGTTTTCTTTTGTCTTATTTAAAACAAAAGTCTGGACACTAGGTTATTACTATACGTTGTTGTAGGGGAAAAGCATCACAAAGTTTAGTAAAGTAAAAAGAAAGTTTTATTTGGCATATATTCAAAAGGACAAAAGTGGGAAACGGACAACCATGCTGCCAGAGCCATGTCTGCCCGAGTCCAAGGAAATATCACAGAACAGACATAAGTGGGAAAATGGACAAGCATGCTGCTAGAGCCATGTCTGCGAGTCCAAAGAATATTACAGAATAAGCAGGAATGGGAAAATGGACAAGCATGCTGCTAGAGCCATGTCTGCAGTCCAAAGAATATTACAGAATAAGCAGGAATGGGAAAATGGACAAGCATGCTGCTAGAGTCATGTCTGCCCCGAGTCCCAAGAACAGTTACAGAGCCATCAGTATATATCAACATCACAAAATGGGTAGAATCATCGAAAGCGTCACTTTTTCGCTGATTGGCTAGAAGTTGTAATCTTACGTTTTGAATCATCTTTCTTAACAATCATTGGTACAGGTTTCAGTTATGGAAGTCAGGAGCATCTTCATTGGTCCAATAAATACTTATTCACTAAATGTTAATAGAGACAAAAGGTGAGAAGTCCTTTGGGTTAGGTTTTATTGCCTTTTTGTGAAAACTTTCTTAAGATAATTTCTGAGATTGTCCCATCTGTTGTCTTATCTCAGGGCCCAGTTGGTGTGTCTTTGTGAGTCTGTGAGGGCCCAGCCCCAGCTGGGTCACATTTCTCCATGCTCACTGTTAGGGAATAATGATTCCAAATATTATTTCTAAATCAAAGTGTATATCTTGACTTTCTAATTTATTTAGAAGCCTCTGAGGGTGGAAGACACCAATATTTTACTACTAAAATCACTGCAGTACCTTACACACTAGTAGACTCAATTATTCCTATTATGTGGTCTGATCAAGAAGTTCATACCTAAAGAGAACACATGGTGGCAGTAGAACCAAGATTAGTTTTGTTAGGAAGACCTGGTGATCTGAAAAATCAGTCAGTGAAAACCATGGAACACATTTCTACTCTGACACACATGGGGTCACCATGAGTCGGAATTCATGGCAGACTTGACTTGATGGCAAAGCATAAAGCAAGTCAGTTTTGTATTTGAAAAGATGTTGGCGTTTGTAGTTTTTAGGTTAAGTTTTGGTACATTGTCTTTTACAGTTAAGGCAGAATATGTTTTTCCTTGCTTTTTGAGACTAGATTGAGACCAGTTGAGGGAGGAGTTGTTACCCTGGATATTAGTTTAAACATCAGGAAAGAAACTGCTTTAAGCTTAGTGCTTTCACTAATTGCATTTACATGTTTCACTTTTCCTTTTAGCACTGAGTGTTTTAATGTGCATATTTTAATCAGTAAACCCAATCTCCTACCCTCCACCCCTCCGAATTTTCTGTTTTCAGTGCCTACAGTGTTAATCTTTGGAATTTCAGAATATTGACAGCTGTTTTTTTTTTTTTTTTTCAGTTTAGTCATATAACTTTTTATACTGAAAGAAAATAATATAAAAATTTTATTGGAGTGGAACACACCTTGTCTTGCCGCTGTTCTTCTTTTGTGCCTTCCCTTTTCCTCCTTAACAAATCTCTAGATATCTGCATGGTGTTTGAAGTTTTGGGACATCATCTGCTCAAGTGGATCATCAAGTCAAATTATCAGGGGCTTCCACTGCCTTGTGTCAAAAAAATTATTCAGCAAGTATGTATCTTAAACTCTTTCCTATCTGGTTTTTGGGTTTTGTTTTGTTTTTTAAATATTCTTAAAGTATCAATAGTTTCCTATTTCCAATATAATGTTTCTTGTTTTAAAAACTTTTTAATTTCTAAAATTATGCATTCATATTCACCCCTAGTGTTTATTGTGTTTATTCTGTTTTAAACTGTTTAGCATAACCATTTTTCCCCAGGTTCATCTCCTATGATAATTATTAGAAGGGAAATTGTATGAGGTGCCAGACTTAGGAAAATTGGAGCCCTTATCAAGAAGTTCTGGTTGCAAACATTAATTATGTATCAATAGAGACTTGCTAGGTCAAATTATTACTACCTTTTTATATAACATGGACATTTTCTGGTTTTCTGAATAGCCTTCAATATACCATATAGAATTTACCATTAGGAAAATATAAATATTTCAAAGGGCAAATGATTTGTTTGGGTAATGTGTCTTGGTAGAAAGAGCTCCAAACTGGAAAGCGAGAGACTTCAGTTTGAATTACAAAATATCCAGATCTCTATAATCACCTATATTTCAACACTTACAAAGGATGTGTTGAACATACGCTGTCTGTCTGTAAAAGGTACTTAGTTAAAGAATATCTCCAACTAGAATTAGCTTTGTGGAACGTGGAAGAATTCTTTATTATCAATAAATTCTTGCTTTTGTTCATAGAGTTTACAATTACAGGCAGTCCCCGGGTTACATTACAAATGTCCGACTTAACACACAACCCGTAGTTACGAATCAACCTTTTGTAAAGCCTGTTATATTAAAAATCTGAGGTACATACAATGGTTCGTAATAACAAAACAGGCACTACTTTGTGACACACATCAAAACATTGTTATTATTACTGTATTATTATGTTAAAGATGTTTTAGTGTATCTGGAAGTATTTAATGTTTTTTATGCATAGAAAGGTACACTGTATGCTACACCTTCTCACTTAACTGTCTCATTTTCCAACATTTTGCATTTACAATAGTAAATCCACTGTCTGACTGTTTTGTGCATTAATGACGTATGTCTGGCAGTACTGAACGCTGAGGTGCAGGGCAAGAGTGACACTGACTTTGATGGTTAAGGTTATGTGTCAACTTGGCTGGGCCATGATTCTCAGTGGTTTGGCAGTTATGTGATGATGTAATTTGGCAGTTAGTAATGATGCAGTTGTCCTCCATTTTTGTGAAGTGATGTTGATGTGGTCATCCTCCATTTTTGCATAACAACCTGGAACCTAATGATGCTGATAAGTGAGGAGAGGGTGTATATACAAAGACAAACATTTGACTAACTGACATTAGATATGAACTGTGCCTAACTGTTCTGACTTAAACATACAAATTCTACTTAAAGACAGACTTAGGAATGGAACTGGAACTTTTTTAATCTGGGACTGCCTGTAATCTTTATGGGAAAGTTTCTTTGTGCTTTAAAAAAAATGCTTTATTCTCTATTGAAAACTCTTATTGTATATAGTGTTTTGCTTTTTTTTTTTTTTAATGTGATGACTTCTTCCTTCTCCAGAAAGACTTGTATTCTGTTTTCGTAACACTTTATCGTCTATTCCCATTCAGGTATTACAGGGTCTGGATTACTTACACACCAAGTGCCGTATCATCCATACTGACATTAAACCTGAAAACATCTTATTGTCAGTGAACGAGCAGTATATTCGGAGGCTGGCTGCAGAAGCAACAGAATGGCAGCGATCTGGAGCTCCTCCACCTTCCGGATCTGCAGGTGTATTTTCTTTGGTGACTTTGCTCTTATTAGAAGTTAAGAGAAATTCTTATTTTTATTCTGTTACCAGGCAGTTAAATAAAACACCATTCATTCATTTAATAATGAAATGAAATAAGCGCTTATGTGTAAGAAATAGTCCCAGCCTTCAAGAGGCTTGTTTTGTTCTCAGTATTGTTCCCGTCTGGTAAAGAAGAGATTAGAGGTTTTGACTTTTAGGTACAGATATATTTTATATCACAAAAGCTGATTTGTGTTGTTGCTTTAAAATGTTTTCTCTTTGATTTTGACGGTCATTTTGATGTATATACCTCTTACCATCAGCACACATGGTTACTGTGGATCAGTGATCTGTGCAGGGGCAAGATAATATTGGTATAAAGAACTCAAGTTTAAGCGCTGGAATTGGCCAGACCTAGTTTGAATCCTGGCTTCACCATTGGCTGGGTGACCTTGACTTCATTTTCCCTCATGCATTTTATTGGGATTAAATTACATGTTAAAGCACCTAGTGGTGTGCCACACAATACTGTGTGCTAAATAAGTGATTTACGGTTTGTTGATTGTGCTATGATTATAGTGATTTTTTTCTATTTGAGGTGATGATTTTAATTTTAGTAGTTTAACTGTATTTGACAAACTTCCTTGATACTCAGGCTGAACTATCAGTTATCACTGACTTCCTTTAAAAATGAAGATTGAAGATTCCACCTCCTGCCTGAGCTGAACTAATATCCATAATATGCTACAGGGCAACTTAATATAGTTCCTGGTGACGCTTTGACTCTCCTATTAAAACGGCAACTGCCAAGAGGGAAGAATTGGAGATGGGAGCCCTAACGGGGTACTTTCTACTTTAAGCAGTACATGGGACTAGGAAATAAATTATTCTAACAGCATTAGTAGTGGAAACCAGAAAGGGAGACATGGCTCTTTGCGTATATTAATGCTGTCTGGGAGAGAATTTAATCTACTTGAACTTACTTTAAGTTTGTCAACTTTTATATACATTATTTGTTTTTTCTTTTAAAAAATGATAATGTGGCTTCTACTAAAATTTTCTCTGCAATGTAAGTTCTGTAAGAATGAGACTTTTCATTCTGGTAGGATGTCTTATCTGAACCTTAGTTTATATTGCCTGCTGAGTGCCAGGATTCTTACTTGGTTTTCTTATTTTTTTCTCCCCCAGTCAGTACTGCTCCCCAGCCTAAACCAGTAAGTATAAGGTGTTTCTATACTTAATTCTGATCTGTGGGCGGCATGGGTTCTTCTGTTATGGATGATCACAGTTTGTTTAGAGTTTGGAAGTCAAAGAAAAAGATATTCCTGCGCTTCTGTAATTTTCTACAATAAATTCCCATGCATCTTCAAGGAGGTTTGTACTGATGAGGCTTGTATAAATTTGAGTGTGTCTCAGAGTACAGCAGCCCCACAGGCTGCTGAGAAGACCAAGATTTGTTGTTAAATTTGTTTTTATTTGGTTTCATAAGTGTATCCTCATTTTTTTAAGTTAATGAAAAACTTAAATGCTTTATTAGGGAAAGAGTGAAATTTAATTAGGAAGTAATTAAAGTTAACAATTATCTCCAACTGGGGGTAATGGATTAGCCAGCTGAAGGCTTTATCTGTTTGTAATCTCCGCCCAGGCTGACAAAATGTCAAAGAATAAGAAGAAGAAATTGAAGAAGAAGCAGAAGCGCCAGGCAGAATTACTAGAGAAGCGAATGCAGGAAATTGAGGAAATGGAGAAAGAGTCGGGCCCTGGGCAAAAAAGACCAAACAAGCAAGAAGAATCAGAGAGTCCTGTTGAAAGACCCTTGAAAGAGAACCCACCTAATAAAATGACCCAAGAAAAACTTGGTATAAACAGAGCATCACAAAATTTACTTTATAGCAAACTTTAACATTATTTTTCATTGTTATTTACTGGTTTCTTGCATACAGCGCATCTCTGGGGGTGTCCTTATACAGTAAGAGTGCAGAACTTGTGATAAATGTTAGGTAGGTAATATTCAAATGTAAATTTCTAACTTTTCTCAGGAAACGGAACATACACTTCATTTAGCAGTTGGGTAAGGATAAGAGGATCTTTGTCCTTCTATAAATAGGTTTTAGATGCTCAGTCGTGTTTTTATATCATTCAGTATAAGTTCTAGAAGATGTTTTAATTTTGTCAAGAAAATTTTCTCTTCTTTCACTCACACACATACACATACATCCTTTTTGTTTGTTTGTTCCTTAGAAGAGGCAAGTACCATTGTCCAGGATCAGACACTTATGGAACATGGTGTAGAGGGTGGTGCAGCAGAAATTAATTGCAATGGAGTAATTGAAACCGTTAATTACACTGAGAACATTAATAAAGAGACATTGAGGCTTAAAGAGGATCTACATAATGCTAATGACTCTGATGTCCAAAATTTGAAGCAGGAACCTAGTTTCCTAAGCTCGCAAAATGGAGACAGCAGCACATCTCAAGAAATAGACTCTTACATACCTATAGCCTCTGAGACATCGGATACCATGGTGTGCCAGTCTTCCTCAAATGTAGACCAGGACATCAGCCAACTTCAAGAAAGCATTCGGGCAGAGATACCTTGTGAAGACGAGCAAGAGCAGGAACATAATGGACCACTGGACAATAAAGGTACCTATGCAGACATACTTCCCCAACACTCCTTCCCTGAACAACATATTCATGAATATCTAAACTAGAAATACCATTGTTTTTGTAAATATAATTGTGTGGCAGGTGTCCAGGTCACCTTCAATGTATAAATCTGTAGCCACTTTGAATTTTGTTGACCACTTAACTAGGTGCACAGCTGTTCACTTGTTGCTATGAGGACAGAGGTTTTAATTCAAGAAATTCAAGGTGTTGCTCTGCCCTTTTTATCTGAGAAAATTTACTGTAGGTTGCCCTCTGGGGGCCTGGGTGTATTACCTTGGAGAGCTTTATTAACTTTTCAGTATTTCTATATTCAAGACTTTGTTCGTAGTCTTATTGATGGTACCTCTTGTCTGTAGGAAAATCCACTGCTGGAAATTTTCTTGTTAATCCTCTTGAACCAAAAAATGCAGAAAAGCTCCAAGTGAAGATTGCTGATCTTGGAAATGCCTGTTGGGTGGTAAGTTAAATTTGTCTCCGTGCTCTGTTTTGAAGTGACCAAGAATGAGTGAGAATTTGGACTTAGTTATGCTGAAATAAGAAAACTTCTGCAGTTCTATACCCAGATTGCCACTTAACATTTTAGTGAATGCTTTTATTTTTTCCTCTCAATTTTTTTTCTTTTAGCCTTTTATTATGGAAAAGTTCAAGTATGTTTACAGAAATAGAGAGGATGGTATAATGAAAACAATCCCCTCATCCTCCTACTTCGTGTACCCGGTATCATCCAGATTCATTAATGTT
This sequence comes from Trichechus manatus latirostris, assembly GCF_000243295.1. Taxonomy (NCBI): domain Eukaryota; kingdom Metazoa; phylum Chordata; class Mammalia; order Sirenia; family Trichechidae; genus Trichechus; species Trichechus manatus. The sequence continues at coordinate 407,706 of NW_004444001.1, read as the reverse complement.
GACTCCTGGCCAATCTTTTTGTTATCTGTATCCCCATCCACTTTCATACTCTCAATGCTTATGTTATGTTGTTGTTTGGTGCTGTTGAGTGGATTCCGACTTACAGTGACCCTATGCACAACAGAACAAAACACTGCTGGGGCCTGTAATCCTCATAATCATTATCCTTGAGCCCATGGTTGCAGCCACTGTTTCAATCCCTATGTTCAGTTTAGTGCCTATATTGGTACGGTATACTCCCTATTTTCAAAATTAGCATCTAACTTTACAAACTGTAACCTCCTTTTAATTCACTTAATATATTTCGGACGCTTTGTCAACCAAAAATTTACATAATATTAAATTGGTGACAATTTAGGCTGTAACCTTTATACAGTTAAGTTTTTGACAACTCTGTGCATTAATACTCTTGTTTTTTACTGTGTGTAGTTATGATTGGGGGTATTTTTAATGGACATCTTTTTAAAATCCATAGCACAATGGTTTGCACATAAATGATACTACTCAAGGAGCCACGTGCTTTGTCGACAGGAATGTTAAACACAGTTGAGGCAAAAACTGAACTGTTGAAAGTCCACTTTAGTGTAGGTTTCATGTTTATTATTTCAAATTTCCTAATCCTTATGACATCCTATACCGAATGGTTCATACACCAAAAGGCTCTCACTTCCAGTATTGGTTCTAAAATACTGTGATGCACTTTTAGAAAAAATAAAGTTAGAGCTTGGCACTGACTTGTTGAGAATGTGGAACAGCTTTCCAAGTAATTAAAATTACTTCACCACCTGGTCCAAACCACCATATACTTTTACCTGAATGACTGCCATAGCCTCCTCACTCTCTCCCTTCTGCAGCTTTTGCCCTCTACAGACTATCGACAGAACAATGACTCTGTTAAATGTAAGTCAAGACAGATGTTCTCAAAACCTTGCAGTGGGTTCTCTCAGAATGAAAGTCAAAGTCCTTACCATGGCCCACATACCACCAAGCAAAGAACACTTGCTGTTTCCTCTGCCTGGAATCGTCTTCCCTGAGATATGTGTATGACTCACTCCCTCATTTTCTCCGGGTTCCTATTCACATGTCATCTTACCAGGGAGGTCTTCCCTTTACCACCTAACATAGTAAGCCACCACTCTCCAGACACATACACCTTCATCATTTTTGTTCATGTATTTTCTCTCCCCCACCCTCATTTTTTTTTTCTTCACAGCACTTAACCACAATCTGATACTCTACATTTGTTTGCTTAATAGCCATCTCCCTACAATATAGGTTTCATTACCACAGGAATTTTCTTGTTCACTGCTGTATACGTACATACAGTACTTAGAACACGGCCTGGTACATAGTAGGTGCTCAAAAAATATTTAAGTAAATACATTTTAGAGAAATATATATTGACTCTTTACTAAATAGCACACTGTACAAACATCAAATGCTTGTCGGTTTTCTGCCCACACCATGTTTTATGCTTCTGTGCCTTTGTGCCTTCCTCCATGCCTTCTTACACATTTGGAACAATTTTCTTTATTCTGAAGAAATCTTCCCTGTCGCTACTATTACACAAGAATTAATCACTCTCTTCAACTCTTAGATGTATGTCTTTTTCTAACATGTCTGTGTCCACTAAAAAGACTTTACCTCCTTTTCATCCATTCACTTATTCAGCAGACATTGGCACATAGTCTGACCTGAGCACTGGGACACGGTGGTGAACAAGACGTACATGCCCTACCTGTTGATCCCGGTCAGAGCACATGTCTTGTTTGTATCTCCAGCACAGCAGCATTAACGTTCAGTAATAGCATGTTATGTGATTTTCATATAGCTTGAATTTTTTTTTTATATCATACCTTTTCTTTTGCTTTTTTAAATGGAATGTTTATTTTAACCAGTTGTGCATGTGCATAGTTTAGAGACAGTTACATAGATTTTGATTGAAAAATCTGTCCCCTTTGCCAGTTTTTCATTCCCCATAACAGTGTACCTTCGTATCGCTAATAGATAACATGGTTATATTGTCCTTAATTTTTTTTTCTTCCAATTTTGGATGTTATTTCTTTCTCCTGGCAAATAGGACTTATCTGTCACCACTTCATCCATACCCATACCTTTCCAGTTTTAATATAATTTGTGGTTAGAGAATCATTTCAGATTTATATTATTAGAGCTCTTTAATGCAGTCCTCAGCTGAACTGAGCATATACTGTATTATGATTCCTTTTCCCTTTCCACATAACATCATGTTTCATTTGCTTAATTTTCACTGTATTGTTTATCATTTAATTCAACCCCATACCTTGACTCAGTGGTAAAAATGTCACTTCAGTATATACAGATACATTGGGTAATCTTTCAACTTTACCTTTTTGAAGAATTCTATCCTGAAACTTGGAGTCTTCTGATCTGTATTCATCTGATTGGGTTGCTCCTATAGGCTTGCTGCATTACTGCCGTTTGGGATTTCCTTCACCATCTTCCTGGAGATTATTGTTTCCTCTCTCTTTATATCTCCTGTTTCCTACTTCTCCTATCTTCTTCTTTCTTGGTTTTCTGTATAGTTTTTGTAGAGTATGTACAGCCTGCAGTAGCTTCCTAAGAAAGGATGTATGTAATGAGATTTTTAGGGAAACCTTATATATCTGGTAATGTCTTTATTCTGCTTTCATACTCATTGGTTGCATGTAGAATTCTACGTTTAAAATCATTTTTCTTCAGATTGTTATACAGAATGTTTAAGTCACTGCTCCATTGTCTTCTAGTTTCCAGTCTTGTTGCTGCTAAAGACCAATGCTATTATGATTCTTGATGCTTGATCCTTTGTATGAAACCTTTTCCCCCTTTTGGAAGTCTGTAGGATCATCATCGCCCCCAGCATTTATCATTTCTCAGTGATTTTTCTCACTAGGTCTGTTTTCATCCATTATGCTAGGGACTCAGTGTGGACTTCCAGTTTTGAAACTCTGATTCTTTGGTTTTGACTCTACTTTTTTTTACTCTCTACTCCTTGGTCTCTGTCCTTTATTTCTGAAATCTAGTTATTCATATGTTAGACCCTCATATACAGGTTCTCTAGTTTTCTTTCCTATTTTCTGGCCACCAGCCAGAAGATTATTAGAATAATGTTCTTAGATGTCATATCAGTCTCCTTATAGCACACTTTCCTATTCAGTAGTAATACGCAGTGGTTCTCTATTGTCTGCAGAATGAAACCTAAACTCTTTAACCTAAAGTAAAGTATTTGGCTTACTTTAGCAAACTTCTTTCTGTGCCTTTATTTGTCATGGTCCCACTCCTGGAATACTTTTTGCTCTTTCGATCAATACTGGTTTTCTCTCTGAAGCTTTGTCCTCAATTTTCCCTCGCCACAAGTATCTTACCTTTTTTTAAAATTTCAACAGAATTAGATGATAGTTTTTCATACTTTTCTGTACATGTTTTAATATTATTTAAATTTTGTTTTCTGTGTATGATTCATTATAAACTTTTTTTATTATTCATTTACTTTCTATTATACAAAAGTAGAGATAATAGAATACTGAACTCCCATACTGTTACACTAGTATCACCTAACTTCAACAGTTTTCAACTCATTACCAGTCTAATTTCATCTGTCTCCATTATGCCACCCACCCAGTTTATTTTGAAACATATCCCAGGCATCTTAACATTTCCATTCATAAATACAGCTCTCTAAAAACAACCTTGACACTATTATCACAACTAAAAAAGTTAACAGTTGCCTAATATCAAATATTTAGTCAGTTTCCCCAACTATCTTAGAAACATTCTTTTAATTGTTTGAAGCTAGATTCAAATAAAATCCCTGAATGTAAAATTGTACTGTGTCTCTTGAATTGCTTTTACTATAGAGATTTCCCCTTTGTCTTTTTTTCCCCCTCCATAAAATGTATTTGTTGTAGAAACTCTGATTGTTTTTCTTATCATATCTCCAAGGTGCCTAACATGTTCCCTTTTCTCCTAATAGTTACTATAAATTGGTGTGGATGAAGGAGCTTGGTTAGTTTCAGGCTTGATATTTTTTAAGGGGCTGAGGGGAACAAGAGAGAATGAAGATGAGGATTTTTATAGGTGGTGGTGATTATAAGTTTCATGTAACTTGAAGACTATGTCTTTTATTTCCTCATAATGAGCACATAGCAAGGAAAGGTGTAAATTAAACCCAAATTGGTGTCATTTGTTTGTTGACATGCGACTTGTTAATTTTAGACAAATAAGCAGCTTAATTTTTGTTTGGGGAAATAGTTTTTCATTTCTTAAAAAACTATCGCCATTCCCTAAATCTGTGTATCTATATTAAATTTAGACTCATCTGTTTGCAAAAATAATTTGCAGTAGATTGTATAAAGCAAAGTGCTGTTTAGAAGTAATTGCATCAAAATGATACATAAGGTTAGCTAAATGGAAACTTTTATTTGGGGGAACATTAAGCTGCCATGACTTGTTACATTTTAGAATAAATAAATTTAAAAATTCTGTTTCCTTCTCCATTTATGCAGCACAAACATTTTACTGAAGATATTCAAACGAGGCAGTATCGCTCCTTGGAAGTTCTGATAGGATCTGGCTATAATACTCCTGCTGACATTTGGAGCACTGCATGCATGGTAATGTTTTTTTGCCCTTGGTCTTCCCTTGTTATGTGCATGGTGGTTACATACCTTGCCCAGTTTGCTAATTTTGGTAGACCAGCAAATTAACAAGCAGAAAAGGAATTTGGTGACTTATCATTGGCACTAAAAATCCAGTGTCTGAAGAGGACTGGCTCCAAACACCTGTCATAAATACCTGGTGTGCCATGTGGTTCCTACCAAGTTCCTGTTGTGTGAAGGAACTAAATGTTTCTTAAAATAAATTGTTGGTGAAGAAAGTTGAAAAGCTCTAAGATGTTGGGTTTGATTAGGTTATGAGTACCCTTGCCCTTTCAGCACTGATCTATTTTTGGACCACGGAAATCCCTGGAAACTTACTTTCTGTGCAGTTCAGCAGCTCCTCAGGCATCTTTGCATCTCATAAGATGTGAAGCCCAGTCACCAACAGATTTATAAATTTTGCTTTGTCCTTGGCAAGCAACTACTTGAGTGGTCAGATTTAGTTGATAATAATTTCCCACAAATAGCTTCACGTTGGAACATGTTACATTGTTTCCTAAAATGATGTATACCCTTCAAGATCTTGTATCACAATTTATAATTGTGTGTTTGCTTACCTTTCTCTCTTTTAGTAGATTATAAGCTCTTTGTGGGCAGGAATCATGTCTATTATGTATAGCTAAGTATCTGGTTCAGTGCCTGGCACATTTTAAGTGAGTGCTTAATACGTACTTGTGGACCACCAAATGATGAACTAAACTGGAAACATATTAAACTCTTATTGCAATTAACATTTAGTATTCACAGTCAGCTGTATTACAGAGTTGGCACATATGTGCCTGCCACCCGTCTGAGAATCTGTTTTACTACTGAGCTGGGGAAAACTTGAGACAGACTGGCAGCTCCAATTAAAATAGGTCTGAAGTAGAGTGAGGTTTGGTATGTGTACAAGATAAAAGAATATTGAAATAAAATATCAAGTTTATTCTTGCTACACTTTAAAGCTTTGTATTTTGAGGAATTTGATTTGAGTTGATTTGTTAGAGGAAATCATAAGTGATAGCGATGCTATCAGCTGTAAAATATAGCTAGTTTATAGATAAAATCTGATTTATTAAGATGTAGAGTGATTCTTAGTAGTGGATTAGTTGTTTGCTGTGAGAAAATGAGTATCTTAGTCTTTTTTTCTTTTCTTTTTTACCTTATTTCACGTTCCTGTTTTGTTTGAGGGCAGTGGTCCTGCCTAACATGGTATTTCCAATGTCAGGCTTAAGAAGTAAGGTAAAAAGAAAAAAGGGGAATTATCCTTGCTCCCAGCCTTGCTCATCTTTAGGAATTTTCTTGACCAAGGGATGAAAAACACTTACCTGACGTGAGACAATATCATAAAAACTTGAGCCCATTTTCTCCAAACAAGTTTCTTTCATTTTGCTGATAGACACAGAAAATGTTGCTTTAATTTGGCCATACTCAGAAAGTAAAAATAAATCCTGGAATATCACAGGTGCCAAGAGAGGTAGGTGGATCACCGTGCATCCAGTGCAATTAATTGATGGAAAGATTGGGACCCTTTCTGAGAGGTAAAGAGACAATAAGTTGAGAGATTACCTACCACATTAGAGATTGAGGCTACAAAGTCAGAAGGACAGTTATAAAGAGGGAAAGGGGAAAATATTTGTGAAGGAATAACTGCATTACAATTTTCCAAACGTGTAGGACCATAGCTGGCAGTATGAGGCTGTCTTTCCCCCTGGCCTTTGAATATCCCCTCCTTCACCCCATGGGGGAAGTATATTTACAGTCCTCAGTTATCTTCCTTTTTTGGCAGTATCCTCCCTTGAGGTATTGGCTTCTGAGACCTGTTCTTTATTCTTTTATCTTTCACTCTTGAGTTCAGAGCAGGATTTGTACACTGGCATTTGTGGGAGGCTCTGTGAATGTGGCTACACATATTTAAGAAATTGGATAAATCGCATATCCTTGTCCACTCCAGAAGTTGGTCCAAGGCTAATCAAGAGCATATTTAGGGAAAATACTGGAAAGTATAATTAATTCTTAGGCATTTTTACCAAGGAAATGGATCCTTGGAAAATAGGATCAAGAAGGGAAATAGAATCCATAACTGTTTTCTCTGTCCAGAACTCTTAAGGCTGCTAAAATGCCCTGAATCTGAAATCAAAATCTGAAGTGCTATAATTTGTCATGCTGTAGAGTTTTTTATCCACTGTCACCAGTCCCCACTGTGGTTTGGGGAAGAACCATCAGATCTGAGGTACATGAAAGAACAGACAAATGTCTGCACTGGTTATAATTTCTAGCATTGTGTGCAATGGCTATTTGGATTCTGCAGACTGTCACTTTTATTCAGCAACAGTAAGCCACTGGAGATCAAGGTAGAATACTATTTTAATGAATAATATTTTTAATTCTCTTCGGCACATTTCCTTATCCTATACATTGATGCTCACAGATTTGCTTTTGTTTTCAGTTTTATTGTTGCTGCTACAGCTTTTTGTTGGATAGAAAAGGCAACCATGAACGAAGTATAATCTTGCTCTTTCACAATCAGTTTCTGTAATAAAATGGCTGGAATCCATGTATGTAGAGTAGATTCCTACAGTTAGTATGTACAGATAATATCTGAATTTCCAGACACTGCTTTCAGTGAAGGTAAAGGAGAACTGGGCATTTTGCATGCTTATAAACAGGGAGGGAACCAGAGAGGAATTGAGAGTAAATGTTTGCTTCCCAAGGATGATAAACCTGTAGCTGGCTGACTTCATGACCTCCAGTGTAATCCCACTGGATAGCACACCATTGAGACGAGGGCTTGGAACTAACACCAGCCTGGGTGCCGTAGATTGGTGGGGCAAAGCAGTCTCTATTTTTGATCATGCGTAGCTTCCACATGTCGGCTCACACAGCTGTGTGTTGGAATATTTATTTTATAAACGTTTCAATTACCAATGTAAAAGATTGAATGAATAAAGCTTTAACTTGAAGTCTCTGTCAGTACCTCCTCCTTATTGTTTCGTTTTTGTTTGTACCAATTGGTAACAGGAATTTAAATAGATAGGCTCCTCCTCTTGACTGAAAAAGGGCTTGGTTCTTGGCTTTCTTCTCTTTTTCTAGGGAGTCTCATCGAGTCCCATTGTATGTCCAGCCTCAGCTTCCCTCCAATCTTCTGCCTTGTATGTCCAGTTGTCTACTTGACAAGTCCATTTGGATATCTGCTAAACATCTCACATGTAACATTTTCAAAATAGAATGCTTTCCACATATACTTTCCCCTCTTTCTTGTTTTTGAAAATGACACCACCACTCCATCACCCAAACCAAAACCTCAGGAGTCCTTCTTTTTTCTTGATTTTTCTTTTCCCTTCTCACTCTCTATATCTAGTCCATCAGCAAGTTCTCTTGTGTTCCACCTTTAGAACATATCCAGCACCAGCCACTTCTCACCTTTTCCATTAACCCACTCTGGTCCACACATCATCATTTCTCACATAGACCACTACATCGTTCTCCCAATTTATTTCTCTGCTTCTCATCTTTTCTCTTCTTTGTCCTTCCTCACCCAGCAGCCAGAGTGGTCTTTCTTAAATATTAGTCAAATTATGTTACTCCCCTATTTTAAACTCTAATCGCTTTCCATTCCACTGAAAATAAAATGCAGCTTTTTTCCTTAGCCATGCCAATTTCATTCTCACCTTGGGACCTGTTTTCTTCTTTGCCTTGTGCAGGTCTCAGCTCGGATACAAGCTCTTCCCAGATGCCTTCCTGACAACCCTATTTAAAATAAGCCCCACCCTATCACTTGATTATTTATTTTTATTGTACTTTAAATGGTTTACAGAACAAACTAGCTTCTCATTAAGCAGTACATATATTGTTTTATAACATTGGTTAACGACCCCATGACATGTCACTGCTCTCCCTTCTCGACCTCAGATTCCCTATTACCAGCTTTCCTGTCCCCTTCTGCCTTCTAGTCTTTGCCCCTGGGCTGGTGTGCCCCTTTAGCCTCATTTTGTCCTATGGGTCTGTCTAATCTTTGGCTAAAAGGTGAGCCTCTGGAGTGACTTCATTACTGGGCTAAAAGGATGTCTGGGGGCCATACTCTCAGGGTTTTTCCAGTCTCTGTCGGCCAGTAAGTCTGGTCTTTTTTGAGTTAGAATTTTGTTCTGCATTTTTCTCCAGCTCTGTCTGGGACCGTCTATTGTGATCCCTGTCAGAGCAGTCAGTGGTGGTAGCTGGGCACCATCTAGTCGTACTGGACTCAGTCTGGTGGAGGCCGTAGTAGTTGTGGTCTGTTAGTCCTTTGGACTAATCTTTCCCCTGCGTCTTTAGTTTTCTTCATTTTCCCTTGCTTCTGAAGTGGTGAGATCAGTGGAGTATCTTAGTCACTTTATTTTTCTCTGTGTAACTTTATCACTACCCAAATATGTGTGTATTTGGGTTTTGATAAGTTACATGAAGAAGAACAAATATTTTTATATTATAAAATAGCAGTTTTTTTCTGCATGAGACAGGACTTTTTGTCTATGGTTTTTAAATAGGGAGAGCGATGTGTTCAGTGGACAGATGGCATTTTGGAAATATTCCTCAGCAATTTTCATGGTTGTATACCTCTGATTAAGAACCAGTTTATTTGCCTCAACTGTTAAGATCACTTACAACTGTGTAAGATAAGATCAACGAAACTAACGCTGCAAGTGAGTGGTAGAATATATTTAGTACCAAAAAAAACCTCATTCCTTTTCAACAGTTCCCCAGTCATCCCTTTTGTTCTGTGGGATGTTTACATATGGTGCTACTGGCCTTTTCATCTGCCTTCTGTCTATTGTAACCATCTTTCAGCCTCCATACTCTCCTCCTGGAGCAGTTTGCTGACTGTTAAGACATCTGTCATTTGCTTCATTTTCCTGTGGTTGGTTATTTGCAGGGTAATAAGCACTAGGTGTTTAATGATGTCATTTCTTCATATCCAACAACAGTAAGTAGACTTTTAAACAAAATTTGAACAAAACTTAGCGTTCCTGGTTTGAAATGATGGTAAAAAGCATCCTCAAGTTAGTGTCTTCATGATTTGAACAATGAAATATCTTTAATAACAGAATTGAGGCAGAACAGCCACCTGATTTACCTAGTAAGACTAAAGTGCTCTTCAGATGTTTAGAAAGAGGTCTCGTCATTGTAATTAAAAAATAAATTTCCTGTTTTTTCTTCTCTTAAACAAACTTTCTTCTTCCATCCTCCAGCCCTACTCTGGAATTTTGCTTTCCTCTACTAGAGATTGTTGAAGACCGGAAATTCAAGTCATCTTTTCATCCCTTGTCTCTAAAACAGCACGTCCAGAACTTCAGTCCTTCCTAATGTTGTCAGGCCTGAGGTCAAAATCAGGGCCCTTAGGTTAGTACATTGAGCACATCTGCAGTTCCAGGTCTCTGCAGGAAAGGAAGCATCATGACTGTCCCTGACATGTCATTTCCACCAGACAAGAGAGCAAATGGCCAGCCCATTAACACAGATGGCAGACGTGTTATCTTAGAGAAACAGCTCTAACCAGAAAGTCCTTGTTTTCTGTTTGATAATCGTGGACGGCACTTTGACCACACATCCATGTTGCCTATGAATGGTGGGCTGGCTTTCAAGCTGTGTTGGTATTCCTTTCTGCCACCCAGCTTTCATAAGTTATTTCTGGATCTTCAGTATATTTAAATTGTCACTATTTCATGCCATCTTTTGAAGCCGTTTTTCTCTAAGGCAACAGTGTTGAGAAAGTTGACAAAGGATGATACAACTTTGGATTATTAAAAAGAATTACTGTCTCTGCTTTTAACACTGTCTTTCCATACTGCTTGCACTTATTTCAAAGGAAATCACTTCTTAAGACCCTCTTGAATACTGATTGTTCGTTTGTAAGAGGTTTTCTTGTTGTAAGAGACGTATGCTTTTCTTTTCCTGGTTAGTGAATGCAGATCTGCTGATCAAATAGAATAGGAGTGGCTCCTGACTCTGTTTGTACTTAGGTCTTCTGGTTTTCTGCAGGGCTAGGAAATGAGAAGTCTCCATCTGAGACAGTGGGGAAGTGCTTTCCACAGCAAAGGTTAAGAATGTACTGTTTGCCAAACACTAAAAAGTTCTAGGTAGAAAGATATCTGAAGGTTTTAGTTTTAGGTACAGAATTTTGATTTCTAGCCATGTAGAATTACAACTTGATTCTATTTGATTAATCAAAATCTGCTCTTCCATGAATAGTTTAGTAAAGTAGAATCACCTTAATATCCAGATGTGTCCCTTTCTGACCCAAGAAGGTGAACTCAGAGGGCTTAGTTGCTGATTTTTTCTGTGGGGGGTGGGGGGTGGGAAATGGAATAACTCACATGTTGGTGTTAATTAAGTGTTTGCTGTTTTCTCATTCCATTTTACTAAGATATAGGTGTGGGGAAAACTCTTTGGGAACAAATTTAGACATTTGAAAAAAGATCATTTGCAGGTTTTTTGAAGAAAAAATTAATGAATCAAATAACAATAAGCTTTCTAGCCTTCTTTTCTTTGATGCTTTCATATACTATTCTTCCTTTTCTTAGGCCTTTGAACTGGCTACAGGTGACTATTTGTTTGAACCTCATTCAGGGGAAGAGTACACTCGAGACGAAGGTGAGTCCCTGACAGAGGACGTATGTGTGTTATAGTTATACGCTTCCCAGATGTGGCTAGCATCGTTTGTTAGTGCTGAACAGCTTTAGTCTTTTCAGAGCACTGAGTACATGTACATCCCAGAAAAGGCAGAAATATAAAAGGTATTTTATATTTGATATGCTAGATATTTTATGAGATATTAAAAGACAAAAGGCCAAAATTGGTTAAACTAAAACTTCTGTTTGCCAGATAATTTTCTTCTTCAACATCTAGTTGTCTTCCTTTCTGTAAATATCAGCAATTCATTCTTTTCCCAGCTTGAGTTTTGCTTCTGTCTTTAATTAGAAGTCACTAATTTTAATACACAGAGACGATATCCTATTTATCTTTATAAGTTCTATAACATTCAACATTCTTTTTTCCTTTTTTAAAATTAAAGTCATAGTTTTTTTCAAGTGATAACAAAAATTTAGAATTCTAGTGTAAAACAGGACACAGCTGATTTCTATTTTGTGATTGCCAATGGGAAAGCCCAAGCTGTCAGTTGATCCATCTGAGAAACTGTGGAAACAGCTGCTGTATCTGTTTGATTTTTCTGTGATGGTGTCATTCAGGTAACTAGATACTGAGTTAATAATTTGAATGAAAAAATGATTAAAGAAATATTTTACATTCTTTACTATACAGTTTCGGCAGCTTTTATTTTGTTTGCAAGATTAATGAGAATTATTTTGAGAGAGCATTTGCAGTGTACCCTCCCAATGTGGAAAATACTTACTTTCTGTGCTTTCCTCAGTTCTCTGGGGCATCAGGTTTTATGTTCTGTGGAACCAAGAACGTTCTCTATTTCCTGAACTCTGTGGTTCCCTGGGATATTAATAGGCAATGTTAGTAGCACCTGCTAATATTCCTTAACAAATACAATTTGGAAAATGCTGCTCTAATTGTCATAGCTAAATGCCTATTTTGACAGGTACATTTTAGACATATTTGCATACACCAGCCCCTTGTAAGAAGATTACTATAATTACCACCCATGTACACACTTGATTTTCCATGTTCTCTGTTTGCCGTTTTTCCAAGTTACAAATTTGGGGCTATAGGATTACAGAGTTTTAGAAATATCCCACTGTATCTGTGTTTGGGAAGGAGATTAATTTTCTTCTTTTTGCTCTTCTAGACCCCCTATAGATATTAGTGTGTTGTACTAAACACACATAGTGACTAGAATTACACTAGGCGGTAGGACCTTATGCTGACTGAAAATTGAAATGTATAGGAAATGTCCCAGATGAGGGAACAAGGGAGAATTATTACCCTAGATATTTAGGTCCTGTTTTCTCCAGTACCAGTCAGTATTAATAGTCTTTATATCAAACCTAAAACTCCGTATACTCTTCTACTGTATTTTGTCCTCTAAGAACGGGAAAAGCAAACCTTATGCCTTGGCTAGAGCATACAGAGTTTGTTACCAGTCACAGAAGGACTGGGGCCTAAGTAGCATGGTCTCTGTTTTTGACTCCCCACAGCCATGACTCTTGGAGTCATACTTGTTAATTTTGCCTATTAAGTACCGTCCTGTGATTAATTGGTAAGCCAGAGACAGGTTGCTGGAATTAAATGTAAAACAACAGTTCCAAGGGCAAACTAATTCTGCAGAACAGGAAAAAATATTGAAAGAACCAATACTTCACTTGGAAGTTTGTAGTAAGAGAAACTTATTAATTGGTATTCTCATTTTGGTTGTTGTTAATGGTAATTCAAACAAAGACATTTATTGGCAGTTCCTGCCTAAAACAGGCAGAAATTTCTTGGCAGCCAGGTGCTTGTTACCAAACCATAAATTGAGTCAAAGCTGCCCAAAGATTAGAGTGAATTTCATAAATATAAAGCCATCTTAAAGTGACACCACTGGGCCCTTTACATGAGAAAGGAGTGTATGATCTGAGACCTTTACAAATCCCCTGGTAGGTGAATGTCTCTACCATGTCATTCCCCTATAAAGCACAAAATTGGAAGTTTTTTTACAGTAATGTCTTTTGACTCTTAAGGATTCTGTAACTAGGGGATTACTGTCGTTTATAAAGCTCTTTCCCAGCTAGGAGCCATCACTTTTTAAAACCTCTTTATATTGTTAGTTTCTGTCTCCTGCAGTGTGAAGAGGGCAGGAGAGCCGCCTGGAGGTGTGGGAGCTGGCTGGTCCCAGGCTTCCCTCCTGGCTAACAGACTGCATGCCACCCTGGCGGCACGCACAGTCCATACTCGTGCTGTGACAGTTACAACTCACTGAGTGACTTAGACTTTCAGTGACTGACAGACAAGCAGCTATACTTTAAGATGTTTGTGTTAGTTATTACTAAAAATGTCATTTTTTTAAAAAAGCTCTGAGCTAGACATGATAGATGTGGGTTTTCATTTGAGTTCTAGCTCTTGTTAGCCCTGTAGCTTCAAGTAAACCAAGAAAAACTCCGATTGCTGTCAGGTCGATCCCGAATCATAGCAACACTATAGGACAGAGTTTCCAAGACTAATTTTTTACGGAAGCAGACTGCTGCATCTTTCTCCTGCAACTTCAAGTAGGCCACTTATTTATTCTCTCTGAGGCTCCATTTTCTCATCTTTAAATTGGGGCATTACTCTTTGGCCTGTTTTACTGGATGATTGTGAAAACTCAATAATAATATGCGAGCGCTTTAACTGTCACGAACATTCTTATATAAGGAATATTATTACTACTTGAAGCCCAGAGCAGTATTATAAATAACAGTTCTAGAATGCCTAAAATATATTGGCAGAGTTCTTACCTTACCTAAAGCACCTACCTGAACTGGATATACAGACAAAGTGCAAATAAAGCTGTAGACAAGCCTTCAAATTCCAGACTGGGATTTTCCAGCAACTGTCAGGCGATCAGCCACCTGAAATAACTCTTGGCCTTCCCAGTCGCCCCCTCGAGTATCCTTGGTTTTATTTGTAGTTACTTTTAAACTGCTAGTCCTTGACAAAGCTATTCATAGTAAAAACCTCTTTTACAGCTTGTCCTTGATCCTGTTCTTCTTACCCTTCTATTTTAGACCACATTGCGCATATTATAGAGCTGATAGGCAGAATTCCAAGACGCTTTGCCCTCAGTGGGAAATATTCACAGGACTTCTTCAATCGCAGAGGTAGTATTGTTAACATTAGTTTTCATCTAGGCCCCAGGGATACAACTTCAGGAAGCAGAGCATTCACACCAAGATTATATTTAGTTATCAATCAGATCCCACTCGAATGGGCACCTGATTTTCATGGTTTTCTGGATTCTCCATCAGATGGATAGAATCCTCCTCTTCCCATTTAGGGCAGAAAGTAAGCCTGAGACGCTTTACAAAGAGGTGTGCATGCTACTCTTTCTGCCAATGTCTAGAGCTGCAATTGTTACTCCTGTTATGTATGTCTTTTTTTCCCCTCTTAAAATGTTTGAAACATACAGATCACATTGCATTGATCATAGAACTTCTGGGGAAGGTGCCTCGCAAGCTCATTGTGGCAGGAAAATATTCCAAGGAATTTTTCACCAAAAAAGGTAAAGTGAATGTGTTTGTTCCTTGACTTTAAGAGGGCACGGTGTTTTAAAATGGACAGGTAAGTACAGTTGGGTACATGTTTCTAGCACCTAGAGGAAGCTGGTCCTACCATGGATGCTGCTCTGTGACACACCAGAGAGCTGGAATAGCGTGGTCAGTAGCAAACTGGAGCCAGGCTAACTGGGTTCAAATCCCAGCTGCTCCCTTAGCTGTGTAACCTTTGACACCACCTCTCTGTGTCTCAGTTTGCTTGTCTCTAAATGGGGATAATAATAGTGTGTACCTCCTATTAAATTAGTTACTATGTGTGTAGTGCTTGGCATGCAGTTGACTGATGATTACACCTACTACAGCACTTCTGAGAACCAAAAAAAACCAAACCCATTGCTGTCGAGTCAATTCCAACTCATAGCGACCCTATAGGATAGTGGAAACATTTTTGCTGGTATTTGGTTTAGAACTGCCTCTACCAAAGGTCAAATGAGTTTAAACTTCTTAAGGGGAAGGGACTACGTCTCACTTATCTTTGTATCCCAGGTGATGCCTAACTGTCACTTAAATACATTAGTCGTACAAATGAACTTCATTGCTTTCAGCTTGATAAGTTCATGTTAATCTCTCTTTTTTTTTCTGAATTTTATTTATTTTTTTTGTTGAGAATAAACACAGCAAAACATACACCAGCAGTTTCTACATGTACAATTTAATGACATTGATTACATTCTTCAAGTTGTACAACCATTCTCCCCCTCCTTTCCTGAGTTGTTCCTCCCTCATTAACATGAGCTCAGTGCCCCCTAAGATTTCTATCTTATCTTTTGAGTTGCTGTTGTCATGTTACCTCTTATTAATGAAGGAAACAGAAACAAAGATAAAACTCTCACCTCAAATGTTTTACTTGATCATATATGTTGATACATCTAAGTATGTATTTCTTGTAATTCTAAATAAAACTTAGAATCTGAAATGTGAAGAACTAATCACAGAAGAGACTTCAAATAAGTGTCATATCTGAAAAAACTCGAAAGCAGTATTTGCCTTAATAAGCCAGAGTGTGATGCTGCTGTATCTGAAAGCTGCATAGGGTTGGTTCTTCTAGTTTTGTTGCTTTTAACATGTTTAACATAGTGTTAGCTTTTTATTTTTAAATGACTGCCTCATTTGGAAGTAACATTTATTAGACTATTGAGCATAAAAAAGAGTACAAGTAAATTATTCTTGGTGTGTGGTGGTAGAGTGCCCCTAAACACCGTAGGAGACCATGTTGAGCATATAAGCATTTAGTATTCATTGTAGAGAATACCTAATTCCTGATAAAAAACCAAACCCGTTGCTGTTGAGTCGATTCTGACTCATAATAACCCTGTAAGACAGTAGAACTGCCCCACTGGGTTTCCGAGTAGCAGCTGGTGGATTCGAACTGCCCACCTTTTGGTTAGCAGCCATAGATTGCCATAGCTCTTAACCACTGTCTAGTTCCCGGTAGGCTTGTTCAGTTTGACTGGGAAAAAAATCCTAGATTGGAGGAGAAAACAAAAACGTTCTTAAATTTTTAGGCCTTCATGAAAAAACAGAGATACTTTTTTTCGAGGAATACATTAGAGAAGAGGTGCTTTGTGAATGGAGGATTAGATTCTGATTGTAAAATTTGATTCTTTATAGATAGCCTGGATTAGTTCCTGGATTTCCACAAGAGGATCTTGTCACTTGTCAATGTTGGTCAGTTGCTTTTGTACTGTCTTCACCACAGGTGACCTGAAACACATCACGAAGCTGAAACCCTGGGGCCTTTTTGAGGTTCTAGTGGAGAAGTATGAGTGGTCTCAGGAAGAGGCAGCTGGCTTCACGGATTTCTTACTGCCCATGTTGGAGCTGATCCCGGAGAAGAGAGCCACCGCTGCTGAGTGTCTCCGGCACCCCTGGCTCAACTCCTAGGCCCAGGCCCAGCACTGCAGCAGAGATCACACGATGACCCTCCTCCTTTCCCCTCCAAGCATTTCCCACTTCCCTTTTCAAGGTGAAGCTCTTCAAGGGTTTCTAGATTTTTCTTTTCTTTTTTTTTTGGTAATCCAACATGTTCATTTGGGTTTGCTTACTTGACCCTGTGGAGATCCCACGGCCATTGGGCATCCTAGGTGAATTTGGCCTTAGTTGGGCTCTGCCAAAGACTAATAGACTGAAAATGTGAAACAGCCTCTTGCTCTGTACCCTTGCCTTTCCATTGGGACATCCTTTAAATTATAAGCATCCTTTTTAAAAAGAGCTATGAAGAAGTATGAGCCCATCCTTTTATTCACTGACTCTAAGAGTCAAATTTTCTAGCACATATCCAATTGCCAGCATAAGGATGAGGGGGGAACGGGTGTTAATTCTGTGTACAGCAGAGACATTAAACTTGCTGTGTCCAGGCTGCATCATCTTCCTGGATTGTTTCTGTTGTTCTCTATGTTCACATTTTTTCGTGCGACTTTTAACCTATCTTCTTAAATGGGCTGAATAAATGCCGAGTTTGGGTCGCATTTTATCACTGTTCAAAGCACTGTCAGATTTCTTTCATCCTTTAATAATCCTAATGTCCTTGAATCCTCAGTCTGATTAATGATGGAAACAGAACGGAACCACTGAGTAGCAGTTTTTTCAGACCATAGGTGTTCTGCAAGCAGTGCTTTCCTATATGTCTTCTTTTGCCCTGAGAGCAGAGTTAATTTGATTGGCTTTCTGTTTTTTGCTTTTTTAATCCCTGGCTGGCACTTTACTCATTGCACTTGAGTTTATTGCCCCTTAACTAAAGAATTCAGGATGACTCTAGAAAGGAGATGTGGGTTTCAGAGCTTCCCTATCTACGAAGAAAGTGTCCCAGAGCTCTTGACTCTTTTCCAGACAGTCCCCAGTTTATTTATGGCTTTTTCTTTACCTTGCCCAAGATTTTGGCCTTGAAGCAGCCTTTTTCTGTGGCTTTCTTTGCCCTTCTCATTTTTTCAGAGGCTTGGGGTCTTAGATGGAACCCCAGGATAAAAGAACCAAGGGGAGGGGTGGGATGGGACTTCTTTTTGGGGGTAGGGGGGTTGGTTGGTTTTTAAAATTAGCCATTCTCTGCTGCTATTTCCTTGTATAATGTAAGTTTTTATTCTCAATTTTGGACATGATTGAGATGTACTTGAGGCCTTTTTTTTTTTTTTAAATGAGAAAAAGCTTTGTGAATTTTATTTTAGGAGGGTCCTCTCCCAGACTTTTGCTAGACATTACATATTCCTTGAGTCATATTGAAAAGCAAAAGTGGGGCAGGATTGGGGTCACAGCCACTTGTTCAGCATGGACCAAGTGGGCCTTTCGGATTACAGCATCTCCAGAAGTGGCTACGGGACTCTTAATTTACAGAAAGCCAAGGAGGTGCTACTTGGGGCTCTAATAGCAAAGCTCCCGATGAGACTGTTGGGTAGTCAATTTTCTATATGAGAGATTGGAATCTAGTTTTTGTCATTTATCCACCAACAATGGCAAAGGAAAAAGTGGTGTAATTATGCAATCCATTTAACTCCTAAACATATTACCCTGAGTAACTATGGCCAGCCATTCATCTGATCCTTGATTGGGTACTCGTGAAATCAGACGTGTTCCTGTAGAAAGAATTTTAAATCAGGCTATCTATGCACCTCTCAAAAGTAAAGAGAATAGATTGTATCAAACAACGGCAGGGAAATACTTCAGCAATTCTAATCTACCTTGGGTTTTCAGCTGTATCTACGTCTAAAGCAATAGCAGACAAGGACTGAATTCTCTTCTGTACTGTAATGTAAAATCATAATTGTGGAATTACAGGAGTTCTGGTGACAATATTAAGGTCAAATTACCAAGACAAAAACCAGAAGGCCCCATTTTAATAAACAAGACAAGAAAGGAAATTTTAATGAGAGAGAACCTATAGCTTCACTTTGGAAATGTTTCTCTACCACATAAGGGCTTTTTCCCTATCACTTAAGGAGCCAGATGAATTTAGAAGACGTGGAAAGAGGCAGCTGTAGAACTTGATCTTCCAAGTATCCTGTGTACCTTTATTGAGCTTAATCATCGTAACGTCAAATTGCCATGATCTCACTAAAGGTTGCCACGATCTCACTAAAGGATTTCTATTTTCTGTCAGTTAAAATACATCCCTGAGAGTACATTTTTATTCTTTCTACTGGGTGCATTGTCTGTTTTCTTTGTAAATGCAGTACAATAAACAAATTATTTAATAACCTACATGTTTCCAGAAACTTTCTTTTCATTTGTTGCCAAGTTGGTCTGACCCAAGACTCAAGAGTGGGAGGAAAGGATTAGTTGAATAAACTTTTTTAATTTAAATATGCAGTGACACTTTACAACTTGAGCATATGCCATTTTGTGGTGCTTGTAGTTTTGCTTCTAGCTTTAAATTGGGGGCGGGGTGGGGATATCAAAACACATTTTGGAAAATTGAGGAAATTATTATTCTCTACAACCTTTTCCCATTACATCTGTAGAGGTATTTTTTTTTTTTGGGTTTTTTTTCCCTCAGATTACAAAACTCAGTATGTGCAAAATGCAGAAGACTTGGGAACAAACTGTTGCTAAGGCAGTGGCATGATAAATATATATTGTACACAGGTTTTCATACATTCGTCTGATTCACTCCTTAGGGTAAATTCTTAGAAATGCAATTGCTGGACCAAAGCAGAGTAAGCACATTTTTAAGTCTTTTAATAAATGTTGCTTATCTGGAGAACAGTTGGACTGTGTACCAATAGTGTTTGAATCAATCTGTTGTAATCTCGTTTTTTCCTAATAGCCAGTTTGATTGCAAAAAAAAAAAAAAGTAAAGCCACTTAAAAAGAGCTGATAAGCAGTTACTGTCTTGTTTTAGTTTGCACATCACATTATTAGTGAAGTCACAAACTTGTTTTATAGGTTTTCTAAAGTTTTTATTGGACTCTAGTTTTTATCTTTTATACATAACAAAAAAATTGCCATTTTAACCATCTTTAAGTATACAACTGAATGACATTAATTACATTTACTATGTCGTGCAACTGTCACCACTATTCATTGCCAACAGTTTTACATCACCCCAAACAGAAACTCAGTACCCCTCAAGCAATAACCATTCCCTCCTCTGCCCCACACCCAGTCCTGGTAACGTCTGATAAACTTTTGTCTCTATGCATTAGTCTATTCTAGGTATTTCATAGAAGTGAGATCATACAATATTTGTCCTTTTGTGTCTGACTTAACTACACTCAGCATAATGTTTTCAAGGTTCATTTATGTCAGCATGTATCAGTGTTTCTCTTTATGGCTGAATAATAGTCCGTTGTATGTGTGTGCTACATTTTGTTTCATCTGTTGGACACGGGTTGTCCACTTTTTGGCTATTGTGAATAATGCAGTGGATATTGGTGTATAAGTATGTTTGAACCTCTGCTTTCGGTTCTTTTGGGTCTATACCTATGAATGGAATTGCTGGATCATGTGGTAATTCTGTGTTTAACTTTTTGAAGATAGCTAGTCTTTCCACAGCAGCTGCATCATTTTACAATCCTACCAGCAATGGATGAGGGTTCCAGTATCTCCACATCCTCGCCAGCACATGCAATTTTCTGTTTTTCTGATAATAACCATCCTAGTGGGTGTGTGTTTCATGGGTGTTATTGGTCGTGTGTATTTTTTGGTCATTTGCCTAAAAATACCAGCTTTTGGCATCCGTTTTTGATGATTTTTGTCATTTTTAATTAATATACGTTCCCAGTTTTTAATTTGCCTTCCAATTTTATTTGTAGAATTTATTCATAGAAAGTCTTGTTAATTTTACTTGTGCAATACTTAAGACATATATAGCATGTTTATAGTGTTAACCAAAAAAAAAAAAAAAAACGGAATTCCTAGAACTAGTGTTCACCAGACTGACAAACTAGCAGTCTCACTAAGCCTTATATTAAATACAGACCTAGAACTATGGGTTTTGGAAAACCCTAGTGCTGTTCTAGGCAAGCAAGGATATCGCTCCCTATCTCAAAAGAACCAACGCACTGGCTTTGCTGTTACAACCCCACCTTTAACTCTTCATTTGCTGTTCCCTGAGTGAATGTCCACAGGGAAACCCTTTAGCTGCTCCAGAGCAGGTCCAGTTGTGAATGGACTTTATTACTGCCTATTTATTTTTGAGCCTGTAGAGTTCAGCCTTATGAGGAAAATGCTTTGCTTTATCACAGAAAATTGGTGATTTACTGATAATAGAAGCTGAACTTCTGTTTGCTCCAAAAATAAGACCTTGTGACCCCAGAAAAGTGTAAATAGTCCTTTGTGTTTTGCCCACCCGTTTGGTGCCTTTGGAGTTGGGCATTGGTAACTTAAAGCTCTCAGTCTTCAAAATGTGGGTTTTTTTTTTCCCTGATGCTGATGAGGACCGTTTTTTAAAGTTGGGAGTTAAAAAAACTACATGCGTGATAATGCATTTATCTTTAAATTCTTGTGTAAATGTTAATCCACTCCAAATCCTTGTGCTAGCAGAGAAATATCCTAATTTCAGAGCTAGAAAATCTGAGATCAAGGAAGTTGTTTAGAAGTTTCAAGCAAGTAATTAAGCAAGTTTACCTTCTTACCTAGTTCTGTTTATACACTACCACTCCTGGTAAAGGGACCAAAAACCAAACCCATTGCCATCGAGTCAGTGCCAACTCAGGATGATGACTCCATGTGTTACAAAATACAACTGCTCCATAGGGTTTTCTTGGCCATAATCTTTACGGAAGCAGATTAGTCCTTTTCTTTTGTGACACCTACTGGGAGGGTTTGAACTGCCAACCTTTTAGGAGCTGATCACAAACCACTTGGGCCACCCAGGGATCTTTGTAACCGGAAGAGGGTTTCTAAAACATAGATGTTCAATTTTATAGCCTCTCAAGTTCACTTTTTATCTTTCCTCCCTTTTGTCCTTAATTCAGATCTAGTTTTTGCCCGTCTTAATATAACAAGCCTTGTCCTCCAAAGGCAGAACTGGGCGTTGTTACAGAAATGTATCAGCTGCCTGCAATCTGAGCTACATTCTTAGAAGTTGTGCCATTAAGACAGCATTGTTTGGTTATTTTTGGGTTTACTAGATAAAGAGGAGAATGTGGTTGATGTTGGAAATAAGTTTAGTGGACCCAGCAGTCCCTGGCTAGTGTACACGGTTAAGCACTAGACAACTAGCTGAAAAGTTGGCAGTTCAAACCCACCTAGGGGCACCTAGAAAGACAAGCCTAGCAATCTGCTTCGAAAAGGTCAACCTTGAAAACTATGAAGCAGTTCTACTCTGCACACATGGAGTCAACATGAGTCGGAATCAA
Organism: Trichechus manatus latirostris; assembly: GCF_000243295.1. Classification (NCBI taxonomy): domain Eukaryota; kingdom Metazoa; phylum Chordata; class Mammalia; order Sirenia; family Trichechidae; genus Trichechus; species Trichechus manatus. Next base: position 385,533 of record NW_004444001.1, on the reverse strand, counting down.
CGGCAACAACTATACAGAGTAATTTCAAATCCTCTTTGAGGTTAGGATACCAAAGTGCGATGAGTTTTGGGGCCTTTCTGCTTTCATCTTTAGCAACTTAATTTACTACAAAACACACATATATCCATGAGCATGTAAGGCTACTAAAATCTAACCTTTGTCCCAGTAAAGCACTCTGATAATTGCTCATTTCAGCAGAAAATTAATTTAACTATGAATAAATTGGACTGCTTTAATGACCCCCACTCCATGGTATTCAAGCACTTGGGTGATTCCCTCCCCTTGACTATGGGCTGGACCTAGTGATCTTCTAATAAATAGAATAGGGCATAAGTGATAGGATGGTACATCTGAGACTGGGTTACAAAGGGGTTGTGGCTTCCATTTGTGCACCCTCTCTTGCTCTGAGGAAGCAAGCTGCTTGTGAGTAGCCCTATGGAAAGGCCTACATGGCAAAGAACTGGAGAAAGCCAGAAGCTGTCTAGGAACTGAAGCCCTCAGTCCAACCTATGAGGAACTAAAACCTGCGAACAACCACTATGCTTGGAAGCAGATCCTCCCCCAGTTAAGCCTTCGGATGAGACTTCAGCCCCTGCCAATTCCTTGATTGCAGCCTTGTGAAAAACTTTGAGGCAGAGGCACTTAGCTAAGCCTTGCAGGGATTCCTAATTCACAGAAGCAAATGGTTGTCTTTTTAAACCACAGAGTCCTGGGGTAATTTGTTAGGCAGCAATAAGTAACACTGGGTTGTAAGACAATGAAAGCACTTAAGATGTCCTTCCTCTATCAACTATCACCTTTGGGGGCCGTTATCGTTGATGAAGTTTGGGCACCACAACCTTCCCTATACGGCAGCCTAAGGCAGAGGCAAGCAAGGACTGAGGAAGAAATAGGGCAACGTGGTAAGAGGAGTGCTGATTTTTATTTTTATTCTACATACTTTCAAACTTGAGATTAAAGGTGCCTTTAAGAAGAGTTTCTTTAAAAGTAAAGCCACTTGAAAAGAGCTGATAAGCAGTTACTAGTATCTAAACCAAAATAATTACTGCTAATGGAAAGACTGAATTAGTTTCCTTGAAGGTAAAGCAAAAGGTAAAAGCACAGGGTCATCTGACTCAAAACAGATTTGCAGGTTCTGCCCCAGTGCTGGGCAGTGGTAAACATCGATTCCTGCTTTGGTGAAATGCGCTCTTTCCTGTGCACTCTGGCAGATGCACTGTAAGCCCCCCAGTAGCTTCTGTGGACCAGTGTAGTTAAACCATTTCAGTGAGAAACATCTTAAGGGTAGAGAAGCTTTTAGAAATATTTCTTGTACCTCTTTAAATAGTAAAATTAAGAGGAGAAATAATTGAACAAATACAGAAAAGTCACTATAGAACTTGCCAAATTCTATTGTTCAGGTTTGCTGAAAGCAGGTGCCTGGCTATGAATTAAATTATTTTATCACACAAAATATGAATGTGATCATTCTTACAAACCAGCTGCTGTGGAACAAGTGACGAGATCAAATCCCACCACCACCAGTCTATTAATTGGGGCAACGGTAGAGTACTCTTCTAAGCCAACTGAGTAGAAAGGAAACAGCATGCTGATAGGTTAGAGAAATGTGCCCTATAGCCCCGGGAATAAGAAGAAAACTATTCCTGTGACATTAATTGCTGCTTGATAAGCGACGACAAGATTCGTTACAGTTTTTATTCAGCATTTATCCACCCTCCACCTGTATGAGCAGCACCCAGGTATAACTGTAAATGGACCCAGAAAAAGCACATGTTCTCAGGATCATTCACTGCAGTACCACAACAGTACCACTTTCCTTAATAATAGCTGCCACTTATTGAGGTCCTGTATTTATTGAGATCCCTGTTTCTATGTCTCATCCCCCTGGCAGGGGCAGCCTTAAGGACCTATCCTTGTCTTGGCATTTGCTACAATGAAGTATTACCTAAATTGAGTTCCCTGTGGAGGCTGGCAGAAGAAGATGCCCCATTTAGTGTGCCAAATCCAAAGTTTTTTACAAGAAATATCTAGTAACCGAATTTATTTGGATGTCGATAACAAATTTCTGAAGCTGGTAGCCAGTTCTGGTTGGGTCTATGAGAGCACTAGGAGGAAATGTGATTTTGGGCGCCAAGGGAGTAGAAATCAACTTAGTTTCGAGTGTTTTAGATCCTATGTTCACTCAGTCTTTTTAAGACTTCCTCATAGATACTAAAGGATTCAGGTTCTCATGGCCTATCCACTCCCTACCCGCTTCTGAACAGCAATAAGAAAAAATGTTAGAAGGGAGAACAAGACTCCCTAAACCTCGACCTGCAATGATCCAGCGTGCTTACAGCCACCTCTGCAACAGCCCATTTAAAACTGTTTCTAAATGGGGGAGTATCCATGTGTATCTTCAAAGGAGTATCGTTAGTTATTAGGCTATCAGAGACAGAGCTGGAAGACCCCTAGAGATGGACTCATTCAGCTTTTTCAATCTACAGAGGAGAGAGCCTGAGAGGGTAAAGTGATTTAGGGTGTTAGGGGCTAGGGAGAGAACTTGGGTCCCCAGTCAGGCGAGCACCCCCACACCACTCAGCCTCTCTGAGTATCTTTGATGTGGTCACTGCAATTCTGCTTCACCTGAAAGAGTTGTCTGTATCTAAGTAGGAGGTCTTGTCTCAGGAGACTCAGGTTCTAATCCTACAGTGAAAGGCTTCAAAGCTTCAGGCCTATGGGAGCCAGGTCAGGGAAGCTTGGTAGGAACTGGTTTCTATCACTGAAGAATTAGATTCCCTGATTTTCCATTATCTGGGAAATAGATGACCTGTAGTATAAGAAAAACAAAACAAAAGATTGGAAGATTATAGAATTTGACATTTTAAAAAGCCAACATAAAAAATCACTTTCCTGTGTATGCTCACATTTTGACTTCAGTTCTACCAAGACATGCAAACTTCCTCCTTGCTGTATAGGATAGTATTTAATGTCCCTCACATGAAAACTCAAATGTCTTTTAAAACGTAGTGCCGCAAAGGGGGGAAGGAGGGGCAGAACAGACGTGTAGTTACCCTTTCATTCAGCAGTTCAACAGATGCAAAAAGCTATTATCTATGATAGCAACTATATGTCTAATAACCAAGGTCTGGTTTAGTAATTCAGGGTACACCAGTGCTGTGGAGTTTGTAGCTTTTTTAATGAACATTGTAAGAACATGAGAGAATGTTTATACTCAAATATTTTGCTACTCAAAGATTGTTCCAGCAACCTATCACCAGGGAGCTGGTTAGAAATGCTGCATCTGTACCCTCTCCAGCCACCCGCTCTCAGCTCCCCCCCTCAACTGAATCAGAATCTGCAGTTTAACGAGATCCCCAGATATGCACTTTAAAGTTTGAGAAGCATGCTGTAATAAGTGTATGTGGTCGGGGGACAGTGCTAATTTATAAATTATCCAAAACGTATATCCACGTGATCAAAAATTGGTAGGTATTTTGCAAAAAGAAGACTTTAAATGGAGATAATCCCTCCTACCCATGTGAAGGAAACCCTGGTTGCATAGTGGTTAAGTGCTACGGCTGCTGCCCGAAAGGTTGACAGTTAGAATCCACTAGGTGCTCCTTGGAAACTCTGTGGGGCAGTTCTGC
>NW_004444001.1:368257-379650 GCF_000243295.1 Trichechus manatus latirostris | reverse complement strand
CCAGCGATTCCCTCAGGGAGTTTGCAAGCCTTGTTTTTAGGATAATTCCCTGCACACTTCTACATCCCCAAAGTAGATCAGATTCCTCTCATTCAGTCTCATCAACTTTTTGTTCATAATGTTTATCAGCCTGTAAATTCCGATCTCGCCTTCTTCACTCATGTCTCTGGTGCTTAATGGTGTCTGGCCCCGGGGCTGGAACCCAACAGCTGCTATTGGTCCAGCAAGTGGGTGATGTAAAAAGGTGGAGATGCAGGAAAGATAGAAGGGAGACGAGAGCTAGTACTGTGTGATCACTATAATGTGCAGGCATTGTTAGGGCTTTAGATATGTTGTCTAATCCTCAGCACAATATTTTTTTTAACTGAGATATAATTAGCATGACATAAAATTTACCCATTTAAAATGTACAACTCAGTATACTCACGGAGTCGAACAGTCATTACCGCTATCTAATTCCAGAACATTTTCATCACCCTAAAAGGAAACTCATTAGCAGTCACTCTCACTTCTTCCGTCTTCCCAGATCCAGGCAACCACTAATCTACTTTTTGTCTCAATGGATTTATCTATTCTGGATATTTCATATAAATGAAATAATACAATATATGGCCTTCTGTATCTGGCTTCTTTCACTTGGCATAATGTATTCAAGGCTCATAAGTGTTGTAGCATGTATCAGTACTTCATTTGTTTTTATGGCTGAATAATATTCCATTATATAAACATTTTGTTTATCCATTTTTCAGTTGATGGACACTTGGCGTTTTCACATTTTGACTATTACGAATAATGGTGCTATGAACATTCATGTGCAAGTTAAATGTCAACATATGTTTTCAATTCTTTTGAGTACATATCTAGGAGTGGACTTGCTGGGTCATACGGTAACTATGTTTAACCATTTGAGGAACTGCCAGACTATTTTGCAAAGCAGCTGCACCATTTTAAATTCCTACCAGCGATGCATGAAGATTCTAGTTTCTCTATATCCTTGCCAATGCTTGTTATTGTCTATATTTTTTATTCTAGCCATCCTAGTGTTGTGAAGTAGTATCTCATTGTAGTTTTGATTTACATTTCCCTGATGACTAACGTAACTTTCATTTACTTATTGGCCATTTGTCTATCTTTTTTGAGAACTGTGTATTCAAATCCTTTGCCCACTGTAAAAAACTGGGTTGTTTGTCTTTTTTTATTGTTGAGTTATAGACTTCTTTATATATTCTGTATACTATTTGTTATTGTTGCTAGGTGCCATCGAGTTTGTTCACAGCAACCCTATGTACAACAGAATGAAACACTGCCTGGTCCTGACCGTCCTCACAATTGTTGCTATATTTGAGCCCATTGTTGCAGCCACTGTGTCAGTCCATCTCATTGAGGGTCTTCCTCCTTTTTGCTGACCCTCTACAAAGCATGATGTCCTTCTCCAGGGGCTGATCACCCCTGATAACATGTCCAAAGTATGTGAGACAAAGTCTCACCATCCTTGCTTCTGAGGAGCATTCTGGCTGTACTCCTTCCAAAACAGATTTGTTTGTTCTTCTGGCAGTCCGTGGTATATTCATTATTCTTCGCCAACACCATAATCCAAATGCATCAATTCTTCTTCAGTCTTCCTTATTCATTGTCGAGCTTTCGCATGCATATGAGGCAATTGAAAATACCATGGCTTGGGTCAGGCGCACATTAGTCATCAAAGTGGATTTTAGCACTTTAAAGAGGTCTTTTGCAGTAACTTTTCCCAATGCAATATGTTGTTTGATTTCTTGACTGCTGTTTCCACAGTGGTTGATTGTGGATCCAAGTAAAATGAAATCCCTGACAATTTCAGTATTTTCTGTTTATCATGTCTACAGCCTTCAGTATGGATTACACCTCAACATAAAACAAAAATCCTCACAACTAGATACTAGATAGCTGATAAGTGATTTGCAAATATTGTCTACCATCCTGTGGGTTGTCTTTTCACGTCATTGATAGTATCCTTCAAAGCACAAAAATTTTTAATTCTTATGAAGCTCGTCTTCTATTTTTCCCTTCGTAGCTTGTGCTTTAGTGTTGTATCTAAGAAGCCAATTCAAGCTCACAAAGATTTACACCTTATATTTAAGCCTTTGATCTATTTTGAGTTAATTTTTTAATAGTTATGAAGTAGGGGTCCAATTTCATTCTTTTGCTTGTGAATATCTTGTTATTCTAACACCATTTGTGGAAAAGACTATTCTTTCCCTATTGAATAGTCTTGACACCCTTGTCAAAAATCAGTTGACTGATGGAAACAACCAAAATGTCCATCAACGGATGAATGAATGAACAAAATGTGGTATATACATACAATGGAATTAGAGCCTTGAAAACATCATGCTGAGCAAAACAAATCTGTCACAAAAGGACAAATACTGCGTGATCTTACTTATATGAAATAAGCAAATATATAGCAACCAAAGATTATTAGTGGTTAACAAGAGTGGTAGGGAGGGGGAAAGGAGGAGTTTTTGCTTAGGGGCGTTGAGTTTATGTCAATGGTAGTGGAATGATTTGGAAAAGAAGAGCAAGAATGGTTGCACAACTTGAAGATGTAATCAATGTCACTGAGTTTTACAAGTAGAAGCTGAGTTGCCCTGTGTTTTGTTATGTATATTTTCACCACAATTTAAAAAAAAGAAGAAGAAATCAATTGGCCATAAATGTTTGGGTTTATTTCTGGACTCTCAATTCTATTCCATCATCTATACTTATGCCAGTACCACACAGTCTTGATTGCTGTAGCTTTGTATTAAGTTTTGAAATTAGGAAGTGTGAATCCTCCAACTTTGTTTTTCTTTTCATAATTGTTTTGGCTATTCTAGGTCCCTTGCATTTCTATATGAATTTTAGGATCAGTTTGTCAATTTCTGCAAAAAAAAAAAAAAAAAAGCGAGCTGAGATTTTTGTTTGTTTGTTTTAGCCAGCTGAGAGTTTGATGGGGATTGCATTGAATCTGTAGATGAGTTTGGGGACTATTGCCATCTTAACAATGTTAAGTCTTCTAATCCATGAACACATGATAGTTTTCATTTTTTAAGGTCTTCTTTAAGTTCTTTCAATGATATTTTGTAGTTTTTAGTGTACAAGTCTTGCGATTATTTTGTTAGATTTATTCCTATTCTTTTTGATTCTGTTGTAAATGGGATTGTTTTACTAATTTTATTTTTTGATCATTCATGAAGCTCAGATAAGGAAATTGAGGCTCAGAGAAGTTAAGTAACCTGTCCAAGATCACATAGCTAGTTAACAATGGAGCCAAAATTTAAACCCAGCTCTGACTCCATATCCCATACTTATTCCCCTCTGCCTCCTTACCCTCTAAGGAGTGGATCAGCAATTGAGAACTCCTGCAAGGCTTCTTTTCTGCTTTCATTGTCTCAAACCACACAATAATGAGTGGTGGGCAGCGTGGGGGTTAGTGTTCCCTCTTTTACAGAAATGGACACTGAGGCCTAATGAAATAAAGTGACTTGGAAGAAGTGGGAGTCAAACTCTGCTCACTTGACTCAACTTTGTGCTTTGACAGAAGGAATAGGTCCCTTCACTGAGTAGCTAGATGTATTCAGAAAGGTTATGTGGGGGTTTCCTAAATGGGAATAAATAAAAACGATAACACAAATCCTGCACAACAGTGGGGGAACAAAAGTGTGCAGAGAAAAAAGCAGAAAAGCTTGAGGACAAGGTATATGGGATGTGAAAGGGAAGGGACAACGAAGGAGAGGAAAATGAATTGACATTTTGATTAGTAAAGAAAGTGTCAAAGGAAGAAAACCATCTCTTTACATGAGAGCACTTTCAGAGGATTTGTGATTTAAAAAATTTTTTTTGCTAAAAGAATCTCTTCTGAAAAAGAAAGAATGCAAATAGGTAATATAAAAATACTTTGTGAATATGTCCAGGTGGATCTAAAGGTGGCCCTGCCTTGAGACTGAGAGCTAGACAGAGTGTTTCCAGCTGCTCCTTCTGAGCCCATTGGAAGAACCTGTCACTGGAGAGGGAGCTCTTTGTGCAGATTTGCTGCAGGAATCCCCATCTCCGACCTTTCCTCACAGGCGTGGTGGGAGGATTAAAAAAAAATGCCATGAAAAAAAATCACATCACTCTTGCATGCAGAAGAGGCTTAGAGGCTCTGCAAATATTAGTTCCATTTCCCTTTCTTTTATGGGGTGCTAGGACTCAGGCCCTAAGCATTCCCCTGATATGAGATTGCAGAAATAGATTGTACTGCAATGGAGAAAGGTGGCCTTCTCCTCTCCTCCTCGTCCCAGCTCTTTCTAGTAATTCGCTTTCCATCTTTAACCAAATAACTTACGTATGCAAGTCTCTCCTGCCCCCAAGAAGGGTGAGATGGTTCAGATTCTTCCCTATGGAGAAGCGGGCCCTGGACTGAGCGGGAAAAGACCTGAGTCTTTGCCAGTACCTCTGTTTGTCTGGGAAGGGCAGGGGATAGGGGAGTTTGGCTGCTGCTTCCAGTGCAGGTCCAGGGGCTCATGTGAAGACAACTGTGGGGAAAGGAGGCCAGAGAGGCCCCTGAGGTGCAACAGGCCCCTGATGGTGGTCACCTGCTGAGAGGAAGCATTTTGGGATTCACAGGGGTATGACGCAGGCCTTGACCTCTAATTAGGAGATGAAATTTACACTTTGGGAAAGTTAGCCTCTCAAAGCAGACAGGGGAAGAACCTCGTGAGAAAGACGGAGGAAGCACCCTAGGAAGAAGGGAAGTCAATGCGAAGCCTTCCGGGAAGGATCTGCCAGGGCCTCGAGAGTCAACTACAGCTGAACTTTATGACAGGTGGGCAGGATTTGGACAAGCGGGCATTGAAACAGGGTGGGCATACTGAGAACACCAAGGCTGCCTGAATCCACGGGAGCTCAGGCTCTGACATCTGCACTCCAGAGCTGTCACTCTGTACCCTTGCTGGCTTTTCTCAGCATATCCCACATATTAACCTGTCTTTCTCCTCCTTCCCTACAATTCATCCTCTCTCTACTCCCCTGGTCTTACTCTTTCTGCCTAGCAAACTCCCATGCTTACTTAAAGACACAGCCCCAGCACCTCCTTCTAGGGGAGGCCTCACTTGGCTTCCAGGCTGGAGTAGGGCTCTTTCTCCTGTAGACTTGAGAGCACAGTGGGATGGCGGACACCCTTGTATTACTGACAGCCTCTGCCAGCAGGCCTGCATCGCCCCATGGACCGCTTCCTGGTCACCCTCCATTGGCCTTCAGCCTTTGGGAGGACAGGGCTGTATCTGATTGGTCTTGGTGTCTCCACCCCTTGGCCAGGGACCAAGCCTCAGGTGACTGGCTAAGAGGACCTCCCCACAACCAGAGGACCATTCGGGGCTGGGGGCAGGTTACCGTTTCCATCGGCTTTGTAGTCGTCAGGTAGGAGCTTGTCCTGCCGGTAGCCCAGTACGAAGGCCAGGAAGGAGAGAATGAGGGCGTCACCAATGCTGAGGATGGCCAGCATGAAGGCCCAGCGGATGGTGCAGTGACCCAGTGTGTACTTGCCCGTCTGCTCCCCACACATGCGCCGTACCTCACTTGAGTCCCAACCATCTGGGTAGACCAGGCAGCCAATCATCAGGCCTGTAGCTGAGAGGGCAAGAGGGGGTGCAGATGGTGTCAGGCAGGTGAGCCCTACCTGCTACCTCCCCCTTCCCTCACACTACTGTCGTCTTATCTCTCATCTCCTTGTGTCAGTAGCCTGAGAGGCACAGCTCCTGTCATCTTTCTTGTTCAGTGTGGGTGAGACAGTAGGCTCCAAGAGCTACAGTGACTTGCCCCTGGGACCAGCAGTTAGGGGCAAAGGCAGAGAGGGAGCGCTTCAGCCCAGGGAGGGTTCTCCACCACACTCCACCGTCCTACCAGACCCTCAAGTGCTTTCTTCCCCTTGGATTCAACCAGGCACCCTCTACCCTGGCTTCAGAGCCCTCCAGAGAACTCATTGCTCCTAAGCTGTGCACATCTGTTTGCATTTCAACATCTCTGAAATTAGAATTGTCTTAACTCAGTGTAATAAGAAAGCATCAGGTCATAGTTTGGTTAGCAGTGCAAAATAACGATGTGGGCGCACAAGTCAGGTATCTCATTCAATGAATACAGGAGGCTTTCTGGCCCCATCGCCTGCTGCTTCCTTCATGAATCTCCCACTCATGCAAACCAGTCTTCTCACCCTTACCCAGGACAGCACAGTGCAGTTGCCCACACTTCCCTGAATTTAAGAATCCCCTGGGATATTTGTTTAAAGTTCTGATTTCCAGGCATCTTCCCTGGAAATTCAGTTTCAGAAGGTCTGGGTTGGGCTGAGGAATTCGTGATTTAAACAAGCACCAGGTGATTCAATAAGCAAGTCTGGGAAACACCAAGCCAGACTGCTGGATTTCAAGCCTAGCTCTCCACTAACTAGCTATGTGACTCAGAGCAAGCTACTTCAGCTTTCATTACTATGGTTTCCTCATCTGTAAAACTGGAATACTAATAGAACCTACCTGTTGGAATTGCAGTGAGGTTCAAATGAGTTAACATTGGTAAAGTGCTTAGAACAGTGCCTGCTACATACTTAACACTTCATTATCCCATCCTATACCTTCACTGAGTCGGAATGTACTCGACGGCAACAGTTTTGGTTTGTTTTTTTTGGTATACCTTCACTGGAGTCCCTGTGTGGTGCAAACAGTTAACACGCTTGGCTGCTAACCAATAGGTTGAAAGTTCAAGTCCATCCAGAGGCACCTGAAAAATCAGCCACTGAAAACTCTATGGAGTACAGTTGTACTTTGACACGCATGAGGTTGCCATGAGTCAAGGTCAACTCCATGGCAACTGGTAAATGCCTTCATTGACTTGGGATTTAAAGTTACACATTCATTTGCTCCCACCTTACCCCACTTCTCCCATCCCGTCCCATTAAACCACTCCAAAGTCCATTCCTCCCACCCCTAGACCGTGACATCTCTCCAAAGGGCTGAATGTATTTAGTGGTAACATTTCAGACTGTGCGACAAACTGAGTAGTGTTTCAGGAAAATATTTAGGGTGGAAGAGGGGAGCCCTCCCAGAGCTCTGTTGTCAACCCTGTGTAGCCAGGCCCTTCCCGACTTGGTGTGAGACCAGCCCTTTAGTGCCTGGCATGGCCCCTAGCTTAAAGGGGGACCCCCACAAATGCTCGGTGCATAGGTGAATGTGGAAAGGAAGCTGCCTTTCTGGATTTTCCATCCTCCCCTCCACTCCTCCTCTTGGCCTCCTTTTTCCACAGCATCTCCTTATGAGAGCTCCAGAAAAGAGCCTAGGGCCTCTTGCTTGGAAATAGGTTGTGAGCATCCTACCCACCCAACTACGGCTCTGGGGTACAGTGGGGGTCTTCCCCATTTGTGGTGTCTCAGGGCTCTAAGTAGAGGCCTGCCCAGTGTTCTCAGACAATTTACTTAACCTTTCTGACTTCCATTCTCTCATCTGCAAAATAGGAATAACAATGCCTGCTTTATAGTGGGGTTATAAGGATTAAGTGTGATCATGTATGGAAAATGCTTGCTACAGTGTCTGGCACGTGGTAAGTGGCGAGTTAATTGTAGTTGTTGCTATTATTATTGGCATTGAAATCCAATGGAAGTAACCTTGGTGGATGTGGATATCATTAGAGCTGTTCACAAATATTCCAGGTACATACGAGTCGGAATTGACTCAACAGCAATGGGTTTGGTTTTGGGTTTTTTTGCCCTTCTTCCCTTCCCCACACTTGAAGTTAGGCAAGGCATGTGACCTCCTCTAGCCAATGAAATGTAAGCAGAAATGGGTGCACTTCCAGGCCAGAGCATTTAATTGCTGGTACAAGACCTTCCAGAGCTCCCTTTCCTTTTGTAATGACAACTGCCATGGTGGCTGCTCTAGGCCAGGTCTCACAAGAGAACAGTGAGAACAGAGCCCTCAAATGACCCTCACTGGGCATGTACCATAAGCAAGAAATAAACCTTTGTTTGAAGCCACTAAGATTTGGAGGGTTATTTCTTACTGTGGCATCCCCTCCCCCATCCTGACTGATAAAAAGTTAATTTTTTGTGTTTTTCCCATTTACTGAGCACCTACTATGTACTAGGCCAAGTATTTTACATGCATTATATCATAGTATTCTCATGTAAACCCTGTGAAAGGGGGTACTGCTGCCACATTCTACAGAAGAGTTTACCAAGGCTTAGAGGAGACAAGCAACTTGTCCTGCCTGTGTTCCTAGGGGCTGAGACCTACGCCTGGCATCCAGAAGCTCCATCAGTATTGTTAAACTGCAGCCTCATACTGCCCCAGGCATCGGTCCATTTTCCCTTTCTCCCTCTCTTCCCTGGTCCCAGCTTCTTGGGAAGGTTAATCTCACTGGTTTTAGGCTTCTTCAAATGGATACAGCTCCCAGCTGCTGGCTGTGGACGCACCCCGTCCTCATCTCTCCCTTTGGCTCATCCTTCCTTCCCCAGTACCACAGAATGGAACATGATTCCACCTTCATCTTCCCCCAACATAAATGTTTCATAGGACGGCACCTGGCCACCTCTGCTATCAGTATCTCCAGCTTTGTGACCCAGATGGAGCCTGACTCAGATGGCCTGTTGGCCCTCTGCCACCCAAGCACCTCCCCCCAGGCAATGCCTGCCTAGCAAATGACACCTGAGTGGGTGGGTGGGTAGAGGGTGACACAGATTTCTGGCCACATCCTCCACCAACTCCACACCTCCATCCTTTGTCCTGCCTCCTCCTCCACCGAAGTGCTGGCCTCCACCGGTACGCAGACCACACTCTTCTCACTCCCAGTTCAATAGGCTTCTGACTGCTTTGCTCACCTGCAGTCCCTCCCTTGTCCTCACCTGCCTGTCATTCAACTTTCTAAAGCACAGTCCTGACCAAGGAGCTTCAGCTGCCTAGAAAATCAATTTCAGATTCCTCAGCCGAGCTTACAAAGACCTGATCCCAGTTTAAATTCACTTGAGAAAAAAGTTTACCAAGCCCTTTCTATATGCTAGGCACTGTGCTGGAGATACAAATATGGGTAGACAAGGGACAAGGCCGTGCCTCACAATAGAGAAGACCACAATAGAGGGGGAGAGAGAAATACTTATCTGAAGGCCTCGATTTCCTTCTATCTTTCTCTTTCTCTCACCTACGTACAACCCAACCCTAATATTTTCAAGATCCTGATTTCCAATTAATTCTTCCCATTAATACAGACTTATATTTTCATGCCACAACAGATGACACTAGTACATCTGCCCTAGGTGTGGCAGATCAGCATCACGCTCTCTCTCGGGCAGCTGTTCCTGCTCCAGTGCCTGTCTCCTTCAGAACCTCACCCTCCCCGGCCACCCAAGGCCTGCCCTCATCAATCCCAAAGAAAAGCAAGTGATGAAGTCATTCATCCAAATAGCCTAGGTCCCACCCTGTCATGCCGGGTCAGAATCTCCAGGGTTATTTCTTTTGAAAGCTCAGCCAGGCTTAAGAGCCAATGGCTTAATGATGCTCTGTCACCCCTCCCAAGAATAGTCATAGGAATGAGGCTATCCATAACTCAAAGGATTGTCTCACTGATGGTAGAATCTCAGGCACCCTGAAGCGTAGTTAGCAAATGCATTTCTGGAGCATGTGTAGTGTGGGGATAGGACAGTAGAGAGAATGAGAGAGGAGTGTTTGTGATTCCAGCATCCCATGACCTTAATATGAAGGACCAGGGCCCGTTCTACTCCTCTTTGGTGCAAAGCTGCTAAATCTTCCTTTCCCCTTCTTTCTTAACATGGTCACCCTCCACTTTTCTTCCCACTGCCCACTCCAAGATTTGCGTCACCCCTCTCCCAGTCGCTCCCTCATCATAGGGAGAAAGCGCAGAGGAGAGTGAGATAGGGGTGGGGAGGAGGCAGCTCTGAAGTCAGGCAAGTGGCCTGGGTGCAATATTTGGAATCAAAGATTCTGTCCCTCACTGCCTGTGTGTTCAAAGTCAAGTTACCTGCTCAGAGCCTTATCTATAAAATGGGAGGATTATTCATTTCACTGGGTAGTGGTGAGGCTCTTCCAGATGATATATGTGAAAGCGCTTTGTAAAGTGTTATACGTATGTAAATGTGTGGCTCATTAAAAATGTCTCTGGAACACATTTGTTTCTTGGGACCTGCTGCCCCTGTCTGCCCTCCCACCATCCCTGCTCACCCGCGGCCAGCTGCATCCATGCGCAGATCTTGTAGACGGTGGCCGTGTTGCAGACGAAGAACAGGCTGAAGCAGATGATGGAGCCAATGATGAGGAACATGGCCAAGGCCACAAAGAACATGGCGGTCTTGAAAGCTCTGGAGGGGATGGAGGAGAAGTCCAAGGGGCCGCCCTTGCAGATGAGCTCGGAGGACAGCACATTGCCCACACAGTAGGAGAAAAGGCCGAAGTACCCTGCCTGGGGTGTGTTGACGCTGTCACCGATCCAGTAGGGTTGGATGAAGAGAGCCATGACCAGCACGGAGAAGCAGATGGTGAGCGTGCCCCACATCACACCTATGGCCCTCGAGTTCCGCACATAGTTGGTATGGTAGATCTTGGCTGCCTCCTGGGCAGGCAGCAACTTCACCATGGTGAGAGCAGCAGCTAAAATTTGCTGACTTTGTGGTTGGAGGCCCGGAAATAGGCCCCTCCTCAGCTGGGATTAGGGAAGACACTGAGGTCAGGACATGAGGTGAGGGTCCCTCCAAGGTAGGGGAAAGAGAACTGGTAAGACAGGAAGGACAACCTTGGCCCATTCAAGGGAAGCTTGTCTGGTGCCTGGGTCCGCTGTAGCCGGGCCTGTCTCCCGTCTCCTGCCTCCTCTCTGGCCCGCCAAGGTCTGCAGGCCTGCCAGCGCCGCCCGGCCCCCCTTTCCAGCACAGAGCTCCGGAGAGCTCCGCCCCCTTCGCCCGGGCCCGGCCTCCTCCCTCCCTCCTCGGAGAGGGAGTGTTTCAGCACCGCGGCCAGCGCCCTGGGGGCTCCAGTGGGAGGGGGCGGAGCCGGGCGGCTGCAGAGTGAGGAAAGGAGCAGATCCCGGCGCGGGGAGGCGCGGGGAGGCGCGGGGAGGCGCGGGGAGGCGCGGGGAGGCGCGGGGAGGCGCCTAACCCACCCCGACTCAACGGAAAACCGAGATTCGCTTCACCCTCCTGAGCCGGGATAGCAAGAATCGGGAGGGTGGAGTTGTGGCTGTCACCTTCCTCCGCTCAATTCCAGCCACAAAACCGCTTCCCGAACTCCATCCTTACCCAACCCCAGCCCTCCCTGCCTCCCTCGTCGCTTTCCTGCAACCTCCAAACCCCCCGGGGGCCAGCATCTTTCCTGCTTCTGACTGCCGGTCACTGGTCTCTCGTCCCTATA
>NW_004444001.1:355876-367054 GCF_000243295.1 Trichechus manatus latirostris | reverse complement strand
GAGGTGTATGCTAAACTCATTCATTTCAACAAAATACAAAGAAAGTAGAAAATTAATAAAAAAAGGTTTTATTTATTATTGTTTTTTATCACTGTTATCGTTTTTTATAACTAGGTTTAAGGATAAAAGAAAACTTTCTAAACCTTGATGCATTGCTGATAGAAATGTAAAATGTTAGCACCACTTTGGAAAACAGTTTGGCAATTTCTTAAAAGCTTAAACATACTTTTGCCATATGACCCAGAAATTCTACTACCTGGAACCTTTGTATCTTCACAAAGATATATATGGAAATGTTGATAGAAGCATTAGTCATAATAGCTCAAAACTGGAAACAATCAAATATGCATCAACTATTGAATGGATAAACTAAATGTGCTATGCCCATACAATGGAATGCTATTCAGCAAAAAAAGAAAGAAGAAGTGCTGATACATGCTAAAAATGGATGAATTTCAAAAACATGCTAAGCGAAAAAAGCCAGATACAAAAGAATACTTGTCAGATTATTCCATTATATAAAATGTTTAGAAAAGGCAAATTTGTAGATACAGAAACAGATCAGTGGATGCCTAGGGCTTGGGGTGGGGGTGGGATTTAACTATAAATAGAGAGTTCTTTGAGGGTAATGAAAATCTCCTAGAACTGGATTGGGGTGCTAGTGGCACAAATCCATAAATTTACTAAAATCATTAAAGTTTACATGTACAATGAGTGAATTTTGTGTTACATAAATTATATCTCAATAAACCTGGTAATATAATCTTTATAAAAAGAGATCTTTGTAAGCCAGAACCCCCCCCCCAAAAAAAAATACAGATGACCTAAAGGAATATATATATATATTCGAATAAAATTTTTAAATTTCTTTGGATGGAGAAAATAACAAAATTAAAGAAATATATAAACATCAGGAAAAAAGTTGCAACAGTCAAGGCAGACATTAGGCTAGCTTTTTTATTATGTAAAATTGTCAACAAGTCAATAAATAAATGAACAAGAATCCAACAGAAAATTGGACAAAGGATATAAACTATTTACAGAAGAAATATGCCAATGGTCAATAAACAAAATATATGCCCAAGCAGCCCATTAATCAGAAAAATGCAAATTCAAATAGCAATGTGATGAAATATTTCTCACCCCAAATTAGCTTTGGTTATTTTTTTTTAAATCAAAGATTTAGAAGACTCTGTGGGAATGGAGTCTCTCATATGCTGTTATTAGGATCATGAATAGATGGCAGCTTGTAAGTTATCTATTAAAATTCAAGATGTAAATGGAGCATGATTGACAACTACAAAAATCCACACTTGATATTGATCCTAAAATATCAGTCCAATATAAGCCCAAAGAGACATAAAATTTAATTTTTGTTGCACCAGGGTTTGGAATACTAAAGATATATCCAAATTCTAAAAGAAAAGACTGATAAATATGTCTTCTTTTTAAAAATTCTGTCCATGAAAAAACTATAATATATGAGATGACAACATACTGCAGCGTGATATTTGGGTATCGTGCATGGAGAAGTGAGTATAAATTAGTATACTTCTTGGAGTAGTTTGGGTAATCCAGTGCGTATTTCCATTGTAGGTATTTACACTCTAGATAAATTCTCACATGCATGCCCAAGATTACATATAAAAAATGGTTTATTGTACCACAGTAATAAGAGAAGGGAAACATTCTGAATTTTCGGACAGAGAATGGATAAATTGTGCCCATTCAAAGTAATAATATACAGAACTTTAAATGAATGGACTAGAACTATCAACAAGCAAAGGAAAAAAGTTATAAGCCATAGTGCCAGTTAGGATGCAGAAAGTTACAAGGGCCATCACTGCCACCATAAGAACAAGAAAATGTAGAAACTAAATGAAATGAATAACTTGGGAAAAATCATATTTTTAAAAGACTTCAAAGAGCTGTAGATTCAAACAAGTCTAAAATCACCACATTCCAGAGATGGACAAGTTCTGCTTAGTTGAGCAGGAACAGATTTCCACTCTTCTCCCTTGGTTCATCAGCTAAATGTCAATAGAGGTGGAAGGAAGATTGAACTTGCCATAGAAAAGG
Source organism: Trichechus manatus latirostris (assembly GCF_000243295.1). Taxonomy (NCBI): domain Eukaryota; kingdom Metazoa; phylum Chordata; class Mammalia; order Sirenia; family Trichechidae; genus Trichechus; species Trichechus manatus. The sequence goes on along the minus strand of NW_004444001.1, from coordinate 364,975 downwards.
AGATTTTGATGGGGCGATGAGAAATCAGCGAGGTTTTTAAATAGCCTGTGGGCTTGTGTAATGTATTGAAATCTATAAAAAACAAAAAATCCGTTATCATCAAATCAATTCTGACTAACACTGACCCTATAGTACAGAGCAGATCTGTCCTATAAAGTTTCAAAGGCTGTAATCTTTACAGAAGCTGACTGACAAATCTTTCTCCTGCAGAGTGGCTGATGGGTTCGAATGGCCAACCTTTCAGTTAGCAGCCCAGCACTTAACCACTGTACCACCAGGCCTCCTTCTGGCACTAGCAGAGCCTCAGTAAACACAATTATTTTAAAGAAGAAGAAACTTGGGAGACAACATTTTTACAATACCACAAAATGGTAGATTTAAGATTGATGGTGAGCAATTGCTAGAAAATTTGTAGTACTTTTTATTAAATAAAAATGTTTATTTTTTAACCTGGTAAAGAACAAACAAAACAAATTACAAACCACAGACTGGAGAAAATATCAGTAAAGTGTTAATAATCTTATTGCACATAGAACCTATGAAACCACTAAGAAAAACATTAGAATCCTACAGATAATAGGCAATTCTTAGCGCAGTAATTATGATTGGCCAACAAATATATGAAAAATGTTTAAGAGCCTCAGGATCAAGAAATATAAAAAGATAAATTTCCAACTGAGTATTTGGCAATATTGAATCTATAGAGGCTCCAAATATAAAACTTATTTTCCCTGCCAACTGATTCTCCTCCTAGAACTTTTGCTGAGTTCATAGTGGTGGTGTGGGAACTTAGTGTGGGAATAGAAGGCAGAAAAACATTTTTACAGTTTCAAGCAATCAAGCATCAATAGGGAAATCAAAGACATGAACAACACTTTCAACCACCTTGACCTAATGAACATTTATAATTGATATATATAGATTACATCCAATAACTCCAGATTGTATATTCCTTTTTAATATTTCATTATATTCATTATTATTATGGACACTCATTCTTATGTAAAAAGACTCAATAAAGTAGTATAAAAATACAGAAAACTTATGATTTTGGAAATTCCTGAGAATTCCCAGGAATTCCAATTTCTTGTTCCTGAAAGCCAAAGATTGGTATGTTAGCAATGTGGAAATACCAGTTTCCTGCTAATGAAGGTAAAAGTCAGAAGGCAACAAAATGCAACCTGTGGTTTGGAAATTGATCCTTTACTCTAAAGGCCATGTGCTAGGGTCCTGGAGCTGCTGTAACAAAATACCACAAAGTGGGTTGCTTTAAAAACCAGAAATTTATTGCCTCACAGTTCTGGTTGCTGAGGGTCCAAGATCAGTGTGTTGGCTGCGTTGATTCCTTCTGAGACTTGAGGGAGAATCTGTTCCCTGCTTCTCTCCTAGTTTCTGGTGATGGCCAGAGATCACTAGAATTCCCTTTCTTGATTTGCAGCTCCATTTCTGCCTCCATGGCCACATGACAATATCTCCTTTCTGTGTGTCTCCCTCTGTCTCTCCTCCTCCTTCAAAAAAAAAAAAAAACATTATGATTGAATTAAGACCCACACTACTTATTGTTCTACAGTTCTGTAAAATGTTACCATTTGAGGAAACTGACCTCATGTTAACTGAAAACATCGTTAAAGATCTTACTTCCAAACTAAGTTATATTCACAGGTACTGGAGGTTAGGACTTTAACATATCTTTTATGAAGACCATTCAATCTGTAACAGGTCATTATTGGGACACGTTATGAAACTTATGGTATCTGAAATTACATTGTAGTAATGTATGAATGTTAACTTGATTTTGACGAAGGTATTGTGGTTATTTAGAGAATCCACTTGTTTGCAAGAAATATACACTAAAATATTCAAGGCTAATGGAGCACCAGTTCAGTAACTGACTCCCAAATCAATTTGGGGGATAAAGTTATTTGTATTGTACTTGCAACTTTTCTGTAATTTTGCTGTATCCATCTATCTATCTATCTATCTTGGCAACACTTCTTAATTGTCTCTGGTCATAAAGAGAAAATAGAATATACTTTTCCATTGCCGACACTTATTTCGCTTTTTCTTCTTTACTGTCTTTTCTATGTCATTTTGGCCTCAATCAACTGGTATTGATCCTTCATTTCCCAGAGTAACATGTAATGTGTTCTTTACTTATGTACAATCAATTAGCTGCTCTGAGGTTATGGAACAGATCGATTAGAGAGAGGATTTGTTAAGGGGTTATTTTTAGCCTTTTTAGGAGGCAGATCTTAGATCAGGTTGTATTAGCTACTTTACCCTGAGGCCAAGACCTTGCTCTTCCCTTTCCTGTAGTTCTGCCTGTGACTCTGCATCTGCACTAATGCTAGAAACGTTACCCTTTGCATTTCCTCATGTGTCTACTCAGATCCCTGGGGTCTCTCCTCCCTGCCGATTGGGACTGACTATGAGCTACATACACCCCAAACCCATTTTTATGGCTTTGGTGCACTGGCTCTCAGCCCCAGCTGTACATAAGCATCACCTGGGTAACTTTTCGAATATGCTCAGGCCCTACTCTCAGATATTATCATTTAATTGGGTAGGAAGAAGGGCTGAGCATCTGCTGACTTTTATATGCAACTTATATTTGAAACCAGTACTCTAAAACAGGGCTTCTAGAAATTTACTGCACATCCAAATCATCTGACCATCTTGTTAAAATGCAGATTCTGACTCAGTAGGTCTAGGATGAGTCCTGAGATTTGACATTTCTAACAAACTCCTAGAATATGCCAATATTGCTCTTCAGATCACATTTTGGGAAGGCTCTAGACACTTTTGGTATTTGGGGCCAGATAATTCTTTGTTGTAGGGGACTGATTTGTGCACTGTAGGGTATTTAGCAGTGTACCTGGCCTCTACCCACTAGATGCCAGTAGCAACCCCGCAGCTATGATAACCACAAATGTCTCCATTCATTCATATCAGGAATATTTTGTTGGGAGTTTTTTTTTTTTTTTTTTTAAATTACCTTTTCAATCCTTTTCAATCTCTTCTCTTGTTATGGGTGTGTTCAGATTTTCAACTTCAGTTTGTGTTAGTTTGGATAGGTATTGTGTTTCTAGAAATTTGTCCATTTCCTCAAGATTTTCAAATTTGTTAGAATATAGTTTTTCATTGTACTGTGTTATGATCCTTTTTATTTCAGTTGAGTCTGTTGTAATGTCCCCCATTTCATTTCTTATTTGGGTTATATTCATCCTCTCCTGTTTCTCTTTTGTCTGGCCAATAGTTTGTTGATTTTGTTGATCCTTTCAAGGAACCAACTTTTGGTTTTGTTGATTTTCTCTACTGTTTTTCTATTCTCTATTTCATTTATTTCTGCTCTGATCTTTATTATTCCTTTCTTCTGGTTGCTGTGGGCTTCTTTGGCTTTTCTCTTTCTGTTTGTTCAAGTTGTGTAGCTAACATTTTGATTTTGTCCCTTTCTTTTTTTTGATGTGTGCATCTATTGCTATAAATTGACCTCTTATCACTGCCTTTGCTGTGTCCCAAAGGTTTTGATATGATGTGGTTTTATTCTTGTTTGATTCTAGAAATTTATTTATTCCATCTTTGATTTCTTCTATTACTCAGTGGCTTTTAAGCAAGGTGTTATTCAGTTTCCATGCTTTTTATTTTTTTCCTTGCTCTTCCTGTTATTAATTTCTACTTTGATGGCATTGTGATCAGAGAAGATACTTTGTATTATCTCAGTGTTTTGGATTTTGTTGAGGGTTGCTTTGTGGCCTAAGATGTGGTCTATTCTGGAGTACATTCCATGTGTATTGGAAAAGAATGTATACTTTGCTGTTGTTGAGTGGAGTGTTCTATATATGTCTACAAAGTCAAGTTGGCTGATTGTGGCCTTTATATCTTCTGTATCTTTGTTGTGTTTCTTTCTAGGTGTTCTTTCCTTTACTGACAGTGACATGTTGAAGTCTTCCACTGTTATTGTGGAACTGTCAATTTCTCTTTTCTTTGCTGTTAGAGAGTTGGTTTTATGTATTTTGGAGCCCTGTCATTGGGTCCATAGACATTTATTATGGTTACGTCCTCATGGTGGCTTGTCTCTTTAGTCATTTTATGATGTCCTTCCTTGCCCTTTTATGGTGGATTTTCTTTTAAAGTCTATTTTATCTAAGGTTAGTGTTGCCACTTCTGCTCTTTTTTGGTTGCTGTTTGCATGATATATTCTTTTCCATCCTTTTATTTTTAATATATTTAATATATTTGTTTATAACGTGTGTCTCTTGTAGACAGAATATTGATGGTGTCTTAGTTATCTAGTGCTGCTATAACAGAAATACCACAAGTGGATGGCTTTAACAGAGTAATTTGTTCTCTCACAATCTAGTAGACTAGAAGTCCAAATTCGGGGTGCCAGCTCCAGGGGAAAGCTTTCTCTCTCTGTTGGCTCTGGAGGAGGGTCCTAGTCATCAATCTTCTCCTGGTCTAGGAGCTTCTCCAAGCAGGAACCCTTGGTCCAAAGGATGTGCTCTGCTCCTGGCACTGGTTTCTTGGTGATATGAGGCCCCCGTATCTCTCTGCTCACTTCTGTCTTTTATATCTCAGAAGAAATTGGCTCAAGACACAATCCAATCTTGTAGATTGAGTTCTGCTTCATTAACTTGACTGCCGCTAATCTCATCTCAACATCATAGAGTTAGGATTTACAACACATAGGAAAATCACGTCAGATGACAAAATGGTGGACAGTCACACAATACTGGGAATCATGATCTAGCCAAATTGATACATATATTTTTGTGGGACACAATTCAATCCACGGCAGATGGGTTCTGTTTTTTTATCCATTCTGTCATGCTCTGTCTCTTTATGGGTGTATTTAAGCCATTTACGTTCAGTGTAATTATTGATAAGTGTGAGTTTATTGCTGCTATTTTGTACTGATTTTTTTTTGTCTTGGTGAGGTTTTCTCTGTTCCTGTTACACTCTTGTGTTGCATTACTTTTGTTTGTGGATTTTTTTTTTCATTTTTGTAGATTCTGTGTTTACTGAGACTTTATGTTTTCCTTCTTTATTTTGATGAGTAGCTTTGTTAACTTTCTTTGTGATGATCTTGAAATTTACTCCTATCTTCCTAAATTTAAACCAGTCTTTTATTACTTGGTATCATCTGGACTTCCTCTTCATTTGTAAGATCGATACCTACATTGTTTATTCCCTCCTTTATTGTTCTGTTCACTTACAGATTGACCTCTCTGGTTTCCTGCTGTAAATCTTTTAGTTTTGTTTTATTCTTGAGAGTTCATATCTAGGTTGGTGTCTGGCTGATGCTGTCTGTGTCCTATATTCAGGTTGTTGTCTGATGTTGTTTGTTCTCTATACAAAGGATTCCCTTTAATAATTCTTGTAAGTTTGGTTTGGTTTTTACATATTCCCTTAATTTCTGTTTATCTGGAAATGTTCTAATTTCAGCATCATATTTGAGTGAGAGTTTTTCAGGATATATTATTCTTTTGACAATTTCTTCTTTCAAGGTTTTATATATGTCATCTCATTGCCTTTTTCCCTGCATAGTTTCTGCCCAGTAATCATAGATTAGCCTTATTGCTTCCCCTTTGTCTGTGACTTTTTGTTTTTCTCGAGCTGCTCTCAGGATTGTTTGTCTTTGGTTTTGGCGAGTGTGATCATGATAGGTCCTGGTGACTTTCTTTTGGGGTCTATCATATATTGGGTTTGTTGAACTCCTTGGATGGTCAGCTTTTCATCTTTCATGGTATTAGGGAAGTGTTCTGTCAGCAAATCTTCCATGATCCTCTCTGTGTTTTCTGTTTTCTCCCCCTGTTCTGGAACTCCGATCACAAAAAATATTTTACTCTTGATTATATCCCACATTGTCCTCATGTTTTCTACATTCTTTTCTCTGATTTTTCCTTAAACAAATTAGTATCCAAGGATTTGTCTTCAATTTCTATGATCCTGTCTTCCATTGTTTCAAATTTGCTCCCAAAACCTTCTATGGCACTGTCCATTTCTGCAGTTTTGTTGTTTATCTTTTGGATTTCTAATTGCTTTTTTTGTATGATTTCTAGATTTTTTTATTTTGACATTTTGTTCCTGTATTATTTTCCTGAATTCTTCCATTGCTTTGTGTTTTCCCTGACTTTGTCTGTATTTTCCCTGATTTTGTCTAGTTTTCCTTATGTTTTCTGTGTTTTCCTTCGTCTCTTTCCTAATCTCTAGGACAGCCCTCAATATTAGACTTTTGAATTCCTTATCAGGTATTTCCAGTGCCTTTTCTTCTACCAGACGGTTATCTGGTGTTTTGTTTTAGTTGTTTACTGGAGCCATCCTGTCCTGTTTTTTAAAATATGTTTTCAGTCTCTGGGACGTTCAGGAATTGTTTTCTTCATTTACGGATTGTATATTTATGCATTTCACCCTGCTTTTTTTATTTGGCTATGTCTGGGCAGGCAGGCTGGGTGTGATCTATTGCTTGCTTGTCTGTGGGCATGATACTTCTCTCCACCTTGTTGGCAGGGCTGGTCACTCAGCTATGGTGCAGCAGGGTAAGTCCAGCGGGTGGGGAGAGGGGGAGGGATGGGTCTTTTGCAGCACAAACTGGGGTCATCAGGGCAGGGTTGGGGGCAGTGTGGAGCAGGGTCCGAGAATCCATGTGGATGCCACTGGAAGATTTGGTGTTACTCAGTGCACAGCGCAGGCAGGCATGAGGGAAGGGAGATTATGTGATGTGCAGAGGTAAGTGGGTGAAAGAAGAGAGAAAAACAGAAGTTAAAAAAGGCACTAAAAAAGGAAAAAAATGAAGTAGAAAAAATGTAAATAAAATGGCAATATGATGAGATTTGGTGCATGGGGGTGGGGTAGACCCAGAGAGGCCGTATGCCGGTGGCTCTCTAGGCAAGCAGTGCAGCTCGACCTGTTGAGAAGAGGCGTAGGTGGCACTCAGGGCTAGGTGGGTGGGATAAATGAAAGGAAAGAAGGGAAAAGAGAGAAGAAACAAACAAACAAAAAACAACAATAATAAATATGGTTCAGAGGGAATCAGCCTTTGGGGGAGGGGTGGAATCAGGGTGACAGCGAACTGGTGTCTATCTCACTTGGTGGTGTGACATGGCCCCTTAGGAAGGGCTGGAAGCAGCACAGGGCCTAAGTGGGAGGGAGAAAGAAAAGGGAGAAGGGGAAAGATAAGGAAAAATAAAAAATATGGCTGAGGGAGCCAGCCTGTGAGGGCAGGGCAGACCTGAGGAGGCCATGTGCCAGTGGCTGTCTAGCTGAGCAGTGCAGCACAGCCCATTGAGAAGGGGAGACAGCTCATGGGGCTAGGTGAGCAGGAGAAAGGAAAGGAAGGGATAGAGAGAGGAGAAACAAACATAAAACAAAACACACAAAAAATAATAGTAAAATGGTGCTGAAGGAGGTGGCTGGTGGGAGCGGCACAGACCCGGGGAGGCCATGTGCCATTGGCTCTTTAGCTGAGTGTTGCAACATGGCCCATCAAGAAGGTGCAGGGGCAGCACATGGGGCCAGGTGGGCAGGAGAAAGGAAAGGAAAGGAGAGAGAGAAAAGAAACAACAACAACAAAAAAAAAACAAAAGAAAAGAGAAAGCAAGCAAACAAAAATAATAAAAATAAAATAAAATAATACGGCCCTGAAGGAGTCACCTGGTGGTGGAGAGCAGCATGGATCTGGGGATCAGTGTGCCAGTGGCTCTCTAGCTGAGCGGTGCAACACAGCCTGTCAAGCAGGGGTGGGGGCAGCACATGGGGCTAGGTGGGTGGCAGAAAGGAAAGGAAGGAAGGAATAGAGAGAGTAGAAACAAAAAAACAAAACCCCAAAAATATGGTGCTGAAGGAGCTGGCTGGTGGGAGTGGTGAGGCCCTGGAGAGGCTGTGGGCCGGTGGCTGCATAGCCTGTCAAAAAGGGGTTGGGATGACACAGGGCTACATGGGCAGGAGAACAGAAAGGAAGGAAGAGAGAGAGAGAAGAAACAGAAAGAAAAAAATGGTGTTGAGGGAACCTGTCAGTGGGGGCGGCGTGGAAGTGGGGAGGCCATGCTCTTGGCTCTCTAGCTGAGCAGTGGGGCACAGCCTATGGAGAAGGGGTTGGGATGGTGCATGGGGCTGGCTGAGCAGAAGAAAGGAAAGGAAGGGAGAGAGAAAGAAGAAACAAAAAAAGCCAAAAAAACAATAACCAAAATTTAAAAAAATAGTGCTGGGGGAACTGGCCACTAGGAGCAAGGTTGACCTGTGTGGCAGTGAGCTGATATCTCTCAGGTCAAGTGACCATAGCCTGTTGGAAAGCAGCGGAGGCTGAGTAAAGGGAAGAAAGGTGGGGGGCCGGAAACTGTGTATCCCTGTTACTGGGTGCATTGTCTCCCGTTGGGAGCTCCATGAAGTTGCCTTCCCATACACCCTATTTGCCTTTCTTGGTGACTGAGGTCCAAAACGGCAAATTTGTGCCTTGTTAATTGGTAGGGGACCTCCACTCTGTAGCTCTCCTCATTCTCTGTTCTCTATCACGTTCTTATTCCATTCACTGCTTGATAAGAGTTCTTTTCCCTTCATTTGACACTTAGGGTTCCAGGACTGACATTTGTATCTGTTTTACTTAGCTTTCTTTGGTCTTTGCTGCAGAGGGATGGCATGGTGCTACAGTCTGTAGCACCATGTTGGCTCCTTCTAGGCTGTAATCTTTCAAGGCTGGCATTTTATACCTGTACTTCTTCATTAAGTGGCAAAAAGTACTAGCAGTGTGCTGCCTAACTCCTGAATTTCAGTGAATGCTGTTACTCCAAGAGTAATTTCCACAAATAATGTTCCTATCTTGCCTCCAAGAAATGATTAAATAAGAATCCAAAAAGGACTATTATTTTTATTAATCAATATTGTTTCAGCCATTTTGAGGAATAAATTTCCTGTGGCATGATTAAAAAAATGTATCTTTATTTTTCTGTTAAAGTTAGTTTTTAGATCATTCTCTTCCCATTTCTGAAATTATTTCCAGCAACTGAAATAGCCATGATGTTGGAATGAAAATTAAATATTTACTAGTATTACCATGTTCCAAGAACTCAACTAGGTGCTAATGTGAATCATTATGTAATGTAT
>NW_004444001.1:352842-354429 GCF_000243295.1 Trichechus manatus latirostris | reverse complement strand
ATGCATCACTAGCAGGGAGAGTCCAGAGTTAAAGCCATTTCCTGCTTTGAACACTGCCTAGGGACTTCCCACAGATACTTGAAAAATTTCAGGTACTTCCACCTCAAACACTAAACGCTTAGAGCCTCACTCACTAATCTCCTTCATAGCTGCAAAATGTGGTCTTCTAGCTCTCCACACAACCACATCGTGTTTCCTTCCATGAAAGGAGGTTAGTCAGATGTTCCTCGTACCACAATCATCCCACACCTCCTCTACCTTCTCCCCAGACCTTCTTAAGAGATATATTTGCTGGAGACAAGTGATGCGGCTTCACTCTCTATCCCCATTAGTTGAAGAAAAGGTCTATGAAGGGATGGGGATTTCCAGTAATGCTTTTCTTTCTTAAAATGCCTCAGTGCAAACAACTGGAATGCCTTTCCAAAAAGGAATTAAGTTGAACAGAGACTGATGAGAAATATTTTGGGTTTGAGAACTGATCTTGTGGGTGCCGCTTCTGAAAAGAGATAAGAGGCATTCCTTCTAAAAGGACAAATGACTCATCATTCCTTTGTTATCACATGACATTGCAATTATGGGAATAATGAAATTGCTCCATAAATCCAAACTCTCCATTCTGTTACTTCCTAGCTTGTAACTATACTCACGTTACCAAAAAAAAAAAGAAAAAAAAAAAAAGGTTTCCTGCTTGATTTCCCTTTCTCTCTGGAGCTACACAATTCTTTTGCCTTTGTTGATATGGTTTCATTCTACTTATCCCATCCCATTTCACATCAGATAGGATTTCTCTCTAATCACTACCTCCTGCCCTTATCCTCCATCCATTGTCCCTGCGTGTAATTCCACTGTTGTTTCTTTGCCCCTTCTGTTGCCCTAATCAACCTGAAGCATACTCCTTTTCTCCTTTTTATAAATCTTATGTTCTCATACACACTGAAAACTCCAGTCTTTAATTTTTAATGTACTCTTAGGTTGGTACAACATTTTGAAATTCTGTCCACTTTTGAAAACTAATGACCCCACCAATTTGTGTTTCCATCATATTTTATAAACAAATCTATCGTAGCTCTTATTGCACTGTATTGCAGCAATTTTATGTAGGCTCTGAATCCTAGGACACAAGCTCTGGAGATCCTGTTATTTTGCATAATGCCGGCACTCTGAAGAATACTTTGCACAGCAGAAGCACTAATACATTTTAATTAATTTATATTCCCCAAAGAGAGTAAATACTTTTTCTTTTGGAAGTTAAGATGTATTTCCAATATTCTCACTGTCATCTCCCAAAGTGGTGTAACATGTTATTTGCAGAGTTGTTATGAAGATTAAATGAGATCATCAGAAAATGCCTAAACAAGGCCTATCACTATAGCTTTCATTTCCCAACACTGTCCCTGCACTTTCCTGTGATAACCAGCAGGTGGGGAGATGACCCTCAGCCAATCTCCATCTCTGTCTCTCTCTCTCTCTCTCTCTCTCAATCTCTCTCTTCAATCTTCCCCACCTGCATCAAAAAGATTAATTTCCTGCCAGGAGATACTAGCATCACAGCAATTTCCTTTCCATTTAATTCTGGTCAGAGGCTTT
>NW_004444001.1:350362-351605 GCF_000243295.1 Trichechus manatus latirostris | reverse complement strand
GGTAGTTGTGGTCCATAAGTCCTTTGGACTAATCTTTCCCTTGTGTCTTCAGTTTTCTTCATTCTCCCTTACTCCAGATGGGGTGAGACCAGTGGAGTATCTTAGATGGCTGCTCACAAGCTTTTAAGACCCCAGATGCTACTCACCAAAGTAGAATGTAGAACATTTTCTTTATAAACTATGTTATGCCAGTTGAGCTAGATGTTCCCTGAGACCGTGGTCCCCTGCAGCCCTCAGCCTAGCAATTCTGTCCCTCAGGGAGTTTGGATGTGTCTATGGAGTTTCCATGACCTTAACTTGTACAAGTTGTGCTGGCTTCCCCAGTATGGTGTACTGTCTTACCCTTCGCCATAGTTACCACTTATCTATTGTCTATTTAGTGTTTTTCCACCTCCACCCCTCCCGGCCCTCATAACCAACAAAGACTGTTTCTTTTTGTGTGTAAACCTTTTCTTGAGTTTTTATAATAGTGGTCTCATACAGTATTTGTCGTTTTGTGATCAACTTATTTCACTTAGCATAATGCCCTCCTGATTCATCCTTTTTGTGAGATGCTTCACAGATTCATCATTGTTCTTTATCGTTGGGTAGTATTCCATTGTGTATATGTACCATAGTTTGTTTATTCACTCATCTGTTGATGGGCATCTAGGTTGTTTCCATCTGTCATGGATTGAATTATGTCCCCCCAAAAATCTGTGTATCAGTTTGGCTGGGCCATGATTCCTGGTATTGAGTGATTTTCCTATATGTTGTAAATCCTGCCTCTATGATGTTAGTGAGGGAGGATGGGCGGCAGTTGTGTTAGCAAAGCAGGACTCAATCTACAAGATTGGATTTTGTCCTGAGGCAATCTCTTGAGATATAAAAAAGAGAAGTGAGCAGACAGACAGAGGGACCATATACCACCAAGAAAGAAGTGCCGGCAACAAAATGCGTCCTTTGGACCTGAAGTTCCTGCGCTGAGATGCTCCTAGACAAAGGGAAGACTGATGCATCACAAGGACCTTCCTTCTGACAGAGAGAGAAAGACTTCTCCTGGAGCCGATGCCCTGAATTTGGACTTGTAGCCTACTAGCCTGTGAGGAAATAAATTTCTCTTTGTTAAAGCTGCGCACTTGTCGTATTTCTGTTACAGCAGCACTAGATGACTAAGACACCATCTTTTTGCTATTGTGAACAATACTGCAATGAACATGGGTGTGCATATGTCTATTCCTGTGATGGCTCTTATTTCTCTAGG
>NW_004444001.1:337779-338562 GCF_000243295.1 Trichechus manatus latirostris | reverse complement strand
ATTTGAAAGATAATTGTGCTGGATATATAATTATTGGTTGACAGTTTTTTTCTTTCAGGATTATATATTATTCCATTGCCTTCTTGTCTGCTTGGTTTCTGCCAAGTAATCAGAAGTTAGTCTTACCGATGCCCCTTTGTAGGTGATCTTTCGTTTTTACTGAGGTGCTTCCAGTATTCTTTCTTTGTCTTTGGTTTTGGAAAGCTTGATTATGACATGTCTTGGTGTTCTTCTATTGAGATCTATCCTGTATGGTGTTCGTTGTGCTTCTTGAATGGTTATCTGCTTGTCTTTCATGTTATTAGGGAAGTTTTGTGTCAGCAAATCTTCAACAATTCTCTCTCTGTTTTTTGTTGACTCCTCTTCTGATCATGCATAAGTTATTTCTCTTGATGGTGGAACAAGTCTTAGGCTTTCTTCATTTTTTTTTTTTTATTGTTGCTTGAACAGATTAGTGTCAAGGGATTGGTCTTCTGTTCCACTGATCCTGTCTTCCGTTGTTGCAATTTTACTCCTATGTCTTTCCATTGCGTTGTCAATTTCTGCAATTTTGTTGTTAAGCTTCTGGATTTCTACTTGCTGTTTCTGTATCATTTCCAGTTGTGTATTTATTTTGTTATTTTGTTCTTGTATTGTTTTCCTGAATTCTTCTAGCATTTTGTCTGTGCTTTCCTTAGTTTTATCTGTTCTCCATAGTTTTGTCTGTGTTTTCTTGATTCCTTTGAGAACCCTATACATAAGCCTTTTGAATTCCTTAACAGGAAGCTCCATTACCTTTTCTTC
>NW_004444001.1:335626-336759 GCF_000243295.1 Trichechus manatus latirostris | reverse complement strand
TCTGGGCTCTGCCCCCTTAGAATCACAGAATTTTCCAGTATTGAGATACCTGAAAAAATCACAGTGTCTTCATTTTACCTGTGAAAAGTTAATTTTCCCAAATCTACAGAACTAAGTGATGCTGATTAAGATTAAAGATCTCCTGACTTGCAGTCATCTTTCCTCCACCACCTCTACTCCTAAACACACTCACACATACACTTTTCCAAACAGCTCTCTCTCCAACCATAGGACAGAAGAAGGCTCCTCAAGGGCTTAAACTTGTGTGTACACATCACAGACCAGCACAGGTTGGCTCACAATCGGAGCCAATTAAAAGGCTTTAGGTGCAGTTTGAGAAATCTTTCAAGTACTAAATTGAAATAATCCTCTAATGAAGGAAAGTCTAAATTTCAGAAGAGGACCTTCATACTAAATTGCTGACCAGCAACTGATAATGCTGTTCCTCTCAGATACTGATTGGTTCTCAACACTGAGGTTACCCAATCCAGAGGCAAAGCAACAAGTTCCTTGATTCCTATTATTTGGGACGTGGGTGGAGGAGTGTCATAGGTCTCACTGAGGGAGACTTGCCTGCTCCTTTCTTACCCTGTGCTCTCCTGTTCTCCAGCATGGTGTTCTTGTGGTTCCCTGCGGGCACCTGGATGGCAGCTCTGATTCTGATACTAATGGTGCTAAGCCCTCCTCTGGCTTTGTCCAGGGACACCCGACATAAGTGCACACCTTGTGTGGTAGCTATTATGGGGTGGGATGAGGTAGGGAAAGAGTTAACTTTGTCACTATGTCCAGGCTACATGAAGTCATATTCTTCAAAAAAAAAAAAAAAAAAATTTGTGACATTTTCTTCCGTGATTATCTACCTGTATCGTATGGATTCCAAATTCTTTCCACAACAACAGAAGCAAGAATGTTTGCCCTCCCTATGAGAGCTGCTTAAGAGACCTAATATAGGCTGTTTCTTTCTCAACCCTCCTCCAATAAAACTTCTCTAGCCTTTCATCCCATTCCTTCATGATATGTTATTTTATTTTTTATTGTGCTTTAAGTGGAAGTTTATAATTCAAGTTAGTTTCTCACACAAAAATTTATACACACATTGTTATGTGACCCTAGTTGCTCTCCTTGTACTGTGA
>NW_004444001.1:334435-335526 GCF_000243295.1 Trichechus manatus latirostris | reverse complement strand
CATAGTCCAGTCTAATCTTAGTCTGAAAATTGGGCCCTGGGCCATTACCTCATGATCTTGAGAGGATTTGGAAATAATGATGTTAAAATAATTCCCCAGCCTACTGTTCCTTTTATTATGTTGAGGTAGCTAGAAAAAGGAAAGCTTTCTCTGAAATTTTTATTGGAAGTAGAAAGGAATAGAAGATATTATTATGTCCTTAATGAGATCTGTGATTTTGGTACTTCTCCCTAATATGTAAGAGTGCTCTCAAGAGACTGCCTTCATTATCAACCTTCCTTTCTTCCTAAACCTTGTGGTTCATGGAGTATAGACCGACGTCCCTGTACTGGAGGTTCACTGGCAGAAATTGAGTTTGCTATTTTCTCCCTTTCCTGTGGAAAGCACCTTTGAGTTAAATCAGAGCAAATTCATGCTTGGAATGACCCTGTAGATATAGAGCATTTATGGGGTGTTCTTTGTTGACTTAAAGAACTTAGAAGACATCTTCTGCAAACTTGTCATAGATTAGTGTTCATTATGAACCTATTTTGAATCTTTCTGTACTATCAGCTTCTCCTACATCTTTACATTCACTGGCCTGATACCACAAGAAGGGATTCAGTTAGTATAGGATAAATTATATAAAATTCTGTTTTTGTAGATAAAAAATGATCAAATATCAGCAATTTCTATATGGTTCAATCTATAGATTGAGCAGGGGCGCAAAGAGATTGTAAAGGTTGTTCATGTCCCATGAAACTGAAAGCCAATAAGCTTGAGTCCCCTCTTGCTTTCCACACGATAATCAGTTCTCAGATGCCTGTGTTTATTCATTTAGACCAAATATTTTCTGAACAACAACTACATACTGAGCTCTGTTCTAGGTGCAGATAATGCAATGTGAATGAGAGAAAAGACACTTCTTCTTGTGAAACTTATCTAATCACAGGAGATAAAGATAATACACCTGTAAATATTTAATGAAGAAGAAAATTTCATAGTGTGATAAGAGCTCAAGGTGATGAGACAGAGAATACTGGATTCAGCCTACTGCAGTTCAAGTGACTAGGGAACTCTCCCTGAGAAAGTGACATTTAGCTGAGACATAA
>NW_004444001.1:328559-333667 GCF_000243295.1 Trichechus manatus latirostris | reverse complement strand
CGTTGAGTTGGTTCTGGATCAGGTTAAATAGCTAGAAAGTAGAGGAGGTCACATAGGGAGAAACAATATGGGTATAAAACAAGAAGAGGGTCAAAGGCCAAACACAGAGGCATCTTCATATTAAAAGTTGATCTAAGAAAAATGAATCAGCCAAGGAGGCTGAGAAGGAGTACCAGTGATGTTGCAGGATAACCAAAAGAACGTGATGACGCATAGTAACCAAGGAAAGTAAATTTGTTTCAAGAAGGAGGAAGTGGCCAGCTGTGGTGAATATCACTAAGAAGCAGCTGAGGTAAGAACATGACAGAAGTGAGCACTGGGTTTTGTGGACTTGACGTTGGCAGATTCGGTGGTATATCCAGATTGGGGACTGTTTAACGAGAGAATGGGAGGTGAAGAAGTGAATTCAGGATTATAGATGACTCTTTTAAGTAGCTAGCCTCAGGAAAAGACTGTGCTCCAGGATCAGAGAGTCAGCTGGACTTAAAATAGAAGAAAAAAAGGGCCTGAAGAGAAGTTGGGAGGAACTGAAAACCAGAGATGTTTAGACAATAGCAAAGAAGCACTAGAGTGTGTACGCAATGTTGACTGGTTAGGCAAAAAAATCATTAATTCACACAACAAGCATTTGTTAGTGACCTAAAATATACATTTGCTGCTCTGGTTGAAGAGGACAGACTGATGAGGAAAACAAAGCTGGTCTCTGTTAGCATAAAGCATTGTAACATTTTGCAGTTACTGTGTATAAGGCGTATAAATGGAAGGGTTGAAAATTCAGATATAGGTGTATAAAATGAAATTAGCAAAGTTCCTATGTGATACTTGTGTACTGACTGCATTATGGTTTGGGACAACATAGGACAAAAAAGGGAGAGTGAGGAGATAAAGTAAAATAACAAAGTCTCTGTATTTCAAAAATTTAAGTTTAGAGGATATGGTGGTCAATATAGTTGAAAGCTGCTGAGAAATTGAAATGATGATTGAGAACAATCTACTGAATTTTGGAATAGTGAGGTCACTGTCGATTTTTACTAAGAAGGACACTGGCATGGGAGCTGTGCACAAGGCACAGAACATGTAATTAATCTCTTGCAGGAAGTTAGAATAGTGTCCTGGTGAAGTACTAGGATGCTGGAGCCAGATTTCCTGAGTTCTAATCCTAGCTTCAATTGCCATAAAATAGTTGACTATGGTCAAATCATTTAGCCCCTCTATGCTTTAGTTGCTTCAATTGTAAAATAAGGAAAATAATATCTCCTTCGTGGATTTGTATCGAGTATTAAAAGAGATGATACATATAAAGCATTAGGAATGCCTGTCACACTGTACTCTTACTTCAGTGCAAGCTATTATTTTTCTATCTATCCACATATCCGTAGATGCTACCTCCAAAATAGCTCTCAAATCTGCCCACCACCTTCTAGGTACAAGTGTACTGCCATTGTTCAAGCCACCATCATCTTGTGACTGGATTATTCTAGTAGCCTCCAAACTCGTCTGCTTTTCTCCCACTCTTACCTTTTTCCATTTCCAATTCACTCTTTACTCGGTTGTCAGTGATGTTTGAAAACATATACAGATCTAGAATTCATTTCTGAAATTTTTAGAGTCAGATGTCCTTTGGAAATTAAAATTTTGAATTTTAAAAATTAATTTGCCCTATTAATTACAAACATCTTCAGTGGGATAAAGGGCAGTAACCTATAACCAAACATACCAATATTTCTATACCCAAACCTATGAGTACACACACTTATAGGATAAAGGCAATATTTTGTATTGTTGCTGATTTTCATAATAAGGAAATAGCAAATGAAATAGTGGGATAAATATAGAATAATTATTCTAATACATTTTTATTAGAGAAAATATTCAGTAATACTTCAAACTTACATATGACTCACATTAAGCTAAATAATAAGCTAATACATATCCATACTTATTACATCCTATTGCTTGAGGATCTCAGAGTAGTAAGTACATCAGGCTCACTATTATCTTCATGATCAAGTTGCGTTTGGCAATTCATTTTTTCAAGGAAAGAAATTCACAAAAGATGAAGCAGCACTTACCAGACAGTCATTTTAAAGACTCCTTGTGGCACCATTGCAGTTCTGTGTCAGCAGAGTCTCCCTAACTGAGGAAGCTGCGATACTCTCTGGCTCCGTGGTGAATGCACTTGTTCAAGGCTATTAGTTAACTGATGCCCTATTCTTGCCATATCATCTTTGGGAACCTTTCCACCTGAGCTCTCCATGTCACCACTGCCATGCTCCCATCACTGCAGGAATGCCCAACAGGGGCTTCAGGGTCAGGGTTTGGTAGGTTTTGATGTCATCTTCCTCTAACTTATTACCAGACAAACTTTCAATATGTATTTTGAGGTTTGATATAATTTTCTTCTCCTTAGTGACATGACAGTTTTTAAAATCTTCATCTGCTTGCTCATTTGCAAAGTCAGTATAGCCCAAAGTCTGTGCCAAACATTTGTTAAGGTTGATTTATTAATTATTAACATCTTAACAAGCACCGGCAATTGATTTTTTTCAGAAAATATTCAATTCCTAGACATCGTTAAACTGCAGCAAGCATAGAGTTTTAAAACTGTTTATAGCGCTGGGTTGCTAACTTAAAGAATAGTGGTTCAAACCTACCAACTGCTCCACGGGAGATACATGTGGCAGTCTGCTTCCATAAAGATTGTTGTTGTTGTGTGCTTTCGAGTTGCTTTAGACTCATAGCAACCCTATATGAGGAGTAGAACTGGCCTTAAGGGGTTCCCTAGGCTGAAATCTTTATGGGAGAAGATCTCCAGGTCTTTTCACCCATGGAGTGGCTGGTGAGTTTGAACTGCTGACCAGGGTTCCTTCCATAAAGATTACAGCCTTGGAAACCTTATGTGGCAGTTCTACTTTGTCTTATAGAGTCACTATGAATTGGAATAGACTTGACAGCAACAGCTTTCCTCATGGGACAATAGAGTCCTTGAACACAAGCTTCAATATAGATATATTACTAGAAGGAATTAAAAGCCATAAACTTGACTTTTTACACAAAGTTCAGGAGGAAAGTATATGTAGAGCAGTTGTACAGAAATAATAAAATTTTAGTTTTCTCCCATTTCAGCTTGTCTATAATGAACTTGTTTTCTTCATGTATGATGTCCTTGATGTCATTCCACAACTTATCTGGTCTTTGTTCATTAGGGTTCAATGTGTCAAATCTATTCTTGGGATGCTGTCTAAATTCAGGTGGCATATACTCAAGGACATACTTTGACTCTCATGGACTTGTTCTAATTTTCTTGAGCTGCAACTTGAACTTGCACATGAGCAATTGATTGCCTGTTCCACAGTTGGCCTTGTTCTGACTGATGATATTGAGCTTTTCCATTGTCTCTTTCAGCAGATGTAGTCAATTTGATTCCTGTGTATTCCATCCGGCAAAGTCCACATGTATAATTGCCATTGATGTTGTTGGAAAAAGGTATTTGCAATGAAAAAGTCATTGTCATGCAAAATTCTATCATGCGATCTCCAGCATCGTTTCTATCACCAAGGCCATATTTTCCAACTACTGATTCTTCTTCGTTTCCAACTTTCACATACTAATCACCAGTAATTATCAATGCATCCTGATTGCATGTTTGATCAATTTCAGACTGCAGAAGTTAGTAAAAATCTTCAATTTTTCCATCTTTGGCCTTAGTGGTTGTTGTATAAATTTGAATAATAATCGTGTTAACTTGTCTTCCTTGTAGGTGTATGGATATTATCACTGATAGTGTTGTACTTCAGGATAGATCTTGAAATGTCCTTTTTGACAATGAATGAGACGCCATTCCTCTTCAATTTTTCATTCCTGGCATAGTAAGCCATATGATTGTCTGATTCAAAATGGCCAATACCAGCTCATTTCAGCTCATGAATGCCTACTATATTGATGGTTATGCATTCCATTTCATTTTTGATGACTTCCAATTTTCCTAGATTCATATTTTGTACATTCCACATTTTGATTATTAATGGATGTTTCAAGCTGTTCTTGTTTTGAGTCGTGCCACATCAGCAAATGAAGCCAAAGCTTTACTCTATCCACCTCATTAAGGTTGACTACTTTGAGGAGGCAGGTCTTCCCCAGTCATATCTCGAGTGGCTTCCAACCTGAGGGGCTCGTCTTCCAGCACTATATCAGACAATGTTCTGATGCTATTCATAAGCTTTTCACTGGCCAATTTTTTCAGAAGTAGACTACCAAATCCTTCTTTCTAGTCTGTCTTAGTCTGCAAGCTCAGCTGAAATCTGTCCACCAAGGGTGACCCTGCTGGTATTTGAAATACGGGGTGGGAAAACTTCCAGTATCACAGCAACACACAAGCTACCACAGTACAACAAACTGACAGACACATAGTGTCTTGCTTCACATAGTGAAGAAAGCAAGAGGTCATTAAAAAAGACAGGAAAGAAAGAAAAGACCAAAATGGATGCAGAGGAGACTTTGAAAGTTGCTCTTGAACATAGATTAGCTAAAGCAGCAAAAGGAAGAAATGATGAAGTAAAAGAGCTGAACAGAAGATTTCAAAGGGCACCTACAGAAGACAAAGTAAAGTATTATAATAAAATACACAAAGACCAAGAGTTAGAAAACCAAAAAGGAAGACCATGCTTGGCATTTTTCAAGCTGAAAGAAAGAAGAAAAAATTCAAGCCTCAAATTGCAATAGTGAAGGATTCTATGGGAGAAAATATTATCCATTCTGCCACTTTCTGTCTCTTTACTGGTGCATTTAGTCCATTTACATTCAGCGTAATTATTGATAGGTATGAGTTTAGTGCTGTTATTTTGATGTCTTTTTTTGTGTTGTTGACAGTTTCTTTGTTCCATTGAATTTTCTGTGCTGAGTCGTTTCTTTATGTATTTTCTTTTCATCATTGTTGCTTTTGTATTTGCTGCGTCTTTCTGTTTTTCTTGTTTTTTATTTTGGGGTGTAGGATTGTTAGTTTCCTTTGAGGTTACCTTAATATTTACCTCTATTTTTCTTAGTTTAAACCAATCTTTTATTTCTTTATATCGTCTTATCTTCCTCTGCATATGAAAGATCTATGATTA
>NW_004444001.1:322098-323875 GCF_000243295.1 Trichechus manatus latirostris | reverse complement strand
AGGAACTGCAGGAGACTACTATTGGCCCTGCAGCAGTAAACAAATCCACATGAATGGGGGCTGCTGCTACTCGGTGCAAGTAAGAAATGGCAGCTGTTTTCCACCTGCATTCCAATCACATGTGAATACCTCCTTAGAGCAAGGGAGTCTGGAAATGTACTGTCCAGGCTTTCAGCTTCATGTGATACAGAAGCGAGCACAAAAGAAGAGAAAAAAACGGAAATGGATTTCTTGCCAAAAGACAGAATCTTCAACCCAAAATTTCTTGAATATTAATTCATAAAAAAAAGAAAAAATGGAAATGGATTTTATTACCCTTTTCTAATACTTTCTTTGTCAATTTTATTTGTGCTTTGTTAATATATCTGATGGATTTTTAAATGATTTTACTAACTTCTGTTAATTCTATATCCAAAATGATTTTACTAACTTCTGTTAATTCTATATCCAATAGGAATATTAATCTTTTTTATGTTAATTGTACAAAGCATAACATTGTTCAGTATAGCAGATTTAAAAGTGATTAATCATCTAGTAACCTCTTGGGCTTTAATCTATACAAAACTTAGTAAGTACAATTAAAAGTTTTATTCTTGTTTTTCTCTTCAGTATAAGATGCATCAGGTCACAGCAGGAGGATGTTCTTCCCGGTAACAACTAGAAAAACCAGGATAAATTTTTAAAATCGTATTTTCTAATGGCATCATTAAGCTAAGAAAGCAAATAGGACTAGAAGTAAAATTTCAAAGCAGAACCACTGAAATGCAGGCTAATGTTTGACCACCACTTTTCTCTTGGTGACATTTGTTGATTATGAGTGTGGGCTGCAAATTAGGGTTTAGCCAAAGCAAAGGTTTACTGCTGGAGGAATAAGAAACCAGGGGTGATTATCAAGCTGAAGTGTCAAAATTACAGAAGTGAGGCACCTCAAACACTCTGGTTTCCTCATAAAACATTTGCTGAATTCTAATGCTCTACTGGAGAGGTTTTTAAAAAAGCCCAGATTGACAACTTTGGAAAAACAGTGTTAAATCTCTCACTATTCAGTGGTCTTTAGGAAACAAAGATCTGCCATTGGGACACAGACTAAAACAAACTAGGTGAGAGATAACTCTTTGGGCTGGAGTGGCTAATTGATGTTCAGTATCTACAGCCACTTAATCACCTGAGTACACTTGCTGAGTACTTGCTAAACTTGGAAAACCAAATCCACTGCCATGTAGTCGATTCCGAGTACTTGCTAGTAGCTGAAAATGTAGGTTTGACCTCTGACAGATGGCCACTTCCACGGATTAAGTTAACAGCAGATATTTTGGTATTTAACATGGTCTTGAAATGACATTTGAGAGTTGAGCAAACAGCTGGTCTCCTCATCAAGACATTCAGTAAATTTTGAAGACGTGTGGAATGGGAGACTAAAGATTTAAGCTGAGGGTGAACCTTGAAAACGTTACTCTGAGTAAAAAAAGTCCATCACTAAAGGACAAATATTGTATGATCTCACTTATATGAAATAACAAGAATAGGCAAATGTATAGAGACAAAGTTTATTGGTGGTCAAAGGCTGGGAGGGATGGGGGAAAGGGGAAGCCATTATTTAGGAAGCAATGAGTTTCTGTTTATGGTGATGGGAAATTTGGGAATGATTATGGGTGATGGTTGCATAAATGATTAATGTAATTAATATCTGTCTTAGTTATCTAGTGCTGCTATAACAGAAATACCACAAGTGGATGGTTTTAACAAAGAGAAATTTATTTCCTCACAGTCAAAGTAG
>NW_004444001.1:318947-320794 GCF_000243295.1 Trichechus manatus latirostris | reverse complement strand
TAGTCCCGTTTTGTTTTATGAGGCTGTCCAATCCCCAGCTAAACGATGAACTTTGGGAATGATTTCACCACTGAGCTAAAAGGGGAAAGATTCTTTCTTGATGGTAGAAAATATCATCTGAATATTGTACAATTCTTTTACAAGCAATATCCAGCATACCAATAAAAAAATTGCAATACGTGTGAAGATACAAGGACATTTGACTGATAAAAAGAAACAGAAACAGATTCATGGAAAACTCTCATATCGGAATTAGCATAAAAAGACTTTAAAATTATTATGATGAATGAATTTGAATAAAATAAAGAAAAATTAGAAAATAGAAAAATAGTAAAGTTGATAACTGATCAACTTTAGAGGATGTTTTATGATAATTACTTGAGTAGGGAAACAATAACAATTTCAGAAGATATTTAAAATTTTAAAAAGCATCAAATTGATACTTTTGAAATAAAAAACACATCTCAAGCAAAGACCTCAGTAGGAGGACTAGGCAGAGTAGATGATAGGATTTGTGAACTAGAAAACAAAAGGAAAAAAATTGACAATCAAGAACTCTATACATAGTGAAAGTATTCTTCAAAAATTAAGGTGAAAGAAAAGTTTTTCAGACAAAATAATGATTTGAAAGGGATAAATAAAACTGTCATTATTAGCAGATAATATGATTGCTGCACATGAACATCCATATGGACAAATTTTAGGACTAGTAAGTGAATTCAGCAAGATCATCAGAAACAAGGTCAATATAAACAATTGTATTATTTCAATAACCTATTGCTGTGTGACAAATCACCTTACCATTAGTGGCTTAAAACAACTATTTTGGGCATGAATCTGAATTTGGCCAGGGTAAGTCAGAGATCCACCACGCATCTGTCAGTTTGTTGTACTGTGGTGGCTTGTGTGTTGCTGTGATGCTGGAAGCTATGCCACTGGCATTTTAAATACCAGCAGGGTCACCCATGGTGAACAGGTTTCAGCAGAGCTTTCAGGCTTAGACAGACTAGAAAGAAGGAGCTGATGATCTATTTCTGAAAAAATTGACCAGTGAAAACCTCATGAATAGCAGCAGAATGTTGTCTGATATAGTGATGGAAGATGAGCCCCTCAGGTTGGAAGGCACTCAAAAATATGACTGGGGAAGGGCTGCCTCCTCAAAGTAGTGTCAACTTTAATGGCAGAGACGGAATAAAGCTTTTGGGACGTTCATTTGCTGATGTGGCAGGACTCAAAATGAAAAGAAACAGCTGCAAACATCCATCAGTAATTAGAATGTGGAATTTATGAAGTATGAATCAAGGAAAATTGGAAGTTGTTAAAATGAAATGGGACACTTGAAGATTGATATCCGAGGCATTAGTGAACTGAAATGGACTGGTATTGGTCATCTTGAATCAGACAATCATATGGTCTACTATGCAGGGAATGACAAATTGAAGGGAAATGGCATTGCATTCGTTATTGAAAAGAACATTTCAAGATCTATCCTGAAGTACAACACTGTCAGTGGTAGGATAATATCCATATGCCTACAAGGAAGACCAGTTAATATGACCATTACTCAAATTTATGCACCAATCACTAATATCAAAGATGAAGAAACTGAAGATTTTTACCAACTTCTGCAGTCTGAAATTGATCAAACATGCAATGCAATCAGATGCATTAATAATCACTGGTGATTGGAATGAGAATGTTGGAAAGAAAGAAGAAGGATTCGTAGTTGAAAAACATGGCCTTGGTGATAGAAATTACGCTGGGGATCACATGACAGAATATTGCAAGACCAACAACGTATTCATTGGAAATACCTTTTTTTAACAACATAAATGGCAACTATACAC
>NW_004444001.1:316214-317739 GCF_000243295.1 Trichechus manatus latirostris | reverse complement strand
TGCATCGGGGTTGTAGCATTTCAACATATTTATTCAATCTGTATGCTGAGCAAATAATCTGAGAGCTGGACTATATGAAGAATGGGGCATCAGGATTGGAAGAAGACTCATTAACAACCTGAGATATGTAGATGACACAACCTTACTTGCTGAAAGTGAAGAGGACTTGAAGCACTTATTCATGAAGATCAAAGAGTACAGCCTTCAGTATGGATTACACCTTAACATAAAGAAAACAAAAATCCGGAGGCAAGACCAAGATGGCAGAGTAGTCAGTTGCTTCCTGTGGTCGTCTTACAACAAAGACCTGAAAAAACAAATGATTTGATTGTATATGACAATCTAGGAGCCCTGAACATCAAAGGCAAAGTTGAGGAATCGGACTGAGCAGCAGGGAGAGGGAGAGATTGTTTGGAAGCAGTGACTAGTTGCCAGACCTGACCCGGTGGGAACCAGTGCCCTTCAGGCTGGATCGGCTGGTGTGCACGGTGAGGCAAGTAGTGGTGATTGGGAGGCATTTTCCTCAATGAGAGAGACCGAGTGGCAGAAAGTCTACTTGGGCCTCCAGAACCAGTGACAAGTGGTGCTAATTGGCAAAAGATAAGTATATGTGTCTAGTCTACTGCATGGGTCAAAAAACACTCCATTTGGGAAAAACTTCTCTCCGATTTACCTGCTCCCTCCCTACGCTGCACCAGGTCCCAGGGCCAGCTTCAGCCATTCCTGAGTCTGCTAGGCTGGAAGTAGGACCTGTCACACACTTGAGCCATTGTCCTGGCCTTGGAGAGGGAACAAATTAACAAAGAGGAAAAAATAATCTGCCAGCTCCCCTAAGCTGGGAACTAAGGGTATGCACCACTTCTTTGCCTAGGCACAGGCATAAAGGGTGCACAGACTTTGAATGCCTTTCACCCCTGCATAGATCTGTGTGAGCCCATTTCAACAGCGTAGGCCCTCATTACCACAGTACAAAAGGGTATATACCTGAAGCCTAACTTCAACTGTATCAGCTATATGGTGAAGTGGCTGGTTCGTGATATTTGATACCACTCTGCCCATTAAGCAAGGTCCTCAGCTACCCACATCAGGGGCCTGAGGACTGGTGACTCCACCCATGCCACCAAGCCACCTGTGACAGGGGTCCAAGAATAAGTGGTGACTCCCAATCCTTACAGCCAATGGCATTGGGTACTCATAGTTTGGCTGCAAAACCCACCCACCTACATGCTATAGGGAACAGGGACATGCTTTCCTCCCAGACACTCAGGGGAAGCCGTCAGCCCCTGCCTTGCTCAGCACATGACCCTCTACTGCAGCCAGATACCTGTGCCTACAGCAATCATTCCTGCCCATCTAGGACTGTAAGTGAGAGCCTGCACCACACACTTGGTGACTGACTACCTGGACACCTGAGCTGAATCCATACAAGAAAAGTAAATGGACTCCTGGTCTCACATACCTAGTAACAGATCTAACCACCTGGTGACAGGACATTAGAGCTTCAAAGGTGCCAATAATCAAACTA
>NW_004444001.1:314654-315813 GCF_000243295.1 Trichechus manatus latirostris | reverse complement strand
AAGCCAAGGAACACACAGACAAAGCAACAGAGGAATTTAAGATTATAGAAGAGCATAATGACAAATTTAACAGGCTGCAAGAATCCTTAGAGAGACAGCAATCAGAAATCCAAAAGATTAACAATAAAATTTCAGAATTAGACAACTCAATAGAAAGTCATAGGAGCAGAATTGAGGCAATGAAAGTCCAGAATTAGTGAGATTGAAGAAAAAGCACTTGACACCAACTTATCTGAGGAAAAATTAGATAAAAGAATTTTTAAAAATGAAGAAACTCTAAGAATTATGTGGAACTCTATCAACAGGAATAACCTACGAGTGATTGGAGTAACAGAATGGGGGGCGGGGACACAAAATACAGAGAGAATTGTTGAAGATTTGTTGGCAGAAAACTTCCCCGATATTGTGAAAGATGAGAAGATATTTATCCAAGATGCTCATTGAACCTCACACAAGGTAGATCCCAGAAGAAAGAGACCAAGACGTATTATAATCAAACGTAACCAAAATCAAAGATAAAGAGAGAATTTTAAGAGCAGCTTAGGGATAAATGAAAAGTCATCTACAAAGGCAAGCTAATAAGACAGTCATGGATTGAATTATGTGCCCCTCAAAATGTGTGTGTCAATTTGGCTGGGCCATGATTCCCAGTATTGTGTGGTAGTCCTCCATTTCGTGATTATAATTTTATGTTAAAAAGGATAAGGGTGGGATTGTATAACACCCTTGCTAAGGTCACATCTCTGATCCAATGTAAAAGGAGTTTCCCTAGGATGTGGCCTGCACCACCTTTTATCTTAGAAGAGCTAAAAGAAAAGGGAGGCAAGCAGAGAATTGGGGACCTCATACCACCAAGAAAGCAGTGCCGGGAGCAGAGCCTGTCTTTTGGAGTTAAAGTTCCTGTGCTGAGATTCTCCCAAAACAGGGGAAAACTGATGACAAAGACCCTCTTCCAGAGCTGACAGAGAAAGCCTTCCCCTGGAGCTGATGCTTTGAATTTGGACTTGTAACCTACTAGACTGTGAGACAATAAATTTCTCTTTGTTGAAGCCATCCACTTGTGGTATTTCTGTTGTAGCAGAACTAGATGACTAACACAAAGACTAAGCTCGGACCACTCAGCAGAAACCATGCAGGCAAGAAGGCAATGGGATGACAT
>NW_004444001.1:311370-312637 GCF_000243295.1 Trichechus manatus latirostris | reverse complement strand
CTTGTCTGCTGGGTTCAGTAATTCATCACAATGGCCACCACACAGAACTCAAAGACCATACTCACGATTATGGGATTTATTAGGGAAGTAACAGTTACAATTCAGGCTTAGGAACACTCAGTATACCTCTCTTCCAGCAGGACAGCCTCTTCCCAACTGTGCTTACAGGCACGCCTCTCCCTAGGCACTCTCTCCAAAGGCACTCAGCTTTCTCTTTCCATGGACTGGGAAGCCCACCGCAACATTTCCTGTTGCCAAGTCTCTCCTGCCCTTTTTTCTCACCGTCTTCAGGGTGACAGCTTGCTCTCTCTCTCTTTCTCTCTCGGTCTCCTGCTTCCAGGGCCACTATTACCCTATCACACAGTCCTACCCAATCACGTGGGTGGGAGGTACAAAAGCATGGCTAGAAGGGCCACACAAAAGTAATCACACCGCAATGGCTTAGTGGACAAAGACAGTGTAATCTCTTCAGATGGGAGTGAGGGGGCTGCTTCCATTGGCAGGAGTGATTCAATGGTACTTAAGGGCTCAGTGTTTCCAGCTTCCTGATTATCTGTCCATATGTCCCCATCTCAAGTTTCAAGATCCCATTTATTCCCAATCGATGCCCTCACTTTAACTTCAGACATCACTCAAGGCTGGGAATTCAGTTGGCGTTGTAATTCAGCCACTTTTATGATAAGACTCCGGGTTTGCTTTTAAGCAATATCAGCTCTGTTACTACAAGAAATAAGGCTTTCCTTCAAGGCACAAATGGAAACTTTGAAGTTGTTCATGTGACGCTTGAGCTTTGACTCTGAAGCCCTGAGTTCATCTCTTTCTTTCGCCATTTGTCTAGTGAAAGTAGGACCAACCAACCAGCTTCCTTACGCTTCTCGTTATGACAAAATTGCAGAAAGGTATCAAACATGTGATCACCCAGAGCCTCACCTTTTACCAATACCTGATCTAGTGGTGGTGAGATTTTGTGTATTTCTATTGCCACCTCACACCATGGATTAGCAGTGCACTCTTTACTACTGGAAGCAGAGTCATCAACATCTTTAAGACTAACCAAACTTGAAAACAAATTTATAGAACTTATTCTTACAGTTTTGTTTCTCTAGAACCATTCCGAGTACCAAATGTCTTAGACTGGGTTCTCTAGAGAAGCAAAACCAGTAAAGCATATAAACATATATGGACATAGATTTATATTAAGGAAATGGCTCATGCCATTGTAGAGGCTGGAACATCCCAAGCCCGTGGGTCCGGCTGGAGGCTTCTC
>NW_004444001.1:300604-309217 GCF_000243295.1 Trichechus manatus latirostris | reverse complement strand
TTGATATAATTTTCTTCCCCTTAGTGACAAGATAGTTTTAAAAATCTTCATCTGCTAGCTCATTTGCAAAGTCAGCATAGCCCAAAGTCTGTGCCAAACACTTATTAAGGTTAATTTATTAATTATTAGCATCTTAACAAGCACTAGCAATTGACTTTTTTCAGAAAATATTGGATTCCTCGACATCTGTAAACGGTAGCAAGCATAAATTCAATAACTATTTATAGCATTGGCCTGCTAAACTAAAGATTCAAACCCACAACAAGATGTGGCCATCTGCTTCTGTAAAGATTGTTCTTGTTGCTGTGTGCCATCGAGTCAATTCCAACTCATAGTGACCCTATATGACAGGGTAGAACTGCCCCAAAGGGTTTCCTAGGCTGAAATCTTTACAGGAGATCTCCAGGTCTTTTCTCCCATGGAGCAGCTGGTGGGTTCGAACTGCTACCCTTTCAGTTAACAGCCTAGTGTTTAACCATTATGCCACCAGGGCTACTTCCATAAAGATTACAGCCTTGGAAACCCTATGAGGCAGTTCCACTCTGTGCTATAGAGTCGCTATGAAATGGAAGTAACTCGATGGCAACGGGTTTCCTCACAGGACAATAGAGTCCTTGAACACAGGCTTCAATACAGATGTATCACAGGGAGAAATTAAAAGCCATAGACTTTACTTTTTACACAAAGTTCAGGAAGAGTGTGTGCGTGGAGCAATTGTACAGAGACAATACAATTTTACAGTTTTCTCCCACTTCAATCAACTCAATGGCAACTAGTTTGGGTTTTTTGGTTAATCAACTCAAGCCACAGATGCAAAATGATTAATAAACCAGTCAGAAATCATATCTCTGGTTATCCGTGTTTTCCTTTTTGAAATTGTTAAATTGATATATGTTTTGTTGTGTATATTTTCGCCACAATGAAAACAAAAAAAGGGGGCAATCAATGGAAAAAGCCAAAATCCAGGATGTCTAAAAGGAGTAAGTATTTTACTTGTGCATTAATTTCCAAAGGACATCTGGCTCTAAGAATTTCAGAAATGGAATTCTAGATCTGTATATGTTTTCAGATATCACTGACAACAGAGTAAAGAGTGAATTGGAAATGGGAAAAGGTAAGAGTGGAAGGAAAGAGACAAGTTTGGGGAACAACTAGAATAATCCAGGCACAAGGTGACGGTGGCTTGAACAATGGCAGTAGACTGGTACCTAGAAGGTGAAGGGCAGATTTGAGAGCTATTTCGGAGGTAGCATCCACAGATATGTGGGTGGATAGAAAAATAATCGCTTGCACTGAAGTACGAGTACCGTGTGGCAGGCACTATTCCTAATGATTTACATATATCATCTCTTTTAATACTCAATACAAATCCATGAAGGAGTTATTATTTTCCCTATTTTACAATTGAAGCAACTAAAGTACATAGGGGTAAATGACTTGCTCATAGTCATATATTTCGTGACACGTGAAGTATGGATTAGAACTCAGGAAATCCGGAACGCAGGAAATCTGGTTCTGGCGTCCTGGTTCTGCCCTCTAGCCTTCTTTCTCACCCTTAAACACATCAAACATCCTATCACGTTTAGACATTTCTGCTGTGGTTCCCTCTCCCTTGAGCGCTTGTCCCTTAGATTTTCACCAGGACACTATACTAACTTCCTGAAAGTGATTATCTGTTCTCTGTCTTGTGCTATGGCTCCCGTGTCAGTGTCTTTCTTAGTAAAGACTGACAGTGACCTCAGAATTCCTAAATTCAATAGATTGTTCTCAATCATCATTTCAATTTCTCAGCAGTTTTCGGCAATATTGACTACCACATCTTCTAACCTTACTCAAACTTTTGAAATACATAGATTTTGTTATTTTATGTTATCTCCACACTCCCCACTTTTCAGCCTATGTTCTGTCAAACCATAATGTAGTCAGTACAGAAGTGCCACATAGGAGCTCTGATAATTTCACTCTACACACTTATATCTGAATTTTCAACCCTTCCATTTATAGGCCTTGTACACAGTAACTGCAAAATGTTACCATGCTTTATGCTGACAGAGACCAGATTTGTTTTGCTCATCACTCTGTCCTCTTCACCTAAGGCAGTGACTGTGGTATTTTAGGTCACTAAGAAATGTTTGTTGTGTGAATTAATGATTTTGTGCCTAACCAGTGAACACTGCATACAAAGATGTTCTAGTGCTTCCTAGCTGTTATCTAAACATCATTGGTTCTCAGTTCTTCCCAGCTTCTCTTCAGGCCCTTTTATTCTTATGTTTTAAGTCCAGCTGATTCTCTGATCCCAGAGCACAGGCCTTTCCTGAGACCAGTTACTTAAAAGAGTCATCTATAATCCTGAGTTCATGTCTTCACCTCCCATTCTCTCTTCAAACAGTTCTGTCCGCAACCTGGATATGCTACTGAATCTGCCAGTGTCAAGTCCACAAAACCCAGTGCTCACTTCTCTGTCATGGTCTCACCTCAGCTACTTCTTAGTGGTATTCACCACAGAGGGCCACTCCCTCCCTCTTGTAACAAATTTACTTTCCTTGGCTTCCATGCATCATCACATTCTCTTGGTTATCCTGCAATATCACTGGTACTCTTTCTCAGTCTCCTTGGCTGACTCATTCTTCTTAGGTCAATCTTTAATATGAAGATGCCTCTGTGTTTGGCCTTTGACCCTTTTCTTGTTTTCTATCCATATTTTCTCTCCCTGTGTGACCTCCTCTATTTTCTAGCATTTAATAGGATCCATGTATTGATGACGCCAACTTCTGTATCTCCAGTCTTGGACTCTTCCAAAGCTCAAGTCTCAAGTATTTAATTGACTTCTTGGCAATTTCTCATGAATGTCAAAATGACATATCAAACCTAACTTAAACAAAAACTTTATTTATAGCCTCCCACTCCAAATCATTTCCTCCATTGATCTTCCATGGCTCAATAAAGAGCACCTATAGCCACCAAGTTATGCAAGACAAAATCCTTAGAGATAAGCTTGATTTTCTACTTTTCCTCACCAGTCACATTTTATCGACCAATAAGTCATTCCAAATATATCCCAAATCTGTCCAATTTTCTCTGTTTTTATCACTACAACACTAAATAAATCAACAAGCTTATCTTCCCTGGAAAAGTCTACCATATGCCTAAATGGTCTTCTTGTTGCCATTTGTGAATTCTACAATCCATTCTCCACATAGTAGCTAGAATTATTTTAAACAATAAATATAAATTTCCTCTCCATATAACCCTCCAGTGGCTTCACGTATCTCTTTAAATAAAATTCAAATTTCTTACCATGGCTGTCAGGGCCTTAAATGGTTTGGCGCCTGACTCCCTCTCCAACCTTATCTTATGCTACTCTCCCCCTTGTTTGCTCTGCTCCAGTCACTCTAGCCTTCTTTCTCAACGTTAAACACAGCAAACATCCTACCACATTTAGACCTTTCTCCTGTAGTCACCTCTCCCTGCAGCACTTGTCCCTTAGATCTTCACACGGCTGGCTTCTTCACCTCATTCACGTCTCAGCTAAATGTCACTTTCTCAGGGAGAGTTCCCTAATCATTTGAACTGCTGTGGTGTGAATCCAGTACTCTGTCTCAACACCCTGACATATTTTCTTCAGAGCACTTATCACACTAAAAGAAATTTTCTTCTCTGTTAATATTTACAGGTGTATTGTCTTTATCTCCTGTGATTAGATAAATTTCACAAGAGAAGTGTCTTTTCTCTTATTCACACTGCACTATCTAAGACTAGAAGAGAGTCCAGTATTTAGTACTTGGTAGGAAAATATTTTTGGTCCAAATAAACACAGGCATCTGAGAATTGGTTATTGTGTGGAAAGCAAGAAGGGTCTCAAGCTCTAATACTCTTTTATTCAGATAATGCACTATATCCCTTCCACTCCCTGTGACAAATTCAGAGAAAGCTTCGTCTTTCTCTTCCTTCTAGTTGGAAGAAGGATTTATAGGTAATGAAAAGGTAATTTTTAAAAAGTGGGCCAATTCCTTCATATTTCATTTATTCTGATGGATATCTTACAGTGCAGAGTGTCTATGCAAGCTTTGGAAATTTTCAGTAATGGCACTGACTTCGGTGGGAAAAGATTTGGAAAGAACTAGAAGTGGAGAAGTAGAGATAACCAGACATACCTAATTAAGGGAAATAGAGAACACGGTGAATGAACTTACGAAATTTGGGCCAAGACTCCGAAGGCCTATGGGTTCCTAAGACTTGCTTATTGGCTTTCAGCCTTATGGGATGTGAACAGCTTTCATAATCTCTTTGTGCCCCTGCTCAAGGTGTATAGGTTAAACCACATGAAATTGTTGATATTTGATCATTTTTTATCTACAAAAACAGAATTTTATATAATTTATCCTATACTAGCTGAATCCCTTCTTGTGGGCTCAGGCCAGAGAATGTAAAGATGTAGAAGTTGATAGTATAGAAAGGTTCAAAATAGATTCCTAATGAACACAAACCTATGACAGGTTTGCAGAAGTTGCCTTAAGTTCTTTAAGTCACCAAACACACCATAGAAGCTCTATATCTACAGAGTCATTCCAAGCATGAATCTGCCCTGCTTCAACCCAAAGGTGCTTTCCACAGGAAAAAGAGAGAATATCTAACTCAATTTCTGTCAGAGAACCTCCAGTACAGGGACATAGGTCTATACTCCATGAACCACAGGGTTTAGGAGAAAGGAAAAATGATAATGGAGGAGGCCTCTTGATAGCACATTTACATATTAGGGAGAGGTACTAACATCACAGGACTCACTGAGGACATAATAGTATCTTCTATTCCCTCTCACTCCCCATAAAAATTTCAGAGAAATCTTTCCTTTATCTAGCTACTTCAACATAATAAAAGGAACAGTTGGATGGGGAATTATTTTAACATCATTATTTCCAAATCTTCTCAAGCTCATGAGGAATGAGATGAAAAGCTGAAGAGGTTTTATTGAAGGAGGGCGAGAAGAAACAGCCTATTTCAGGTCCTTTAAGCAGCTCTCATAGGGAAGGCAAGCATCTACCCTTCTCTTGTTGTGGAAAGAATTTAGGATCCATAGGATAAAGACAGATAATCACTGAAGAAAGTATCACTTTTTTTTTTAAAGAACATGACTTCACATAGCCTGGACACGGTGCACAGTTAACTGTTTCTCTACCTCACCCCACCCCGTAATAGCTACCGCCCAAGGTGTGCACTTACGTCGGGTGTCCCTGGGACAAAGCCAGAGCAGGGCTCAACACCATCAGTATCAGAGTCAGAGCTACCATCCAGGTGCCCCCGGGGATCCACAAGCACACCATGCTGGAGAACAGGAGAGCACAGGGTGTGGGAGGAGCGGGCAAGTCTCCCTCAATGACGCGGATTACCCACCTCCACACACATCCCAAATAATAGGAACCAAGCTACTCATTGCTTCGCCTCTAGATGGGGTAACCGCAGTGTTGAGAACCAATCAGCATATGGGAGAAATGGCATAATCAGTTGCTGATCAATGATTTAGTATGAAGATCCTCTTTTGAAATTTAGACTTTGCTTCATTAAGAGGCTTATTTCAATTTAGTACTTTAAAGATTTGATCAAACTGCATCTAAAACCTTTTAATTGGCCCCTGTTGTGAGCCAGCTCTGTGCTGGTCAGTGATGTGTACACACAAGTTCAAGCCCTTTAGGAGCTTTCATCTCTCCTATGGTTGGAGACAGAGCTGTTTGGACAAGTGTGTGTGAGTGTGTCTAGGAGTAGGGTGGTGGGGGAAAGATGACAGCAAGTCAGGAGATCTTTCATCTTTAATCAGCATCACTTCGTGCTGTAGATTTGAGGAAATTAACTTTTCACAAGAGAAATGAAGACATGGTCACTTTTTTTCAGGAATCACGATACTGGAAAATGCTGTGATTCTTTGGACACTTAAGAGCCTCCTCAAGAAGTAGCATTCTATGGTAACTGAGGATCTGACAGAATTATAGCTTTTGATTGGACAGTATAGTCTGTACCTCCTTAGAGGTAGGGGTGTCTCTGACAAAAGGAAAGTGAAAGTTAGTCTATAATTTAATAATTTTTTCAGGTTTGTCTCCTGATACTGTCACTGAGTTTAGTGGCCCCTCCAGAATACATGGGAGGCAATCTATGTGGAATGGAGGGTCTTGAAGATACCTTTGTGCAGCGCTTAACCTAATAATGTAATAAGGTAAATTGTTCCAATCAAAGGATGCAAGGGGCTGAGAGATCAATAAGGACTCCAAGGCAGTCTTTGGCACAACAAGTCTGCTTTAGAATAATTAATATTTATACGGGAAAATGTTCACTCCCTTGCTCTCAGTTCCCATTATTATTTTCTCACTTAACCAGAGGTATTTTTCTGAACTGATCCTCTTCACTTGCTTTATCCTAGGGAATGATGTAAGAAGACTTTGCTAATAAATACATTATAGAATATTCAGGAAATAGAAAACTATGGAAAAACTAGGAATTGGATCCTTTGATGTAATCATATAATTTTAAACACATAATTCTACTTTTAGATAATTATTAAAGATATTAAAATAAATGCAACATCTCAGATTCAGAATAAACTTTAGATAGCAACTACTACATAGAAATTCTGCATTAATTCACATCTGCTGCAGTTCTGACAAGCAGTCTTTCTTAATGTGCCTTAATATTCTGGTGACAGGATACTCAATATGCCACAATAAAAACTGGTTAAACTTTATCGAGCGATTCTTGAGCATTTTATTTTGTACTAAGAATTGTACTGAGAGGTTTTTACGCGTCACATTTTTATTTGATTCTCACATCAGCCCGATGATATGAGTACCCTTTTTATTCCTACAGATGAAAAGAATAAAATGACAGAGATTAGACAACTTTTGCAAGGATGCAAGGCTAATAAATGGTACTTTCCAGGTTTAATCAAATTATACATGATTCCAAACCCCATGAGCTCAGGCATTATATCATACTACCTCACATTCAATGTCTGAAGACAATAGCGTCTCTTATATTAAAAATATTTTCATCCCTTTAATTTATGGATTTGAGTAGTCAGTAAGACTACTCCTTTTAACAAATGGCAACATTTTCTATAATTTAGGGAAGCTTCTTTACAGCAATTCCAGTTTCTTCAAAAAATTCCCCTTATTGCCATCATTACTCTCCTCTGGAAATGACAACATTTGAACTTATCTTATGTAGTGACACCCTTAGTCTCTTTTGTATTAAAGATTAACAGTGACCTCAAAATTCTTAAATCCAGTCCATAGTTTTCAATCATTATTTCAGATTTCTTGCCATAATGTAGTGCAACACTTCAATTACAGTTTGACCATCTCAGAATAGATGTCTCACTTTGGAAAAAATATATTTCTGAGTTCAACCAGTTGTCATGGAATGAGACTCACTTTTAGTAAGTTTGAGGGGTTGCAATAAATATTGGAGAGTGGGCTATTTTAGATATCAGCAAGGCCCAATTAGCAAAGAAAGTCTGCCACTTGTCCAAGTAGAATATTCTCAGAAGTTTTCTGGTCAGCTGCCACAGCTTATCTGTAATTTAAAGTGATAAGCAGGTCACTAGTCCTATATCAGAGCCCTAGTGGCGCAGTGGTTAAGAGCTCAGCAGCTAACCAAAAGGTCAGCAGTTTAAGTTTACCAGCTGCCCCTTGGAAACCCTATGGGACAGTTCTACTCTGTCCTATAGGATCGCTATTTGTCGGAATCAACTCGACGGCAACCTGTTCGTTTTTGGTTAGTCTCTATATTTAAGAAAAAAATATTATTAATAATAAGAAATGAGAAAACAGGCCAACGTCTTCTCTCCATGGAAAGATCCATCATCTTCTTCGCCAGAAGACTGTGCCATGTGACAGGCTTGGTAAGTCCCTCTCCAGAGGTAGCTCAGTGATGTCTTCGGTCACTGTCTGTCTATATCAGTTGACAGGGCTTCTTCAGCTTGTGAACACCATTCATTGACTCAATTTATCATTGTTTTTAAATTATTTAACACGGCCCCCTTTTTTTTTTTGTACCAGACTGTTTGCCATAAGGTAGTCATAGAGAGAACAACTAGAATTCTCATAGGCCTACCGAATCATATTGTGTGTAGGAAGAGTTAGCTTTTTTTCCTCTTTGCTGTAGTGCTTGTGTTCATTGTGTTATGACGAAGTATCTGCCTCTTTATCCAGCACAATACGGACCATATTATTTTTCAGATCCACTTTGGTATTCCTCTAGGCTACTACCGAATAATTCCAGGAGGTTTGGGCAATGAAGAAATGATGAATCTGGTGAGCTTTACCGACTTCTTTACAATCTGTTTTTTAGGGCTCCTTGTAAAGTGTATGCTTAGAATGCTATTTGTTTTCTCCAACACAGATAATAAAATCATTTAGCAGTTATTTTGCTCAGAGTCCACCCTTGTAGATGAAAAACCTTCTATCCATCCTGAAAAGCCAAACAGTAAAGTAAACATTACTAGGACTTATTCACGGCAACAAAACTTTACCTAAATAAAATCGACTTGAATATTTATAAAAGGTTCCCCAAGGGGAAGAAGGAGCCCTGATGGTGCAGTGGTTAAGAGCTTGGCTGCTAACCAAA
>NW_004444001.1:296409-299852 GCF_000243295.1 Trichechus manatus latirostris | reverse complement strand
GCATAGTAGTTGGTTTGCTCTCCCTCCAGAGGAAAAGTTCAACACTAAAGTGTTGTAACCACCAACATTTCCCTCTGTGTTGTTGCCAACATTGTGGTCTCTTTAATCTTGGGCATAGTCTTCCCACCTATGGCCATGTGACTTCAGACCATCAGAAACAAACTCCCTGTTGTGCTCCTGTATGGGCAGTTCACTGGTATGTTCATCTAGATAGTCTTCTTCCTTTTTTTTCTGGTAACAATATACACAACAAAACATGCACCCATTCCACAATTTCTGCACGTGCAGTTCATTGACATCGGTTACATTCTTCACATTGTGTCACCGTTCTTACTATCTTTACCCATATTGTTTCACCACCATTAACTTACAGTATCTGCCCCTTAACCTTCTTATCTGTGCTTTAGAGTTTCTGTTGTCAGTTTGATCTCATATAGATAATTCTTTAAAACAGCACAGTGTTCAGGGGAGACATTCTTCGTTAATTGAGCTAAACTGTTGTTTCGTTTAAAGATGACTTCATGGGATAGTTTTGGTTCGGGTTTTAAAGATTATTTCTGGATGATAGATTAAATAGAAATAAGCTTCTAAAGTTGCCTCTTAGTGTCTGTCTATTAGTTTAAAAGAGCATCACTATCATGATCAAGCGTTAAACTGTCAAGTTAGTTGTAAATTTCCAGATGAGCTAATGAATGGTCTAGTCGGCCCTGAAGATGTAGGGAGAAATTTGTGGCATGCAGGAATCTTTGCCCCCTTTGGGCAGATCACTGTTACAGTATCACCTCTGAGGTCTAAGCATAAACTTCTTGGGAAGTTGAAGAGATATACTCAAACTCTCCACAGGTTTCCTAAACCAAGCGTGTTGGGAAAGTTGTGAATCTGTACTATTTTCCTAAATTGTGAGATTGCTCCACAGAGAAATCAGGAAACTTGGCATAAGTCAGGTTGATATCATGGGGCCCAAGCTGAGAGTCTTGTCTGTATTGTGCGTCCAGATTTGAAATGTATACCCACCTAGGAACTCAGAAGATTTCCATAATTGATGTCTAAACAATCTCCACAAGTGTCCAGTCACAATGTTCTTAAATGTTAACCACTCTATTATCTCAGTGACCCTGTGATGTTTGTGCAGAGCTGCACTGAGTTCACTAGAAAACAGGTTGCTGTCATTATGTCCTTGGGTGCTT
Organism: Trichechus manatus latirostris; assembly: GCF_000243295.1. Classification (NCBI taxonomy): domain Eukaryota; kingdom Metazoa; phylum Chordata; class Mammalia; order Sirenia; family Trichechidae; genus Trichechus; species Trichechus manatus. The sequence goes on along the minus strand of NW_004444001.1, from coordinate 298,665 downwards.
GTTAGTATCTCTGCACGGTTCAACAGCGAGTAAACATCATCGTGCTATATACCCTGACCAAACACATGAAAAATATCCTCCGTGGGTACACAATTACTCTTAACGCTGTCTTCGTACTGTCTTCAAACTCACCAAAAAAAAAAAGAAAGTTTCTAAGATTGACAATAAGGCAGTAATAAAGGATTCCCTAAGCTACGAAGCATTTTGTAATTGGAAAATTTTGTGTAAGTGCCCAATGAGGCATCACTGGTTCCCAACTCCGATAGAAAATTCTGAAACTGAGAGGTGTCTTCCAGCATCATCTTCAATTCATTTTTTCAGAAAACCTGTACCTCAAACATGGATTTCCAGAGATCATATATTTTGATAATGTTTATGGTATAAAGCTGTCCAAAGATAACTGGGTCACAGTGTTCTCGTCTTTTCACCTTAGCAGATATGGAAAACTTGAGAAGAAAGCTGTTAAGCTCCACAGTAATTTTGTTACCATTAATCAGTATAACACCATCCCCCAAGCAGGGTCCATGGGCTATCCCGGTGTCTTGAAAAGCCTGCTGTATAGACATCCCCAGGAGCATACCGCAACCATTGGATGGAGGGTGCAGAATTTCCCCATGGTGACTGTGGTAGCCATAAGCTGGTAATAATTGGCCCTCTAGTAAAAACTGAACCTGTGTCACAAACAGACAGCAAGCCAGATGCTAGTGGAAGATACTGGGAGAGGTTAAAGTATGCTTCATGAGCACTGATGATGCTGCCTACCTCTTCCGAAAATAGTTTCCAGGACTGGTGAGATGCCAATTAAATCAACAAACTAAAAATACCCTAATCAGTGTAAATAAAAGGAAAACTCCCTAGAAATATCATAGTGTAACCATAGAACACCTAAGAGAATATCTTAAAAGCAGCCAGAAGTGGGAAAGGCAGAATACCTTCAAAGATAAAAATTAGACCAACTGCTGACTTTTCAGAAGCAATAATGGAAGCCAGAGATAGTTCAGTGATACGTTCAATGTGATGAATGAAAATAACTGCCCGTCTGAAATTCCTCCAATACTGGGAAAAACATTTTCAGATGACAAAAATCCAGGTCATTTGCCACCAACAAACTTTTACTGAAGAAAATTCTAAAGGATGGACTTCAGGCAGAAGGAAAGTGATCCCAGATAGGAAGTCTGAGATGAAACGAGGAATGGAGAACAAAGAGAGTGGTAAATATGTGGTCATTCCAAAATACATCAGCTGTATAAAACAGTAATAATATTGTCTGGTGGAGTTTTAAAATAATTAAATATCCAACAACAGTAATACATAAATTTAGAGGAGAGAATAAGGTGTTAAAGAGAGAATAAGAGGAGAGAATATGAGGATTCCAAGATCCTCATATTATCTAATATTTGGGGAAAAATATTGATTCAATTTGGACTTAACTGTGCATGTTGTCATTTCTACAGTGAACACCAAATAGTAGAAACAGTACAGAACTTCCAAACTTGGAGAAGAAAAAAAAGGAATGATAAATATTTACATCACCCAGATATAACATTTCCAGTCTGCTTTTACTCTGCTGTGGATCACTCCCTTAGTGGTTGCCATAACCAGCGACAAAATCAAAGTAACTTTAACCAATCTGAATAACAACTGTTAACACAAAAGCTTACACATATAAGATTTCCCTTATTTTTCATTCCCTCATTCCAAGGGTCTCTGTCCTCAAAAAAAATAATGAACAAACATGCATCTCACAAGTTTAATGTCCCACTGGTGTTGTTAGTTGCCATCGAGTCGATTTTAACTCATGGAGTCCTCGTGTGTGCACAGTAGAACTACTCCACAGGGTTTTCAAGGCATGACCTCTCTGAAGTAGATCGCCAGGGCTGTCTACCGAGGAGCTGCTGGGTGGGTTCAAACTGCCAACCTTTTCGCTAGTAGTTGAATGCTTAACTGTTTGTGCCACTCAGGGACTCCTTAATGGCCTGTTATAAGTTATAATTTGCTCTTTTAAGAATAAGATGATAAAATGTTAAATTAGTACACAAAAGAATACCAGAAATTTATAATTGTGCCTGACCATTTCAACATACACACACACACACAAAAATGAAGTTAACTCGTTTTGGCGAAATAAAGTAAATTTCCTTTCAGAAGACAGTTAACAAATATTTCTTTTCTCTTTGTTTGCAAATAATGCTTTAAGAATTTCAGCTAACAAAGAACTTGGTCAGATGAATTCCCCCTTTTTTTTTTTTTTAATTG
>NW_004444001.1:276856-296309 GCF_000243295.1 Trichechus manatus latirostris | reverse complement strand
CATGAATCTCTCTACCCTCTGCATTCTCTGTCAGTTTTCTCACTCCATTTGGTGCTTGGCTGAGTTCTTTATCTCTTCATTTGATGTTTTAGTGTTTCAGGATTGTTGTATTCTCTGTTCGGCTTAGTTTTTCAGATCTTTGCTGTGGAGGGATGGCATGGTTCTTCTGTCTAGAGCACCATTTTGCCGGAACTCCTCAGATTAATTCCCTTTATGTAAATAACAAAATAAGTCTGTGTTTCAGAATCCTTGTAATACTCATTAGTGGGGCATATGGCATTGTAGAAACCAAAGCTGCATGTCTAGTTGTATGGCACCGTGAATTTCACAGATCAAAGGCAGGGCCTTGATCCCAGATTTAGGTTGTAAATGGTACTGAACTCTGAGAAAGTGGATTAGAAGTTGCAGAATGGGATGTTTATGTCCTAAATCATACCTTCCTGAATTTTTTTAGATTATTGCAATGAACAGGAATCATTTTTTATGGCTGACCCACCATTAACAAAAGTATATAGAAAGAGTTAGGCAGGAAATATCAATAAATACAATAAAACCCAAAAAAATACAGTTATTGTGTTTGTCCCTTACCTTTAGCTCTGAGATTTCTGAAAACCAAGGAAAACAGGAAAATATCATAGATAATAAACTTTCTCTTATCTTATCAAAGGAAGCATATTAGCTCTTCAAGAGATGCTTACTTCTCATGCTTCCAATGAAAAAATTCATGGCTCTATAATATAGTCACAACAAATAGTATACAAATGCACATTAAATATGCAACTGTTTTCCAGAGGTAACAGAAATCTTTCAAAATGGCCATCCTTCTTTAACCCTTAATGAAAGATTAGAATATAAAATGAAAGCATGATTCAGGAAGACATTTGACAGAGTGTTCTGCTTACTGAGGTAAAGTGCTTGGGGCTTACGATAATTTTGTCCCATAATAATGAGATTTATTAAATATATTAACTCAATTTAGACAATGTTTTGCAGGTATATTCTTACAAAGCTAATGTGATATAAAGCAAAACCAGCCAATTAAATGTATAATTTTAAAAACACAATTATTTGTTTCCATATGTCTGAGATTATTTTATTAACAGGTGAATTAAATTCCTGATACAGTATATGAACCCTGATTACATTTTAAAAATGTCTAGAAGTGGGTAGCAAGAAGAAAACAGAAGCAATACCCTGCTAATTCACTTTTCTACTTGGGAAAACATGTTTCCTTCAATTGAATACACTTGTGTTTTAGGCAGTATTTTATAACCTTAAAAATAAACAGCCATAGAATTAAAACACAGTAAACTATACAGTCTTTTATCACATTGGGTACAATCATTAAATTTTGTTCTAGGTAAAAAGGATGGAAATTCAATAAGAAAGCAAGCTCTTAAAAGTAAACATAGTAAAAAAATAACTGTTATTGCATGTCATAAAAAATACAGACAGTATAACTCCAAAATTAAAGCTAAGGCATCACAATGGATTTAAAAAATTTAACCATATACTCCATTAAAATATAATGAAGTGAAATTATCTTATTTTCAAAAATAAGAGAAGCAGAAAGTAAATAAATACAGAAGCAGTAAAAAAATTATTTATTCAAAACAATGACAAAATGACAATGTATGTTAAAAATCTACAATCAATTATATTCCTATGATAGTCATGAAAATTAAAGATTCAAACAAAATAGTGTCAAAATATGTTTTAAAACGTCATGTGTTTGGAAATATTTGGTTGATGGAATTGTGGGACTTAGTTTTAATTCTCCTTTGAAATTTTTTGGATGTTCACAGTTTTCTGCTATAAAAAGATTAATAGAGAAAAATGTTAATATTTTCTTTTTTAAAAGTAAAAAAATACACACTACTAGATACACCAAACGGCAGTCAGAAACTTTATAAAATCACCACATCTCTGTAATAGATCAAAAGGATGAGAAATTACAAAATTTAAAAGAAAAACGTGATTATAAATAATTTTAATAGAAATTACAATGCAGAATAATGTTATATCTATGGCATGTTGTTATTTAGGGACAGAAAGACAAACTTTATCCCAAGTTTTTATAAAATACAGCACTTGACACATATTAACCAGTAAACCAGTTGTCGTCTAGTTGACTCCGAGTTCCAGAATTTTACTGGGTAACTTAGATATTTAGCAAATAACTGAATGGACAGCCTTACATTTTAGATGCTTTTTTTTTTTTTTTTAAATTCCACAAAATCTCTACTATAATGTAAAATTATAACTCTAAATTTATCTATTTTGAAAAACTTAAGGTGAAAATTAATGAACTCATTTCCTGAAGTTAAAGAAAATAAAGTCAACTTAACGAAATTAGGGAGATTTGAATGTTAAAAGATAAAGTGAGAGCAGAAATTAAGGACTTTAAAAATATAAGCTCATATGAAATTTTGTGCTTAAGAAGTTGTATCACAGAGACACAGAGTTTTTTTAAAGAATATAAGAAAAAATCAGGAAAGGCTATAAAAAGACCATATACCAAAAAAGTTTGAATAATGTAGACGATTTTGTGTGAAATAAAAATTCCCTAAATTAATAGAGTAAGAGAAATAGAATAGGAAAATAACCATGAATTATATTTAAACATTTTTAAATTGTCCCTAATAAATGCACCAGGACTATTTCATGTAGTTTTCTTAATTTTTTTTTCCAAAGTGAAAATAATTTTCATACCACATCAGCTATCAAAAGTCTTCCATCGCATAGAAGAGATTGATTTTATTATATAGAACTAGAAAAGTGTTAACACCCAATCCAGAGAAAGACAGGAAAAAACACACTTATAGGTCAATCACATTTAACAATGTAGGTTCTCTCTTGCTCTCTGTCTCTCTCCCTAATGCATATTGTGTGAATTCATGGAGTCAATCCCATTAAAATCATGAGATAAGAGTGCATCTAAGCTGCTATCAAATAGTACAGTGGCATCACAAGAGGGTACGGGAGGTGCAGACTGAACAGGGGTGACGCTGTCAGAGAGGGCAACACCAAAATGACTGTCTATAAAATTTTTGTGCAGTGTTTCAGCAGAAATTTATTATTTTTTAGAAAAATATCCCTGTAGTTAATTATAACAACAAAAACATTTTTCATAAGCCCAGTTTACGTATATAAATATGCCTGCAAGACTAAAACTCTATGTTAATTTACTTTTTGAATCTTCTAATGTGCTGTCATTATTACATGATTACAGTGATGCTTGGAATCATGTGGTTTTGTCTGCACAGGTTACCAGCACATGCTACCAGCTACCAGACATCAGCATGTGCTACCAGCTACCAGTGCTGTTGTTCTCGTTGCTGCCGATTCTGTGTGGTCTGGTAGGGGAGGAGGCCCGTGGGGAGGGGGGCACCATGAGTTACGGCACTAGCTGACACCAACCCTAGTGGACTTGGTGACACCAACCCTAGCACCAAATTCTTAGGCCAATAACTTGGTGTAAGAACCCCGAGAGGTACCCAGAGTACTGCAGCTGACTTTTGCCTCAAGAACTCTTGCCCAACAAGGTGGACAGAGGAACTTTGCCTCTCTGCAAAGGCTGAGGGCCCACCCAAGTGGGAAGTCAAATGAAGATTCCCCACCAGTCTGAGCTGGGAGCTGAGTGTGTGGGTAACAGGGAGGAGGTTACAGGAGGGGAAGCCTATGAGAAGCTGAAATAGACCCTCACTTGAATTTGCAGAATAATCCCTTCAAAAGAGCCACAGTTGCTCTTGTCACTGGCTCAGGGAGTTTAGGAAATTTAAATAACTTGCCCAAGGTCATGTAGCTGGTAAGTGGCAGGGCTGAGTTTTGAAGCCAGGTCTTTGTGTATCAAAGTTGGCCTCAGGTAACACAATCTGGGGCCTCCCCAGTGAAGTTGTCTTCCATCCCCTGGGATGTGGTGGGGGCTGGGGCTGAGCAAGGAGGAGGATGGTGTCTCTGGCTGCAATGACCAGTCCTTCAGAGAATGCTGCTCTGTTCCCACGCTGAGCAAACTCAGGCAGCTGCGCCTTTCCCAAGTCTCCTCATTCTCAGCCAGGACTAAGGACTGCTCACACTCACAGGGGGCGTTGGGGTGGGGGCGCAGTGAGGGGAAGCCTCAACCAAAGGGATGAGTCTTTTATATTGGAATTGCAGACATTAAGTGAGAAGGAAAGGAAAAGATAGAGTCATTTCAGTAGGACTTGCCACACAACAAAACCAAAACCAAACCCACGGCCATTGAGTGGATTCCAACTTATAGTGATCCTAGCTATAGGACAAAGTAGAACTGCCCCATAGCATTTTCAAGACTGTAATCGTTACGGAAGCAGACTGCCACATTTTTCTTCCGTGGAGTGGCTGGTGGGTTCAAACCAACAACCTTTTGGTTAGTAGCCGACCATTTTAACCACTGTGCCACCAAGACTCCTAGGTGCTGCTAAAGGCCCCTGAAATCATTCCTGAGGGCAGACTCCTGGTGTGGGGACAAGACGGGGTGCACCTGGTATGAAAACACAACTCTCCCAGGCCCAGAGCTGCAGAGCTGGCCAGCCTCAGGGACCTGGGCTCTCCCTAGAGTCCTCCAAGGGGCCTGGAAGGAAGATTGAGGAGTGGGGAGGCTGGGACGCCTCTTCACTGGAGCCTGACACTGCTAGATGCCTGGGTTTGAGTTGGCCAAAGGCAGGGCCCAGACTAGGGTGAGGCAAGAGAGGTGCCTGGGGAAAAAAATTTAAGGAGGTGCTCACTCCTTAAACTTTGCACCCTAGGTGCCTCTTTTGCCTCATCCTAGTCTGGGCCTGCCCAGGAGCTCAGGGCACCCAAGAGGAGCAACAACACAACAACAATAACAGCTAACACATACCACATACATGCACATAGGCCCTGTTCTAAGCATTATCAATATGTTGTTATATGTTGTATATATATATTTGTTGTTAGCTGCTGTCAAGTCAATCCCCTACTCATGGCAACCTCACACACAACTAAATAAAAGTGCTGCCCACTGCTGCATCATCCCCATAGTTACAGATCGGACGTTTGTGATCCATAGGATTTTCATTGGCTGAGTTTCAGAAGTATATAGCCAGGCCTTTCTTCCTAGTCCATCTTAGTCTGGAAGCTCCACTGAAGCCTGTTCAACATCATAGCAACACAGAAGCCTCCACTGACAGATGGGTGGTGACTGTGCATGAGATGCATTGGCCAGGAATCGAACCTGGGTCTCCCACATGAAAGGCAAGAATTTGACCATTGAACCACCACTGGTCCCATCATATACACAGTGAAACCTGTGAAAGCCAGAATTCGACTAGACTGCCTTGTTTTTCCGGGTCTCACAAGTTTTCCGCCTTTGACAGAGTGCAGTCTTACCACTTTTCTATTGCTCATTTTAGTAGAAAATATTTGAGTTTTTTTTTTCTGACAGGTTTCTGCCTTACATAGTTTCCGAATTTCACAGGATTTAATATATATCTATATATATTCACTTAACCCTCATGATTCTTGAAATTATCCTCAGTTGACAGGTGAGGAAACTGAGACATAAAATAGTTAAATAACTTGCCCAGCTAGTAACCCATACAGTTAAAAGTGTTCCAGAGTTGGAGCAACAGAGGAAGAAGGAGAGTCAGGAATAGGAAGAGGAAATGAAATGTGTTGCTAATTGCCTCCATGAACAACTGCCTCCTTTGCCTTGAGACGAGAACTGGATGGTGCCCTGCTATCATTACTGGACATTTTGATCAAAGATTCTATAGAACAACCCTGATCAAAAGGGGGGAAAATGTAAACCAGAATTTAAAATTTTCATGAAATCTGGACTTTCTGGAGCCACGGAGGCTGGATGAAACCCTGAAACTACTGCCCTGAAATAATCTTTAAACCTTAAACTAAAAAAAATCCTCTGATGTCTTCTTAAAACCAAATAATAATTTAGCTTACCTAGTAAAGAATGTCTGCCTTGAGCATTGTATTCCTTTAAGATCTATCTATAGAGGATCAAATTGACAATAGTAACTTGAAAGATTAGACAGGAAACTTAGCGAGCTGAGAGTTTATGTTAATGGGGGAGGAACAACTTGAAAAAGGTGGGTGAGAATGGTTGCACAACTCGAAGAATGTAATCGATGTCATGGAATTGTACATGTAGAAATTGTTGAACTGGTGTATGTTCTGCTGTGTATATTCTCAACAGCAATAACAAAAATAAAATAAATTATGAAAAAAGTGTTCCAGAGTTCACATTCTTAACCACGATGCAATATTGCCACCCCTCCCCGACACACACATGTGAGAGGCAACAGGGTGCCTGCCCAGCTGCCTTATCAGGAGCCCCCCACCCCCCCATAGCAGATTGGCCACAGCTGTGCCTCTGCTCACGGCAGGCGCCACAGGATGGGGAAGGTGGGTCACATGTGGGTAGGGCCCCTTTTATAGCCCCATCACCCCAACTGGCTCTATCCTCTGCCACCTGACCTGCTGGTTACTGGCTACACCCACTCGTCATGGAGAAGTTCCTTGTCTTTCTGCTTATCGCCCTCGTGGTGGTAGCCTATGCGGTTCCTGACCCCCGGGGAATCATTATCAGCCTGGTAAGAGGGTCTGCAGGGGAGATGTCACTGATGTCACCGCCTGGGGCTGGCCGGGCCTGGGAGGTGCGGCATCTCTTCCCTTACTGCCCCGTGCCCTGTCCTGAGCCTCTTCCCCAGGGGCCCCCAGAAGAGGCTGACCAACTCCTCAAAAGTTCTGACCAGAGCATCTCAAATCAGTGCTTCAACCTGACTGTGAGGGGCTTTATAAAAATCCAGAGTCTGAGGCTCTCGCACTGGAAACCCTGACTCAGCAGCTTCAGGAGTTTAAAAAGCTTCCCCAATGATTCTGGCTTCTGACCCAGGGTGGGAGGTGGAGAAGAACTGGCTTAAATATCACCTCTCCTGGGGGAATCTGACAGAACAAGATCTAACATCCACAGAACACTTACTATGTGCTAGTCACCATTCTAAATACCTCCAGAATATTTACTCAGTTAGTCCCTGTAATAACCATGTGAGGTAGATACTATTTTTATCAACCCCATTTTCAGATGGAGAGCTGAAATAGGGGGAGGTTAAGCAGCCTGCTTGAAGTCATCCAGCTGAAAAGTGGTTGAGCTGGGCCTGGAGCCCAGGCAGTCTGGCCCCAGATCCTGCTCTCACCACTGCCCCACACTGCCTCTCCATCCCATGTCAGAACCGGGTAAGCCCTTTGTGGTCACCTAGTTCAAAGGTTCTTAACGTGAGGCCCGGGGTCCCCCGGAAGTTATGTGTAGAGGCTTGTGGGAAGGGAGAGTTCCAGGGAGAAGTTACTCAACTTTCACAGACTTCTCAAAGGAGTGTTGGGCCCAGAGAGGTTTGGAGACCCTGTTCTTGGGCCACACATGCACATTCCAGATAGGAACATTGCCCCAGGGTGGAGCAGCGACTTGTCCAGGGCCACCTAGAGAGTTGACAGTGCAGCTGGTACTAGAACCAAGGTGTCCTGGCCCTCAGCCCCGGCTGCTTCCCAGGCACCTCACTGCCCACTTCTTACGTGGGCTGGTGGTGGGCAGAAAGGCCACCAGACCGAGGGGTTGAATTCCTTCACAAACACCCCCACCAGGGGAAGCATTGTCATGGCAGTGGGTGGCAGGGTGGGGTCTGTGTGGAGAAGGGGACTAGGGGAGGGCCTGGAGCTGACTGGCTGCCTCTGCAGGAAGACGGAGAGCTCTGCCTGAACAGCTACCAGTGCAAGAGTCGGTGCTGTCACCATTCCACCGGGCTGAGCCTGGCCCGCTGCGCGCCCAAGTCCAGCGAGAACAGCGAGTGCTCTGCCCAGGTAGATGCCCAGGGGCTGAGGAGGGGAGGGATGTCTCAGAGAAGGAGGCTTGGGGATTGGGGTCAGGGAGGAGGGTCGGCCTCGTGTTGAATGCTGAGGGGATGAGGAGAAGGTCAACAGGCCTGATAGCACCTTCACATCCCATCATCTCTCTTGACCCTCACAACTGACAGGTGAGACGAGTGGGAGCAGGGATTTGTTATGCCAATTTCAGGGATAGGTAAATAGAGGCTTCAGAGGGATCAAGTTAGTAAGAGCAAGCGAGTCACAGAATGGAGACTCCCACAGTGACCCCTGGGGAGGCGGTCAGGAGAAGCACCATCTGAAAAAACAGACTAGCCTGCTGGTTCTTGGGGTCTGGCAGGGGCAAGTGATGCCAAAGCAGCCCCCCACAGCTCATAATGCCATTGGCTCCATGTCTCTGCAGTCACTCTATGAGGTTTATTACAAGTGTCCCTGTGAGCGGGGCCTGACCTGCGAAGTGGACAAGACCCTCATGGGTTCCATCACCAACACCAACTTTGGTATCTGCCATGATGTTGGAAGCTCCAAGTAGTGAGACCACCCACCCACCGCTGCCCCCAGCCCAGCATGCCCCAGGCCAGGGCCACCTCTGTCCTCCTTCACCCGCTTGACCAGCACCTCTGTTTTCTTATTGGGTTCTTGGCAATTAAAGCCCTTCCTGCAAATCTTGCCCAGGCTCCTGGATGTTCTTACTGAGTCAGCGTCTTCTTGACATTACATCAAGCCTCTGCATCACTGGGGCAGCCATCAGGCCAGAGGAAGAAGGGATGGGGCTAGGGAGGATGTGGCCGGCCAGACAAGACTGGGGACAAGGTTGTGAAGCAGAACCTGCTGGGTTGGGAGCCTCTCCATTTCTGGGGAGCAGTCACACCTCCCTGGGATGTCTTCCTTGCCCTTCAAATTATCAGAGATACACACAAACTCACATACACAGCTCCGGTGGGGAGTTATAATAGCCTATATATTCTTTACCTGGCATCAAAACTTAGCAACACATAAAAATTATTTGTGAGATATTTTACATTCTTTTTTTTTTTTCTTTCCATAATAAGTCTTTGAAACTCAGTTTGTATTTTACGCATCTCAATTCAGACATACCACCCTTTAAGTACCCAACATGCACATGTGGCTGGTTAGTAGCTACTATATTAGAGAGTGCAGGTCTACAGGGTCCAGCATTAGGAGTTTTTTATGGATTCAAAGCTACAAATACCTCTGCTTTTATAGCTGAATATCTATCGGATCTAGAAAGAAGACGTGTTGAAATGATAATATTTTTTATATACTGGATTAAATAAATATTATCAAAAAAGATGGCCACTAGAAAATGTTGAATTACATATGTAGCTTTCATTTTATTTTTATTGGGCTGTGCTGCTGAAGACTCTCAATTTCTGTTGCTTTTCAGAATCAAAGGCCTGCCTCGTTTTCTTCATAGCGGAGGCACAGTCTATCCACAGCTCAGCGTTCTTTTCTCCCTACAAATTTCTCTTGATTCTGACAGCAGCAGCCTCTATCAGTGACCACTTTCCCATAGGGGCAGCTGAGTCTCCATGGCTTGGAACCAGTTTAATTATGTCAGCAACGTATCTTTTTTCCTTGACCTTCTAACTTCTTAAGACATTTCAGAGCCTAGTGTTGCGAACAAGGAGAGAAGGACTGGGTTGCCACTTCTACTCTTGCCACTAACACACCCACTTCCCCCTCCCACCTGCCCCTCCCCAACCTCCCCATCAATTCTTCCCAGAGTAGCTGTTGTGGGTGTTGTTAGGTGCCCTCGAGTCAATTCTGACTCCTAATGACCCCATGTGACATAGTAGAACTGCCCCACAGGGTTTTCTAGGTTGTAATCCTTACAGGAGAAGATTACCAGGTCTTTCTCTTGTGGAGTAGCTGGGTGGGTTTGAATTGCCAACCTTTCAGTTAGCAGCTAAGCTGCTTAACCATTTTGCCACTGGGCTCCTTCCCAGAGTAGCTAGAGGAATCTTTTTTTCAAAGGTAAATCCCACCGTATCACTCTGCTTCAAAGCCTCCGAGGACTTTCCAGGGCACTTAGAAATCGAAACTCTTTACCTGGCCTGCTGCAGAGTCTGCACATTCTGGGGCTGCCTGCCTCTCACTAGATCTCATTCCCCGCTCCCCAAGACACACACACACACACACACACACACACACACACACACACGCCACAACCCCCACTGCTGGAAAAATCCACCAAGCTTGCCTGGCCCCTGGGCATTTACACCGGCTGGTCCCCCTGCACAGAACACCCTGCCCTCTGATCTCTGCCTGGCTGCCTCCCTCTCCTGCCTCAGCCTGAGGCCTTCCGGGACACCCAGTTAGAGCAGTCCCACCACCTTGCTTCACTGTGTTCACAACACTATGACTCTCTGAAATTATCTTCTTTACTTATCTTTCTTGTTTTTTAATTGTCTGTTTGCCTTTGCTAAAATCTCAGCTCCAGGAGGGAAGGGAATCTCTTGCTATCTCATTTGCTGCTGTAGTTCTTAGCCCTAAGGACTGAACTCTGTGCGTGTAGGAGGTGTTCAATGCATAATTGTTGAATAAATGAGAATACTGTAATACTCTACTCCTTTCTCTCTTTGACCTCATCTCCTAGTATTTCCCCTCTCCCTCACTCCTCTTTGCTGTTCCTTGGGTATGCCGGGCATGTTCCCACCTCTAGGCCTTTGTGCTGGCTGTTCCTTCCACCCAAAATATTCTTCCCCCAGATACCTGCCTGCCTTGCTACTTTGCTGCCTTTAGGTCTTTGCCTAAATGTCACTTTGTTAGTAAGGACTTCCCTGAGACCCCTATTTAAGACTGTAACCTATTGTCACATCACCACTACTCTAAGCCCCTAAGCCCCTTCCTTATTTTCTTTTTCTCCAGATGCCTGTCAACTGGGATAGACCATAAATTTTACTTATTTGCCTGTGTACTGTCTGTCTCCTACACTGGAATGTCAGTCTACAAGGATGAGGAATTTCATCTGTCTTGCTCACAGCCCTACCCCAGCACCTAGAAAAATAATTTATATCTAATTGTTGCTGTTGTTAGTTGCTGTAGAGGGGGCTCCAACTCATGGTGGTGACTTCATGTACAACAGAACACAATGGTGCCCAGTCCTGCGCCATTTTCACAATTGTTGGTATGCTCAAGTCTATTGTGGCCACTGTGTATTTTGAGTGATTTCCAACCTAGGAGGCTCATCTTCTAGCACGATATGGGATAGTATTCTGTTGTGATCCATAGGGTTTTCCTGGGTTAATTTTTGGAAGGAGATTGCCAGGGACATTGCAAAACTTCCCCAAAGTCACAAAATTATTAAGTAACAGAAGACTAGACTCTAACTTTCATCTTTCCACTCCCTTCCCCCAAAAGCCTTCAGTTACAATAAGCCCCACCCTTGCGGAGAAAATCAAGTGTGTTTGGTTGCATTTCTGTAGGCCTTTTTGGCAAGGACAAGACTTTTGGGCCCAGAACACACAAACAGTGAGTTGGTTGTGGTTGCACGTGACCAGAACATAAGGTAACCCAGAGGGCAGGGCAGCAGAGACATTTTCATATACACTAGTTGGCTGCTAACTGAAAGGTCAGAGGTTCAAACCCACCCAGCAGCTCCTAGGGAAAAAGACCTGGTGATCTGCTTCCATGAAGATTAAAAAAAAAACCATTGCTGTCGAGTTGATTCCGACTTGTAGTGACCCCATAAATTACAGCCTAGGAAACCCTATGAGGCAGTTCTACCCTGTCACGTGGGCTTGTTGTGAGTTGGAATCTACTTGATGGCACCTAACAACAACAGTCAGGGTGGGCTAGGTAATACTGTGGTAACAAACTCTCCGGAAATCCCAGAGGTTTAACACAACAAAAGTAGATTTCTTGCTCATGCAAAATCTGAGGTGAGTCAGGTGACTTAGTGATCCATGGACCTTCCACCCCATAATTCCATCATCTTATCACCTGGTGTCTTAGGCTGCGTTCTCTAGAGAAACAAAACCCGTAAATTGTATAAATATAGAGAGATTTATATAAAGACAATGGCTCACGAAGTTGTAGAGTCTGGAATGTCCCAAGTCCGTGGGTCAGGGTAGAGGCTTCTCCTAATTCATGTACCCACAGGGGCTGGTGAACCCAAGATCAGCAGGTCAGAGAGCAGGGCTCTTGCCCACAGGCTGCGAAGATGGATGAATCCCAAGACTGGCGGGCAAGATTGCAAGAAAGCTGCTAGCTCAAGTCCCAAGACCCGGAGGTCAGACAAACAGGAGCCAGCTGCAGGATCCAGAGGGAGCAAAAATTTCCCTGAGCCTTGCCAGAATGTCCGCTTATATTTGATGCAGGCCACACGCTCAAGGAAACTCTTTTTCAATCGATTGGCTACTCACAGCAGATTACATTATAGGGGTGATCACATATCCAATCTCAACAGGGAAGTGATCACAAAATTATACAACTGCCAAGACACTGAGAATCACGGCCCAGCCAAGCTGACACACAATCTTAACCATCACACCTGGCCTTGACAAAGTGAGAGAACTAGAGAACTCACACATTTTGTGGTTGCCCTGCAGAGAATGAAACCAACCCACCATGTAAAACTGGTTCAGATGTTGAGACTGATATGCCACGATCACCAAGAAGATATGAAAAGGCGTAAGGTCTCTGGGCAGTGCAGTCTGCACTCAGCTACTAATCTAGAGGTTGGCAGTTCGAAGCCACCCAGCAGCACCATGGAAGAAAGGCCTGGTGATCTGCTTCTGTAAAGATCATAGTCAAGAAAACCTTATGGAACAGTTCTACTCTGTAACACATGGGATCGCCATGAGTTGGAGTCAACTCAATGGCAAGAGGTTTGGTTTGGTTTTTTTTTTTGTTATTCACATGATGGGACTTTCTGGGGCCAGCAGGCATGCACAGGCAGGCATTGGGGGAAAGGGTAAAAGGTAAAGGCTTTAACTATTTTGTGGCTTGAGGTGAGGCCAGGGTGAGGGTTCCTTGTGCAGGATGGGGTTTCATGATTTGAACTTCCCACCAGCACCAAGGGAGGGAGCTCATGGATTTTCTGTTCAGATTGCCCAGAAGCGGGGGTAAAATGGGTGGGGTGGGGGGAGCTTGAAAGCTGTCATCAACCAAAGTTCAAAAATGGAGCCTTCCTTTTTGTTACATTACGCTTGCTCTTCTATGCTGGGGCCCAGAAGTTACACACATCGCTTCCACCTGAGGCTCACTGGCCAGAAAATTCACACAGCCAACCTACCTGAAGGAAGGCGGTCCTTCTGGGTGCTGAGGAAGAAGAAAAGGACACAGGACTTGGTGTATTCATAGCATCGTCTCTGCCGTGTGTTGGAAAAAGAAAGGAAAACTAAAGGGGTAGAGACCTCACCTTAGAAATGTGGCTTCTCAAAGAGGGGGTGTTTTGGCACAAGGTTTTTGTAGGCAGAGTCATTACTGTTGCCAGTTGAAAACCCCAGGTTTTGTTCAGCGTGACTTATTATAGCCAGTATACAAGAGGCTGAGATGGGAGATCAGAAAGATGCCTTTATTTCATTGTAAAAGGAAAGGAGCAATCGAGGCTGTTGCCTGAAAGACTGCTTGCAGGTGGCTTGGAGGTGGGCTTATAGAGAGCAGACAAGGAAATGTAAATTCATCATGAATATTCAGGATTGATATTCACACAGGTGCTCAGAGCTTGGGGATGACTAAGCATTTTCTTTAGACAAGGATTCAATCCCCCAGGTTGGAGGAGGAGGTTGATTTTCTTTCATAAGAATGTTAAGTCTCCACCCAGAGGTGGGTTGAGATCATCTATGGCCCATTCTGTGATTATCTTGTCAAGGACAATTTTAGCAGAATGTGCAGCTTATTCTGCTTGGTGTAGGAGGATAAGCCAGAGCAGGTGTCTCTTAGAAGGGTCGGGCTCTGAGGCTGCCTGGCTCGCTATGAGTTGGAATTGACTCCACGGCAATGGGCCTGGTTTTGGGTTTTTAGGGACCATAGAAATAGGTGGAGAGAGATATGGCTAAATTAAAGTGGCCTGGAACTTTTGCCTTCTCAATATCAAGATTATTCCACATCTGTAAAACCTTTGAGTGAGAAACATACTAACATTTGAGCATCCAGACATGGGAAAACAATGCTTCTGAATCTGCATGTTAACTCCCACAGAGAAAATAAACAAACAAACAAGTATTTATTACTACAATAGGAAAGGGAGATTCTAAAAAGTTTCTCATTGTCAGGGACAGGGAATCAGTTAGGACTTACTTGGTTGCAAGTGACAGAAACCTAACCCAACTTGGTTGAGTAAAAAAGTGAATTTGGTTTTGACCTATTGTGTCTAATTTAAAGCAATGCAAAACACTATTGGGATAAACTGTATTTAGTGTATGCAGTCTTTATTGGTT
Organism: Trichechus manatus latirostris; assembly: GCF_000243295.1. Lineage (NCBI taxonomy): Eukaryota > Metazoa > Chordata > Mammalia > Sirenia > Trichechidae > Trichechus > Trichechus manatus. The sequence goes on along the minus strand of NW_004444001.1, from coordinate 282,027 downwards.
TTAAATTTTATGAAAGTAAAAGTATTTACCAGACTTTTCTTAAGTTACTACCAACTTCTGCCCTCTTTTCAAAGCAACTGTTCTCTTTGTGCCATAATGTTTCAATTGAATTCTACTCATTTGGGGAGGCCTTAGTGTTCTGGAATCAACTTTACCTACACTTGGAAGGTTTCCTTCTCTATTAGTCAGTGTCCAGTCAGGAAAACAGAAACTATTCCAGGTATTTGAAACAGAGAATTTAATGCAGGGAAATGGATACACAGGTAATGGAGGAGCTGAGAAACCAAACGGGATGGTGAGGCAACGAGGAGAATTGCAACAGCAGGAAGACACCAATATCCCTGCCTCTGGAGGGAAGACATGATGAGATGATGTGACTGGAGTCCTTGGAGACTACAGAGGGAGGGACGGTCCTGAAGGGGCTGGAGCCATGGAGGAGACAATGGCGCTGCTGGAGACGTCACCTGAAAGAGGGAGCGGGGAGAACTACCTGACATCACGCCTTCTCCTGCCCTCCAATCTTCAGCCAGTCCTGGAAGTCAGTGGACAAAGGAGACTGGGAAATGTAGTTCCCAGGGATAAAGAGCACAGCAGGAGGAGGGTAAACAAGCAAATGATTGGCACACCATCCTCCCAAACCTACCCCTCTCTGTCCCGCCCCCAATACCTCCCCCACTCCTCAAGCTTGGCTTGAAGGTGCTTTACTTGTAGGGGGACTTGGGAGGAGGAGGCAGTCATATCTGCCACACCATGCCTAAGTGTGGCAAGACCGAAATGTTTGGGGTAAAAAGACACTTCACCTTGTGAAAGGAATCCATAATTTTCCTTTGTTTTAATTCTTAATCATCATGAAAATTTTGCCATTTTCACCTCTTGCAGAAATGAAAACTATGACTTGGTCGTGATTGAAGGAGCCCTGGTGGCGCAGTAGTTAAAGCGGTTGGCTGCTAACCAAAGGTCGGCAGCTCAAACCCACCAGCCGCTCTATGGGAGAAAGATGTGGCTGTCTGCTTCTGTGAAAGAGTTACAGCCTTGGAAACCCTATAGGGCAGTTCGACTCTGTCCTATAGGGTTGCTATGAGTCAGAATTTAGTCGATGACAGTGGGTTTGGTTTGGTTTTGGTCATGGATATAGATACCGATAGCTGCTTTCCTGAGAACTATCAACAATTCTACCATGTTTCCAACAGTGATTAAACAGGGCTTTGCCACAAGGCTTGCTGGGAAGTTGGGGGTCATGTGCTCCTCTTCTACACCACTTCCTGATGCTACAGTTAGCCAGAGAGTACACAGCCTTATAGAGGTGTAGGTCAAGAAAGAGCTTAACAGTACCACCATTAGTGGCTCTGGACTTCAGGCTTCCCTTACTTACTAGAATAATAATAAAAGGTTTTGTAGCGTGAATTGTCTCCAGTATACATTCTCCTTTTGCCTTTTAATAATAGAAACTTCAAGTTCTAGCTGGCCATATGGGAGCCCAGATGAAAACTGCATTTTCCTGCCTCCCCTGCAGCAAGCTATGGCCATGTGACTAAGTTTCGTCTAAAGGGCTGTAAGTGAAAATAATTTGCGCTGCTTCTTGGTCACGCCTTTAAGAGAAAGGGCAGACATTCACTGTCCCTTATCACCTTTTCTTCTGCCTGGAATGTGGACCCGGCAGATATGGTGATGGCCGTCTTCAATCACATGGATGAAGGAAACATCCTAGCGCAGAGCTTCCCAGCTAGTGTGTCTGGAGATATCAATCCCCTCAGGCAGCCTCTTCAGGGGCCCCAAAGCCCTTCTAGCTGTACCTCGAGTGCTATATTGATATCATGTTTCTATATGTGCTTTGTTATGAGAAAAAAAACTAGGAAGCAGAGTAGCAGATGGCTGAGCAAGAAGATGGAAGGATGGTGGAACCATGGACCACACGTCATTCAACAGAGCCTCCATCTAGCCTCCTCCAGACAATTAGGAGAGACAGAAACCTTGTTTAAGCCATCATAAATGTGGGTTGCTGTTTCTGCAGCTTTAAACTTGTATCCTAAAGAATATAGATGGCCTGGAATTGGAAACTTCCTGATGGCTATCCACAGGCAGACAGCTAAGTAAAATATGGTGCATGCATAGAATAAAAATTTGGTAGTCATTATTACAAATAAATTTTAAAAGATAAATAAACATCCTAGAACAGAAATAGAGTGACTGTGACAAAGAACTGAAAAGATACAGAGACATAAAGAGGGACAGGAAACAATTAGACAGACAAAGAGAAAGATGGAGCGGCAAAAAGACAGGTGGAGAGAGACAGTGAGAGAAAGAGAAAGAACGTACACTTTGAAATTATTAATAGTGTTTCTCTTCTCTTTTCTTTTAGCTTGTCTGTTTCTCATTATTTTTCCTGCAATGAACAAGTATTATTTATGTAATGTAAATGAAAAAAATTAGGCAGTCACTAATGTTTTAAAAGAATCCCTGGGTGGTGCAAACAGTTAATGCGCTGGGCTTCTAACTTTAAGGTTGGAGGTTCGAGTCTACCCAGAGGTGATTGACTTCCAAATAATCAGCCATTGAAAACCCTGTGGAGCATAGTTCTACTCTGACACACATGAAGTCGTCGTGAGTCAGAATTGACTGGATGGCAAATGGTTACCATGTGTTTACACAAATAACGCGCATGTTATATGTTTTTGCCAACCGTGGTGCTATAAAAAAATTAGCCTAGTGTTTACAAAACACTCACTTGCAGAGGGCGCGGTTGGCAGAAAAAAGTATAACACGCACATTATTTGCATTAAAATATAGTGATTTTTAAAAATAATTTATTTTATTTTGTTGTTGTGGTTGAGCATATACACAACAGAACATACGCCAATTCAACAATTTCTACATGTACAATTCAGTGACATTAATTACATTCTTCTAGTTGTGCAACCATTCTCATCCTCCTTTTCCAAATTGTTCCTCCCCCGTTCACATAAACTCACTGTCCCCTAAGTTTCCTGTCTAATCTTTCCAGTTGCTGTTGTCAGTTTGATCCCATATAGATAGATCTTAAAAGAGCACAATGCTCAAGGCAGATATTCTTTACTAGTTAATCTAAAGTGTTGTTTCGTTTGTTTGTTTTTGAACATTTTATTGTGTTTTTGAACATTTTATTCTGTTTTAGGTGAAAGTTTACACAGCAAATTAGTTTCCCATTCAACAATTCATGCACAAATTGTTCCTTGACATTGGTTGCTATTCCTGCAACGTGTCAGCACTCTCCCCATTCCCACCCTGGCTTCTTCCCCTTTTCCATCTCTCCAGTTTCCCTGCCCCCCTTGCCTTCTCATTGCCGCTTTTGGACAAATGTTGCCCATTTGGTCTCGTATAGTTGATTGTTCTAAGGAGCACATTCCTCACGGGTGTTATTGTTTATTTTATAGGCCAATCTATTATTTGGCAAAAAGGTGACCTCCGAGAGAGGTTTCAGTTCCAGGTTAAAAGCGAGTCTTAGGGTAATAGTCTTGGGGATTCCTCCAGTCTCTATCAGCCCAGTAAGTTTGGTCTTTTTAATAAATTTTTGTTCTACATTTTTCTCCCATTATAACTGGGACCTTCTGTTGTGTCCCTGGTCACTACGGTCAGCAGTGGTAGCTGGGCACCATCTAGTTCTTTTGGTCTCAGGCTAGAGGAGGCTGTGGTTCCTGTGGGCCATTAGTCCTATGGACTAATTGCTTCCTGGAGTCTTTGGTTTCCTTCATTCTCCTTTGCTCCAGACAGGAAGAGACCAATAGTTGTATCTTGGATGCTTGCAAGCTTTTAAGACCCCAGACACTACTCACCAAACTAGGATGTAGAATATTATCTTTATGAACCATGTTATGCCACATGACCTAGATGTCCCCCAAGACTATGGTTCTTGGCCTTCAAGCCCAATAACTCAGTCGCACGAGGTGTTTGGTTGTGTCTAGAAGTTTCCATAACTGTGCCCCCATGTGCTCTATTATATATATGAATATATATACAACACATACAAATATGTATATACAAATGGCCACAGCTATAATTATATGTGAAGTCCTGCTGCCACAGTGGTTAAGAGCTTGGCCACTAACCAAAAGGTCAGCAGGTCGAATCCACCAGCCACTCCTTGGAAACCATATGGGGCAGTTCTACTCTGTCCTATAGGGTTGCCATGAGTCAGAATCGACTTGACAGCAATGGTTATGCACATACACGTACTCTCATATGCTCTCCCACACGTATATAGCATACATATCTACCTATGTAATCACTCACAAATTTTTGGTTGTTATTACTGTTGTAGCAGAATTATATGTGTTATAGCATTTACCATAGTTGTCCTCTATTCTTTCATACCTCTCAGTGTCTTCATTTACCTTGGTCACAATGTGCCGACTTCCCCCATATTGTGTATTACCTTTCCCTTCACCAGAACTAACATGTGTCTACTATCTAGTAAGTGATTCTCCCTCCCCCCTCCTCCTATCCCTGGTAACCACCAAAGGATATTGCTTTCTGTGTATAGACCTATTCTTGACTGTTTATAGTGGCATCATACAATATTTGTCCTTTTATGATTGACTTATTTCACTCTGCATAACATCCTCCAAAGGAGCCCTGGTGGCACAGTGGTTAAGCACTGGGCTGCTAACCGAAAGGTCGGTGGTTCAAATCCACCAGCTGCTTTGTGGAAGAAAGAGGTGGCAAACTGCTGCCATAAAGATTTACAGCCTTGGAAACCCTATGGGGCAGTTCTACTCTGTCCTATAGGGTTGCTATGAGTCAGAATCAACTTGATGGCAGTGGGGTTTTTTAATTTTTTTTTTTAATGCCCTCCAGATTCATCCATGTTGTAAGATGTTTCATGGACTCATCATTATTATCATGGTGTAGCATTCCATTGTATGTATGTACCACATTTTGTTTTTCCGTTCATCTGTTGATGAACACTTAGGTTGTTTCCATCTTTTTGCTATTATGAATAATGCTGCAATGAACATGAGCGTGCATATGTCTATTCACGTCACTGCTCTTATTTCCCTAGGATAAATACCTAGGAGTGGGATTGCTGGATCATATGGTATTTCTAGTTCTAGGTTTTTGAGGAAGTGCCATATCATTTTCCAAAGTGGTTGTACCATTTTATAATCCCACCAGCAACATGTAAGAGTTCCAATCTC
>NW_004444001.1:274883-275717 GCF_000243295.1 Trichechus manatus latirostris | reverse complement strand
GTGTATTTATGCCATAAATTAGGACCTCTAGCTTTGTTCCTATGTTATCTTCCAGGAACTTTATAGTTTTAGGTTTAACATTTAGGTCTTTGATCCATTTTGAGTTAGTTTTTGTGTATGGTATAGATCCTGTTTCACTTTTCTGCAAATAGATATCCAGTTTTGCCAGCACTATTTGTTACAGAGACTATGTTTTCCCCATTGAATGGACTTCAACCCTTTGTTGAAGATCAGCTGTCCATAGCTGGATGGATTTACTTTTGGGTTCTCAATTCTGTTCCATTGGTCTATGTGTCTGTCGTTGTACCAATACCAGGCTGTTTTGACTACCATAGCTGTATAGTGAGTTCTGAGATTGGGAAGTGTGAGGCCTCCTACTTTGTTCTTCTTCGGTAATGCTTTAGCTATTCAGGGTATCTTTCCATATAAAGTTAGAGATTAGTTTTTCCATTTCATTAAAGAATGTTATTGGGATATGAATAGGCATTGCATTGTATCTATAGATCACTTTGGGAAGTATTGACATTTTCACAATGTTAAAGTCTTCTATGCAAGAACATGGTATGTTTTTCCATTTATGTAGATCTCCTGGATTCTTGCAGTAGTGTTTTGTTGTTTTCCTTGTATAAGTCTTTTACATCTCTGGTTAGATTTATTCCTAGTTGTTTTATCCTTTTGGGGGCTATTGTAAACGGTACTGTTTTCTTGATTTCCTTTTCAGAGTGCTCCCTATTAATGTAGAAGAATCCAACTGATTTTTATGTTGCTTTTGTACCCTGCCACTTTGCTGAACCCTTCTATTAGTTCCAGTAACTTTCTTGTGGAATCTCTGGG
>NW_004444001.1:259341-264554 GCF_000243295.1 Trichechus manatus latirostris | reverse complement strand
CTTACTGCTGCTCTACACTGCCTTGGGCAGCCAGAAGACTTTGTTCCCAGGAAAGGGACTCATGTCATCACTACATCTTCTTGCTCTAGCAGTCACGGTCTGAAATTCTCCTCAGATACGCATCCTGCTTACTTGGTTGGCGAGTTACCTGTCTTTGCATCTCATCCTGTCTCCCAGCTCCACTGTGATCTGAAGGGGAGCCTCAGGGAGTAATAATTCTTTATACAGCTTCACCACTTCCCCTGAAGTATTTAGCCCCTTATGAGTGTTAGATGCTTACTTGCTAAATTTTGTCAACTGCTCAGGAAAGGGGCAGATTTCAGGGCAAGGGGCCAGCAGCTGTGTGTCAGGGCTGGCAGTAACTTGGGCTTCTTGATCTGAGGTCCAGGGGCCCCCAAGAAGTCACTGAAGGCTGGGAGCTATGAAGCCCCTGAAATTCTATGCAAAATATTCTGTGTATGGCTTTTTTTTTTTTTTCAAACAGAGGCCTGCATTTTTCCTCAGAAATTACTCAAACCTTGCTCTGACTTTATTTTAAGGTGAGGAAACTGAGGCCCAGAGAAGAAAGGGACTTCCTCAGCTGACTGAGCTTGTGAATAACAGAGTTAGGCCAAACCTTGGGCTCCCAACTCCAGGTACTGTACACTTTCTCCAATACCAATGGCCTCTGTCCAAGATCAGCCACCCCTGGTCACAAGCACAAGTCCAGGACACCTGTGCAGTATGAGAAGGTTGGGGGTCACTAAGCCACATGACCTGTGAGCACGGCCACAGCTCTGTCCTTTGCCCAGGGCCCAAACCTCAACACCCTAGTCTTCTATGATGAGAAGGTGGATCAGTTCAGAGCAGAGGAGCACCTCGCTGGTAACCTCTGACCTCCCCACCATTCCTGGTCTCTTGAACTCCCCTCCTCTAACATTCCCCAACATCTCTCTTGTCTTTCTATATCTTTGTGGTGGTGAGGAGCCATGGTTTCTATGACAATATTCTCACTGGTCTACAGCAAAATGAAAAAAATAAGAACAATGTGGGTTCTCTTGTTGTTATTGTTAAAGATAAACGTATTTAATTTAAAGGACTATTCTATTATTCTGAAATTAGATCCTACTTTTTTGTTGCTAAAAACTGCTTTTATGGCATTGAGTTTCTGTTTATGGTGATGGAAAAATTGGCAATGGATATTGGTAATGGTTGCACTACATGGTTAATGTAATTGATGTCACTAAATTACACATGTGAAAAATGCTAAATTGGCAAATATGTGATGTATATTTTTACAAGAAGAAAAAGAGCTTTTATGAAACAATGGTACTAATACAATAGTAGTTTCATTTGGCTTTTCATGTTCTTACTGGGCCAATAATTTTTCTTCCCTAGTAGTGGTAGAAACTCAACAATGGAGACTCCCTCAGCCTGGGTCCCTGAGCTCAGGTGATATGTATATACTGTATATATATATATAAATTCTGTCAATCCTCAACAATTTTTGGAACCTTTGTCGGTCTATGAAATCCAAAATAAAATTCTGGGGAAAACTGACCTGGTGGAAATTGTCCATGATTCACTTCATTCTGGAAGGAATTCTCAAAGTAATCTGGGGAGAAGATGAACAAGTAGGTGCCCTAGAGAGTTTGAGATGCTAAGATAGATCAGCAAAGCTTCCTAGGGAAGAGGACACTGCAGTGGTAAGTGTTTGGAGGTGAAAAGAGGCGCTGAGGAGGCGGAGGTGCTGAGGTCCTACACAGAATACGCAGGACAGCCCTGGGTCCCAGCAGGAGGGGGCAGTGCTGTTTTGCTAAGAGAGTACAGAGTGAGCAAGGGTTTGGAGGTGAGAATGAGTAGAGTGTGTGGAACAAGAAGCAGGAGAAGCTGTCTGCTTGTGGAGGGATGCAGAGTGGAGACTCAGGGCAGTCAGTGGACATGCTTCATGAGAGTAACCCAAGTTGAGGCGCCTCCTCATGGAACATGGGCCTAATGGTGGCAATGCTGGAGTCCCCAGCCTGGGAGCAAGAGGCATAAAGCGGGGAGGCGCTACCCTGCTGTATCTGTGAGGATAGGAGGGGTCTCCTAAGAGAGAGAGAAGCCCAGCATGCCCAGAGGAAGGTCAACTCATGCCCAATGCCAGTGCTCTGTTTAATGTTGTTCACCAAATATTTCCAGTTCTTACTTGGACACTTGGGAAGATTAATCTTCCCTACCTACCCCCTTTGGCCAATGACATGTGAGCAGAAGTGGTGAGTGTCATTTCTGGTTGGAAATTTTAAGAGCTCGTTATCATTGACACATTCCCTCTTTTTCCCCTAGTAGTTGTAGAAACACAACAATGGAGCCTCCCTCAGCCTGGGTCCCTGAGTGTGGATGACATGGAGCAGACATCTGTACCTCTCCACCAGGGGCAGGGCTTGGAACACACAGCTCTCATCTTGTTTCCTCCCAAAACAGGTTGGCCCTCGTGAGGGGGTGTGTGCTTAGCTGGGGAGGAAGACAGGCCTGGAGAGAGAGGAGGTAACTGACCCGCAGCCTCTTCCAGATCTAGCCAGCCTTTAGACCTGGGACTCCTGCTTAGAGGACAGAAGTGGGCAGTCACACCTGGTGGCCAGATATGCCACCTCATCTTGCCCTTCACCCATGAGAGGGGATTGGGCTTCTACCTGTAGGTTGGTCTATGACAAGGGTCTTCCCAGAGAGGCCAGGAGGACTCCCCACAATCTCTATGCTCAAGTGAAATATTCATGCAGGAGAAAGGTCCTCAGAGAGCATCATGCAGCTCCAAATATAGCAGCGTGGGGTGTTCTGACCTGGTGGTCAGCCCACACTGCCTAAATGTAGGTTGCGTGAGTAGACTCACCGGCATCAGATGACTGAGTCTCTTCTTTCTCCCACTTAGTGAGTCTCTGGGCCACATTAGTATACAGTCACTTTGGCAACATGGGCCTCCTGTCCACCTCAAGGAGCCGTAAGGTAATCATGACTTCTTCAGCGGCATGTAAAAGAAACCCAAGCCAAACTATTTTTAAAAATATAAAACAGAAAAGAACAGTATTGGTCCAGAAACTGGGTAAAGCTGGGCTCAGGGTCCTGACACATACAACAATGGCATTAGGTGTCTCTCTTCTCTGCCTTAGCCTTTGTGGTGGCCTCATTCTCTCCTCCTGCAGATGGACTCTCTCTCTGTGGGCAGTGGGAGTGGGAGGGCAAAGCTGTATAAAGCTCCAACTACCTCCCTTCAGCACCATATGTAAAATCACCAAACCAAACCGATTGCCTTTGAGTGGATTCTGACTCATAGCAACCTTATAGGACAGAGTAGAACTGCCCCATTGTGTTTCCAAGGCTGTAAATCTTTAAAGAAGCAGACTGCCACATCTTCCCCTCCTCCCCGCCCCACCCCCTCCTCCGCAAATGGCTAGTGGTTTGAATTGCCAGATCTTCCCGGTGGGTCAGTAGCTGAGCGACTTAACCACCTCACCACCAGAGCCCCTTATAAGACTCTGATTGGCCCAAGCTGGGCCAATCACTGTGGCTAGGGGGACCAGGGACTGTTATTGGTGGAACTCATAGAACCTGGGAAGAGCAGGTTCCCAAACGTGGGAGGTGGGGTGGGGAATTGCTGGTTCCTGGGGAATGGGAAACGGATGCTGAACAGGCAGAAATACAGATGTTTATAATATCCCGGGAAACCCTGGTGGTGCAGTGGTTAAGAACTACGACTGCTAACCAAAAGGTCAGCAGTTCGAATGCACCAGGCGCTCCTTGGAAACCCTATGGGGCAGTTCTACTCTGTTCTGTAGGGTTGCTATGAGTCCGAATCGACTTGACAGCAACGGGTTAATATCCCAAGTTTCCACATACTTGTAATTGCTCTGCCTAAGACCATACCTGGCTGCAGAGAGGACTCTTCAAGGGTAGTGATGAGCCAGGGACAAGATTCTTTGGCCAGAGGCAATGTCAAAGGAAGTTTCCTTGGAAACTTGTACCTACTGCCTCCTCCCCACAAGAAGCCTTAAGCTACGTTCAGTGGATTTCCCTTTTTTTTTTTTAAACCATAATCCACAGTAAGAGATACAGTCGATGAATAGTCCCTGGGTGGCGCAAATGGTTAAGTGTACCAAAAGGTTGTCAGTTGAAACCCAGCCAGAGGCACCTCGGAAGACAGCCCGGGCAATCTGCTTCTGAAAGGTCACAGCCTTGAAAAACCCTATGGAGCAGTTCTACTCTGCAACGCACAGGATCACCATGAGTCGGAATCGACTTGATTCTAAGGCAATTGTCTTAGTTATCTAGTGCTGGCTATAACAGAAATACCACAAATGGATGCCTTTAACAAACAGAAGTTTATTCTCTCACAGTCTAGTAGGCTAGAAGTCTGAATTCAGGGCTCCAGCTCCAGGGGAAGGCTTTCTCTCTCTGTTGGCTCTGAAGGAAAGTCCTTGTCATCAATCTTCCCCTGGTCTAGGAGCTTCTCAATGCAGGAACCCTGGATCCAAAGGCCACGCTCTGCTCCTGGCACTACTTTCTTGGTGGTATGAGGTCCTCCTGTCTCTCTGCTCACTTCTGTCTTTTATATGTCAAAAGAAATTCACTCAAGATACACCCTAATCTTGTAGGTTAACATACCTGCCTCTAATCCTGCCTCATTGACATCCTAGAGGTTGGATTTACAACACATAGGAAAATCGCATCAGATAACAAAATGGTGGACAATCACACAATACTGGGAATCATGGCCTAGCCAAATTGACACACATTTTGGGGGGACACAATTCAATCCACGACAGCAACTAACAACAACAACTCAGATGACTGGTAGCTTATCGCTGGCATCCATTCCAATTGGTTAGTGTCTGTATCATGCTTCTTGTGAAATATCTTATTATCACCACTGCAAATGTGTGTGTGTGTGTGTGTGTATGTTTGTGTACAACACCAGGAAATAGCAAGAGATTTAATCTCAGTTCATGAGCTTAGATCTCTTTTTTTGCCTTCCTTCCTTTTTCTCACTCTATCGTATGTAACTAGGCCACTGCATCTCAAACAACAATACATGGACTAGTTTAAGAAATCACATTTCTGTTTTTCTAATGCTATTTGTTTGCCCCTTGCTCATCCATTTTGCCATCTGTTACTCATCAGCAGATAAGCTGGAGCAGGTACCAAACATTTAAGGGAAAAAAATGGGAGAAAGTGTCAATTCACTTAATTTATTCCAGCCA
>NW_004444001.1:255133-257434 GCF_000243295.1 Trichechus manatus latirostris | reverse complement strand
CTACTCTGAAGTTACTCTTTCTTTCCCCTACTGTCTCAACTCCCCAGTGCACCTAAGTTTCAGATTCAAATATACAGGGACTTTTTAATTTTCTTTTCCTTATCATCCTCTAACTCAACTGCACTGTGTTCATGAAACATGACTGATATGATAATAACATTGGTTCTGAGAGACTGTTGAGACATAAACTTCAAGGCTTAGTGTGTGGTTAACTTTTATAAATGTTTTGTGTGTGCTTCAAAGGAATATGCATTTAATAATTGTATAGTGCAGGGTTCTAGGTATGGCTCAAGCTTGTTATCTGTGTTATTCATAGCAAGTATACCTTACTAGGTCCCTGGGTGGCTCAAACGATTTGTGCTCGACTACTAACCTAAAGGTTAGCAGTTCAAACCCACCTAGTGGTGCCACAGAAGAAAGCCCTGGCAACCTGCTTCCATAAAGATTATAGCCAAGAAAACCCTATGAAGCAGTTCTACTCTGTAACACAAGGGGTCACCATGAGTAGGACTCGACTCCACAGCAATGGGGTAGGTTTGGTTCTTTTTATTGCCTTACTAGTTTCCGGTTTTTATCAGCTGCAGACAGAGTAGTTTAAATCTCCCTCTACGCTGGTCGATTTGTCGATTTCTCCTTGCAATTCTATCAGGTTTTGCCATATATCTTTTGAGGTTATGTTATTAGGCGGCATACAAGTTTAGAATTACTTTATCCTTTCAGTAAAAAGCCCCGGTGACACAGTGATTAAATGCTCCGCTGCTAACCAACAGGTTGGTGGTTCGAACCCACCAGCCGTTTCCTGGAGGGGGTGGGGGAGGATGTGGCAGTCTCCTTCCATAAAGATTACAGCCTTGGAAACCCTACGGGACGGTTCTACTCTGTCCTGTAGGGTCACGATGAGTCAGAATTGACTAGACGACAACAGGGTTTTTAAATGAGTATCCTTCCAGTGAATTGAACTCCTGATTATTATGTAGTGATCCTTCCTGTCCCCAATAATGCTTCTTGCCTTAAGTCGTTTTTTCCTGATCTTAAAATCTCTATCTACATTAGCTTTTGTTTTGTCACCTGAGTTTATCTCAGAGTTCAGGAAGCCCCTCAAAGGAGACCCCCCTCCCACCAGGATGGATTCTCATTTTAGTGAGGGAAGGGAAGAGGGGATGATTTCCAATGTACTTAGTTTAGAGGCAGGAGAAGAAACAAGACAATCTCATCAGGGCTAAGCATCTGGAGAATCCATGATTCGTCCCTCTCCAATACCTGAGTTGGCATCCATCAGCCCCTCTTCAGTTCCCTTCTCACCTGGCAGTTGAGAATGTCATAGAGAAGGTCGTTCTTCTGTGCCAGGTAGCTCAGCAGCCGTATAGCTTGCACCTGGATAGAGGAAAGCAAGAGAGGGCAGGTGAGTGTGGGCTTGAGCAGGGAAGACACAATCTCTCACAATCTCTGTTCCCCCCTCTAGGGTCTGTTCCCAGGGCTGGCTGTGAGGGTGGGGCCTCAGCTACGGGGCTCCGGGCACCTGTGCCAGGATGTAGTCGCACTGCAGGATCTCCATCAAGGCAGGCATCACCCGTCGCAGCTGTGGGTGCACAAAGTCGGGCAGTGGGAGGTTGTTGAGGAGTCTGAGGCCAGCAATGTGCAGCTCCGAGTCCCAGATGGTGGAGATCAGTTCCAGCACCTTGATGGAGTGTTCCTGGAGTGGGGGGAAGAGAAGGGTCTGCTCTTATGTGGTGATCCCTCACCACCATCCCAGCCTCTGTCTTCACTCGCCACTGTCCTAGTCCATGACACCTGGGCCAAGCCCAATAGACAGTTCTAACTTGAACTCTCAACATCATTTGACCCAGTGGACCACTCCCATCTCCTTAGAATTCTTTCCTCACTTGGCTTCTCTTTCAGACTTCTTTTCTGGTTCTCCTGCTCCACCTCCTTTTCTCTATCTACATCACTCCCTTCGTGGTATCATCCAGACTCACAGCATACCATCCATATGCTGATGATCTTCAAGTTCACATTCCCAACCCAGACCACTCCCTTGAACTCCAGACTCATATATTCAATTGCCAATTCCACTTCTCTCCTTGAATGTCTACTAGACACCTCACAGTTAACCCATGTTTCCCAATAATCCTGCTCCTTCCACTGCCTTTCTTATCTCAGCTCTTGGTAACACGTTCCCTCCTGCTGCTCAGGCCAAAAACCTGTGGTCATCCTTGACTCCTTTCTTTCTCTCACACCCCTTTTCCTTCAGGAAATCCTGTTGGTTTTGCCTTCAGAATGTATCAACACTCACGCCACTTC
>NW_004444001.1:223906-254495 GCF_000243295.1 Trichechus manatus latirostris | reverse complement strand
ATTTTTCTCTATAGTCCTGTCACACATAATACACTTTTTACTTTAAACTTTTTATTTTGAAAGAATTATAAATTCACAGGAAGTTGCAAAGACAGTACAGAGAGAGTCCATGTACTCTTCACCCAGTTTCCTCCAATGGTTACATCTTACATAATTATAGTACAATATCAAAACCAGAAAATTGATATTGGTACAATGTGTGTGTGTAGTTCTGTCATTTTATCACGTGTAGATCTGTACAACCACCACCACAATCCAGATACAGAACAATTCCATCACCCCAAAGATCTCCATTCTACCCCTTTAGAGTCACACCCACATCCCTCCTGCAGACACTCCATCCCTAACCCCTGGGAATCACTCATCTGTCTTCCATCTCTCTGTAATTTTGTCATTTTGATACTGTTATATAAGTGGAATTACACAATATGCGTCCTTTTGAGACTCAGCAATGCCCTTGAGACCCATCCAAGTTGTTGTATCAATAGTTTGTTCCTTTTTATTGCTGAGTAGTATTCCACACATGGATGTACCACAGTTTGCTTAACCACTCACCTACTGAGGGACATTTTGATTGTTTACAACTTTTGGCTATTACAGATAAGGCTGCTATGAACAATTGTGTAGGTTTTCACTTCTCTAGGATAAATGCCCAGAGTGCACATGCTGGTTCTACAGTAAATGTAGATTTAGCTTTTTGAAAAACTGCCCAACTGTTTTCCAGACTGGCTGTCCAACCAACAATATATGAGAGATCCCGTTTCTCCACATCCTTATCATCATTTGGTATTTTCACTATTTTTAATCTAACTGTTCCAGATGTTGTTGTTAGTTGCTGTCCAGTCAATTCCGACTCATGGCAACCCTGTGTGTGCAGAGTAGAACTGTGCTCTAGGGTTTTCAAGGTTTTAACCTTTCTGAAGTGGATCGCCAGGCCTGTTTCTTGAGGACCTCTGGGTGAGTTCGAACCGCCAACCTTTCGGTTAATAGTTGTGTGCTTAACCATTTGTACCACCCAGGGATTCAACTATGCTAATAGGTGTAGTAATATTTCATCATGGTCTTCATTTGCATCTCCCTAATTTGCATGTCCCTGGGTGGTGCAAATAGTTGACATGCTCATTTGCTAACCTAAAGGTTGAAGGCTTGAGTCAACCCAGAGACACTTAGGAAGAAAGTGATCTAGTGGTGATCTACTTCTAAAAAAGCCAGCCGTTGAAAACCCTATAGAGGACAGTTCTACTCTAACACGCATGGGGTCGCCATGAGTCAGAATCAACTCAATGGCAACAGTGTTTTTTTAATGGCTGGTGATATTGTACATCTTTCCAGGTGCTTATTTACCACACATATATCATCTCCAGTGAACTTTCTCTTCATGTCTTTTGCCCATTTTCCAATTGGATTTTTTTTTTTTTAAGTATTGCATTTTGAGAGTTCTTTATATAATCTACAAGAGTCCTTTGTCAGATATATAGTTTTCAAATATTTTCTCCCAGTCTGTAGCTTCTCTCTTCATCTTGTTAACACGGTCTTTTGCAAAGCAAACATTTTAAAAATTTTGATAAAGTCCACTTTATCAATGTTTTTTCTTCTATGGATTGTGTTTTTGGCGTCATATCTACAAACTCCTCACCAAGCCCTAGGTCTCACAGATTTTCTCCTGTAAAACTGCAATGCCATCTGCATCCCAGTCTTCCTTATCCCTCTTCTTTATTTTATTTTTCTCCATAGCACTTGTCACGTGTAACACACTATGCTGTCGTTAGCTGCCATCAAGTTTATTCCAACTCATGGAGACCCCATGTGTTTGTGTTACGGAGTAGAACTGAACCACAGGGTTTTCTTGGGAGTCTCTGGGTGGTGGGAATGGTTAAGCACTTGACTACTAGCTGAAAGGCTGGTAGTTTGAACACACACAGAGGTGCCTTGGAAAACAAGCCTAGCAACCTGCTTCTGAAAGGTCACAGCCTTGAAAACCCTAGGGAGCAGTAGCACACATTGGGTTTCAATGTGTCAGAATCTATTCCACGGCAACTAATAACAGCAACAGCAATCTTAGCAGAAGCAGATTGCCAGGTCTTCTCTTCCACAGTAACACTGAGTGGGTTGGAATTGCCAACCTTTAGGTTAGCAGTCAAGTGCAAACCTAGTAACACACTATATATTTTACTTACTTGTTGATTGCCTGCCTTGCCCTGCTAGAAATAAGCTCCACCAAGACCGGGATCTTTTCTCTTCTGTTCACTGCTGTATCCCCAATGCCTAGAACAGTGCCTTGGCACATAGTAGGTGCTCCATATACATTTGTTTAATGAATAAAGGGATCTTGGGCTTCGGAGGCAAGATGCTTGGACCAAAAGGTATTATCAAAGACAAGTAACCTCATCTGTACCTTTGTGAGTCATATAAAAGGGAAGTGAGAATTCTGTAGCAGGAGTCACAACATTCTCATTAGTACCCTGCCACCATCCCCTCCCCGTCTGCTGAGACCTGAAGGACAGGTTGTTGTTAGGTGCTGCTGAGTGCATTTCGACTCACAGTGATCCCATATGACAGAGTAGAACTGTCCCCCCAGGGTTTTCTAGGCCGTAATCTTTATGAGAACACTACGGGGGAGTTTTACTCTGTCTGATAGGGTCACTATGAGTCAGAATCGACTCCATGGCAACGGATTTGGTTTGGTTTTTTTTTTTGGGCAATCTTTATGGGAGTAGATCACCAGCTCTTTCTCCCACAGAGCAGCTGGGTGGGTTCAAACCACCAATCTTTCGGTTGGCAGCCAAGCACTTAACCTTTGCATCACCAGGGCTCCGTGAAGGACAGGTAGGAGTTACCAAGTCTAGGAAGGGTTTTCAGGCAGAGGGAACAGCAGGTGCGAGGGCCAGGGAGTGGGAGAT
Organism: Trichechus manatus latirostris; assembly: GCF_000243295.1. Taxonomy (NCBI): domain Eukaryota; kingdom Metazoa; phylum Chordata; class Mammalia; order Sirenia; family Trichechidae; genus Trichechus; species Trichechus manatus. Next base: position 251,595 of record NW_004444001.1, on the reverse strand, counting down.
CATGAAACATTCAGTGTAAGTGGCTGGGGTTGGGGCAAGAAGGAGGCAGAGCTAATCATCTTGTGCTGCGAGCCCTGAAGACCGAGCAGGGGGCCAGCAGAATCAATCCCTCTGGAGAGGGTAGTCTGGCTTAGGGAAGGGAGCTGAGCTCCACTTTGGACACATTGGGTTAGAGAGGTTCTGGGCTGTCTAAGAGAATATCTCCAGAAGCAGTTGGTCATGCTCTGTCTCTGCAGACAGAGACCCAGAAGAGCACATATAAATGGAAACTAAGACCAAGGAGGGATTGCTTTCACCCACAGAGAGGAGAACAGGGGCCAGGTCCTCAGGATACAGACATTTGGGAAGGGAGGTGGTGCTCAGCCAGCTGCATCAGAATTTCCTTGGCGTGGGAGGTGTGTGAAAAACATAGCTCCCCTGTTGAACTGGCTGGGGGGCCCAGAAATCTTCGTTTGAATCAGCCTTCCAGGCGATTCTGATATGTGAGAGAATCACCACCTTAGGGGAATTGAGAAGGCTGAATGAATAGAAGCAGCCAGCAAGTGGAGACCTGGAGACCTTCCTCCCAGCAAGCCCCCCCCCAAAAAAAGGTTTAATGGCAAAAATTTTAAGCGTGAAAATATCAAGTGTTGGTAAGGTTAGACACAGTAGGAACACTCACACAGGGCTGGTGGGGGCATAAACTGATACAACCTTCTGGAAAAGTTGGGCATACCCTTTGACCCAGTCATTCTACTCCTGCATACATACCCTAGAGAAGCTCTTGCAAGAATGTTCACAGCACAATGTGGGTACAACAAGAACCTGGAAACACTCAAATGCCTACCACTGGGCAACGGGATAAATAAAACTGCAGGGTATCCACACAATAGAATATTACACAACGGTGAAAAAGAAAGAACCAGCAGTTAAGCGCTGGACGACTAGCCAACAGGTTGGCAGTTGAAATCCACCCAGAGCCACCTCAGAAGACAGGCCTGGACATCTGCTTCTGAAAGGTCACAGCCTTGAATTCCCTATGGAGCACAGTTCTACTCTGCACACATCGGGCCACGAAGCAACAAAAGAGCTACCTACATCAGTAACGATGAATCTTTCAATATTAGGGGGAAAAAATGCCAAACCACAGAAGAATGCAAACGGCATGCCTCCATATATATGAAGTTTGAAAGCACCCAAAACTCTATTTTAGTTTATTGTCTGGTTTGTTCTGTTAGAATATGCAAGGATACATGCATTTATGGTAAAACTATAAAGAAAACCCAGGAACTGATCAACAAAATGCAGGTGGGGTTGGGAGAGGAGGGAGGGGAAGGAGGTTGGGATTTGGGGGGGCAATATGGGAGCATCTAATGTATTGGTCATGTTCAATTTCTTAGCCTAAATCTTGGGCGGCAAGGCTTTGTTTTATTGTTATCTTTTCTACCTCACACATAAATTATAGATTTTTTGTAGGTTTTAAATAATTTATTTAATTTAGTTTTAACTTGGGAGAGAGAGACCATTTGTTAGAGGGAAACTTGGAGGTCAAGAAAGAGTTTTGTTTGGTTTTGTTTTGCTTTTTAAGATGGAAGGGATTAAAAAACTAAAAACCAAAGCCGTTGCCATAGAGTCGATTCCGACTCAGAGAAACCCTACAGGACAGAGTAGAACGGCCCATAGTGTTTCCAAGGCTGTAAATCTTTACAGAAGCGGACTGCCACATCTTTCTCCTGAGGAGCAGCTGGTGGGTTTGAACTGCTGACCTTTTGGTTAGCAGCCGAGCACTTAACCATTGCACCACCAGGGCTCCTGTGGATGGGAATACCTTTTATCCATTGCCATGGGATTACAGCATGCTAAATGCTCATGGGAAGGAGACAGGGGAAGCCATATCAGACAGAGAGGATAATCAAGGAGAGAAGCCCTCAAGGAGGGGATGGGATCCAGGACTGAGACCAATATAGACATTAAAAAAAACAAAAACAAAAAAACAGTTGCCATCAAGTTGATTCCAACTCATGGTGACTCCATGTGTGTCACAGTAGAACTGTGCTCCATAGGTTTTTCAATGGCTGATTTTTCAGAAGTAGATTGCCAGGACTTTCTTCTGAGGCACCTCTGGGTGGACTGGAACCTCCAACCTTTCAGTTAGCAGCAGCATATGTTAACCATTTACACCACCTAGGACTCCTAACATTGACCACAGACAGAAAAAAAGTTTCCCCCCCGACCATGGCACCTGCAGGAAAGAGGAAAGGATGGGTGTGGAAATAGGTAAGCCCGGGGGCTGGATAGCAGGAAGTTGGGGAAGTTGACATTTGGTGGCTTATATTTTCTCTATGTGGTGGTGGTGGAGGCATATGCAGCCCAGTCATACCTCTGATCAACATAGGCATGGAGGCTTTTTGGGGTTCAGAGATATTTCTAGCATGCTAGTTCAGTTTCATCCTGAGATTCAAAGGTTTTTATGACCCTGTTGGGAGTCTGACCACCATTTTCCCACTTACTTCCAAGGAAAAATCATTTCTGGGTTATAAACCCAGACCCAAACCAACTTCTGGAAAATGACCCATTTGTTCTCTGCCAACTAGCGGACCCACAGAATATGGACATCCTGTGTGCTCTGCCCCACCACTGTTCCTGGGCTCACCTGGATTTTAAGCCTGAATTTTCTGATGCCAGAGAAAGCTTTAAGTGTGTTCAGAGCTTGGATTTTGACACTGTTGTCCTTGTCATCCAGCATGTATCCCACCAACCTGATGTCATCCATAGTACAAGCAGAGGCCTAGAGTGTTTGGGGAGAGATGCGAGAGGCAGGAGAAGTAGGTGTCCTGGGCCCACGGTCCCTCCGGTTGCCAAGACCCCTCAACACACCCTTCCCACTATCAGAGAGAAACAGGTCCAAGGACCAAATCTGACCAGTTAGGGGGGCAGGGAGCCAGCTGCAGCTGCTAGAGGCCAGGCTGGCTGGGAGGGACCTCCTGATTCCCTTCCCTCACCTCAGCCTCCAGCAAGTACACACACCGCGTGATACTGTGCAGGATCATACTCTTGGCGTACTCATCCTGTTTGCACTCCAAAGAATTGAAGAGTCTCCGGAGCTCTCCCGAGTCCCGTCCATGCCGCTCTCGCTCGATTGCCAGGCCTAGACAGCCACCCAGCCCAGTTCAGGCTATGGTCTCAGAGGTTATGAAAGAATGAGGTTGGGGAGCCGGGAGGAGGGACTGGGGAAAAAGCTTGTTTGCCTTTTCTGAAGAGAAGCCTTCTTGCTAAGTGCAGGACCACCGTGTACAGTTGAATACGGAGTGTACTGCACAAGGGCAACATATATCATAAATGTCATAGATTTGTATTATTTATTATGATAATTTTCTGTTATATGGCATTGTGTTCCGGCATAATCACTGTATAGCAACAATATTCCAGCAGATGGCAGTAAAGAGTCTGCAGAGGGGGCCCCTTTTTCTAATTTGCACAAACGTGCCGTATGGATTAGTGGAGGATCTAGTCATGTAGATCCCCAAATTTTTCCTTTACTTAAAGTTCTTAGTTTTGAGTTAGGAAAGGTGGGAGATGCTGACTTCAAGTTTCCAAGCAGTTGGGTCCTGACAGCCAGAGTGAATGTAGTATTTGGAGAGCTGCCGGATGAGACCTGAGGGTCCACTTGAACCCCTGGGGACTGAACTAGCATCTTTAGCAGCGCCTTACCTAGGGGGTTACAGGGTGAGGAAGATGGGGAAGAAAGAGGAAGGAGATAGGAACTTTGAGGAGTCACCTTTGGCCCCTCCCACAGAGGAGGCCTCAGAAGCGGGTGCCTCCTGGGGCAGAGCCCTCTCCCCAGGGCCCGGACACTCACGGGCGATGCAGATGGGCGAGTTGGTGCAGATGGGTGGTTGGCATTTTATGCCAGCCTTGATGGCCTTGTAGAGTAGGTAGATGGCCCCGGCGGCCGTGGCCAGGCCCACTACACCTTTGCGGATGTCCAGTTGCCTCAGGCACTCGGCGATGCTCATGCCCATGTCTTCAGTGCCGCCTTGCGGGCGTGAGTTGGGCCCGAGGCACCTGGGAAGGGGCCTTCCGGAACCAGAACTTTCTGGCAGGGCCAGGAACCCGGGTACCAGAATCAGAACCTGGGCAACAAAGGGAACTACGGAGACAGTGGGATGGAGGGTGGAGAATGGTGGTTAGGGAAAGGGGGCCGCCGGGGAACTTGTGACGAATAAGGTTCAGCTGCAGAGGCTGTAGGAAATGAAGTTGGAGGCTCTCAGGGAATAAAAAGTCTGGGAGAGGAGGGTCCTTTTCTTCCCCTTTTCTTTAGGGGAGCCAGGTTGGTGGGGCCCCAGAGGGTGGCTCCAGAGGCTGCCTTTCATCCAACAGAGGGCAGCAGAGGCCCATCTCTGGGCTGGGGCCTTTGGGCCTTTCCGGGATGGGTGTTTGGGGTGTGCCCACTGGCAGCCTTGTTCCCTCGTGTCCCTGGCCCTCCCATCTTTGATCTCTGCACCAAAGACCCACCCCTGGCTCAGGGTGTTTCTGCAGGCAGAGCTCCCCTGTTGGAGGATGAATAGGAATAGAATGGTACCTATAAAGTTTTGCAGTGTTGAGGCAAATCCATCTTTTCCAGCATCTGCCTGTTCCGTTTTAGTTTATATTTACCTGTCTGAACAAAAACTCTTGAGGGCAGTTGTCTGTGCAGCTCCAGCATCAAGTACAGAATCCTCAACTTAGCAGGGGCTCAGGTCAGGTTCTGCCATTCTTTGAGAGGGCAGACAATGACAAGACAGTCTGGGAACTGGGGCTCCAGGCCCATCTAACGAGAGTGACCCTGGAGGAGGAAGAGACTGCCCTTGCCTGGGTCTCATTTTCTCTATTTGTAACCTGAGAGGATCCAGATTTACTTTTCTAAAACCCCAGGATTAAAATTTGGGTAGGTCTGGCCCTTTAAGCCATGGAAGGCCTAAATATGGAAGCACCATCTCCCAGACTCCCTAAGCCTCACAGTGTTGGATGAGTCTCGAGGCTTCCTCTGAAATCCAGAAGACGCCATCCCTGAGGATAAGGGTCCACCTTTGGTGGCCTTGCTCTCCACCCCTAGGATGGGGCAGGTGAAACCAAACACCACTTGCTTCCCCGGAGGAGTCTCCTCACAGCCTCTGGCCTCACCTTCTTGTATAGAACAGAGAGGTGACAAATGTTAAACCAGGGTCAGATCCAGAGCTGGTGCTGAGGAGGGTTGAGCCAGAACCTGCCTGGCTTCGAGCTCCTGTTGGGAGAGCTGGGAAAGAAGGCTTTGTCCTGCACCTGAGCCAAGGGGAGGTGGGAAAACAGGGAGGCAGCTGCCTGCAAGGATGCTGCAGTCAGTTAGGCCTGTCCATGCAGAGCCTCAGCTCATCACACTCCAGGTTGCAGGCAGGAGACAGATGGCACTCCTGTGCGGCTATTCTCTTCCTTTCCTTTCTTCATCCTAAGCCTTCCTCAAGTGTTATTCCTGGCACTCTACCGAGCCCCGAGATGGGTAACTACATGGACTCCCTCTAATAGGGATGAGTAGAGGTCCAGGGAAGCCTCTCTACTGCCATGGGACCACCTATCATATCCCATTAACTTCTGATGGGGACTGTCACTTTAGGTTCTAAGACAACCCTAGTGGATCTGAGGATAGCTCCCTCAAAACAAGGTCCCTGTCTTGACCTGCCCTGCTTAGGGGTGGGGAAGGAGGAGAGGGAGGAACTCAGAGTTACTGCCACCTCCATCCCGTGAAGTTGATTCTATAACCCTCACATCCCAAGTAAACACAGTGCTCACCTGGTTCATAAAGACCTCCAAAGAAGAAAAGTTCTTTCTTGTGTCTAACCTAACTCCCTCCTGTTCTGCCCTCAAATGATTTGGAGGGATTAGAGGCAGAGTCATTCCCAGGATAGCATTTCCACCAGTCCAGGTGTGAAGTTGATGACTGTCTTTTCCTGGGAATGACTGTTCTTGATTCAGACATGATGTCATTCTTATTTTTAGGAAGATTAAAATGTCCTTTCTTTTACGAAATAATGGTTGTTGTGTTTTAAATCTTAGTTGTCATCGTGTGCCCCTGAGTCAATTCCGACTCATAGCAACTCTATAGGACAGAGTAGAACTGCCACATAGGTTTTCTTAGGCTGTAATCTTTATGGAAGCAGATTGCCAAGTCTTTTCTCCTGCTGACTTTTCAGTTAGCCCAAGCCAAAATCAAACCCATTGCTGTCGATTCCAACTCGTAATGACCCTATAGGACAGAGTAGAACTACCCTAAAGGGTTTCCAAGGCTGTAATCTTTACGGAAGCAGACTGCCACAAGTTTCTCCCACAGAGCCGCTGGTGGGTTGTCAACTTTTTGGTTGGCAGCTGAGTGCTTAACCGTTGTGTCACGAGGGCTCCTTTTCAGTTAGCAGCAGAGTGCTTAACTGCTGTGTCCTTCAATTAAAAGCGGGCAACTCTAGGTGGGAGCTTGGTTTTTGTGTGTTTGTTTTCTTGTTTTTCTTTTGTCAAATCCAAAAATCTGGAACCACTGGCTGGAGAGAAGTCTGAGAGTCCGTATACACACCAGGATATGGTCTAGTTTCTCTGAATTCCTTACCTGCCCTTACCAAAGCAAAAGAACACAGGCTGCCCTAACACACACCTCTCTGCCATCTGTGTCAGCTTTTTACCTGCAAGGCTGATGTTGTCATCGTGTTAAAAGCAGTTTAATTTAGTAAATGAGAGTGTGGGATCTAGTCAGACTGCCAGAGTTCAAAACCAATTCAGCCACTGATTTAGCTATGTGATCTTTGTGCCTCAATTTTCCAATCTGTAAAATGCTTATAATAATAATACCTATCTCATGAAGTAGTTTGTGACTCATGGATCCCAACTCTGGTAACCCATTTTACTTCCTTGAACAACTTGGGAAGCCCTCTTTGAAAACCTCCAAAAAATCTAGACCAGGAGTGCTGTTCTCCCCATTCCAGTGAGCCACTTTGTCCCTAAAATCCATCCTCCCACCTGTGAAGCCCTATAGCTACCTCCTGATTCTCTTTACCAGGCCCCTGGCAATGAGTATTTCAGCCTAGTCAATTAGAGAAGTACCATATGCTTCTTGGGTGCCTAAGGTCAGTACCAAGGATGATCTCGGAGGGGCCCAGAGCTTTCGGGCACAAGAGGAGCAAAGGTAAACAACCTACTCTATGCTCTGAGGAGTATCTGGGTGGTGCAAATGGTTAAGTGCTCAACTACTAGCCAAAAGGCTGGTGGTTCGAATCCAACCAAAGGCACATAGGAAGACAGGCCTGGTGATTTGCTTCTGAAAGGTCACAGCTATGGAGCAGTTTTACTGTGCACAGGTGAGGTTGCTACCAGTCAGAATCGACTGGACGGCAATCAGTAACAACAACGCACTCTAATGAAAAGCCCGTTTAAATTCAATGCACTTGGGTTCAAATACCAGCAGTGTGGGGCTTGAAAAAATTCCATAACCTGAGTCTCAGTTTCCTCATCTTGAATACAGATCTGCTAATATCTGTAGGGTCGCTATGAGTTGGAATCGACTGGAGGGCAACGGGTTTGGTTTCTCTCTCTCTCTTTTTTTTAATACCTGTCTGAGTAGTGCAAACCGCTAATCCACTTGACTGCTAACCAAAAGGCTGGAGGTTAGTCCATTAGAGGTGCCTCAAAAGAAAGGCCTGAGGATCTACTTCTGAGAAATCAGTCATTGAAAAGGCTATAGAGCACAGTTCTACACAAGGAGTCGCCAAGAGTGGGAATCAACTCAAAGGCAACTAGTTTAATATCCATCTACTACCTGGAAGTGCTGCTGTCAGGACTGAATGACAGAACGTGTGTTGTGACTCTCAGGGCACCGGGCGCGCTCAACACGTGCGAGTTTCCCCAGCAGAAAGCCAGAAAGCCGAGAGCGGCAAACCTGGAGCTGCCCAAGCCCAGACGTAGATCCCACACTCTCTGAAGCCTCCCCATCCCTGGCTAACGCTTACCCTAGCCTAGGAAGCAGACTGTGGGACCTCGGGGTAGCTTTTTACTCCGGAGACAGCGTGGGGACTAGGAGAAACGGAGCGAAAGCCCGGGGAGCTGAGGAGGTGACGCCCCCAGAGGAGGAGGAGGACGGGGTGGGAGGTGCGAGGCCGCGCCTTTCCCCGCCCCGAACCTCCCCGTCTTGCCCGCCCTCCCCGGGCTACCTCCTCCCCGCCGCCCCACGCCCCCGCCCGCGCTCATCCGGCGGCGGGCACAGGAAGTTCTTTCGCTCTCGCCACCCGCCCCCGACCCCGCCCCGGGTCTCACTTTCCCTTCCCTCCCCTCCCCGTCTCCCGCTGTAGCCGGCGCCCGGCACCTTGTTTAACTCCTTCCCTGCCGCGCTCCGCGGCGCCCGGGCGCCCCTTCGGGGTCCCCTTCTCGCCTGGCCCCAAGGACGCGCAGCGAGCCCAGGGGCTGCCCGGGAAGGGATGGGGCTGGGCTGAGTCCTGGGCCGGGGATCCAATGGTCCGTCGGGGGTGAGGGGTGGAGAGGGACCACAGGGACCCAGGCCCGCATTCTTAGGACCCCTGCCAGTTCACCGGTGCGGGGCTCGGAGGATGTCCGCACTCAAGCACGCAGTGCGCCCACAGGGGACCACCAGGTGGGCGTTGTTAGCTCCGAGCCCGGCGAGGGGCGGAAAGAATCCACTACCCCCAACCTCATCCTTCCCCCAGGCTCCGGGAAAAAGGGGCCCAGGGCTCCGGGAAAGGATGGAGAGAGGCCACGCCCTTCGTGTTGACGTCACCGTTTCTAAGGCAACCCGGGGGCGGGGAAGCGGATTGGGGATTGAGAGACTTTACAGCGAGGAGGACGCCAGATGCGTAGGGCCGGGGGTGGAGTGGGGGGCGGCGGAGGCGGGCATTTCAGTCTTTGCTTCTTCCCTCACGGACGCTCCAAGAAGATGAGTCTGGGCAAGGTTCGTTCGTTCATTCAACATTTACAGAGCTCTAACCGTGCTGGCGCTATCTAGGATACAGTGGCGCTCGATTCCAACCCTGTCCCTGACCTCCCTGGTTATCCAAAGTTAGGGGAAGGTGGCCATGCCTCCCGGTGTACGTCTGTGGAACCGGTGTAATTATTAATAGTGCCCTTTTCACGCTTGAAAGTGTCCCAGTATTGGTGGTAATTAAGAGAGAGGTTATCCCCCAATTCAGGGAGGGCTCCAATTTAGGGGAAAAGAAGACAACTATTGTCTGCTCACTATGCAACAGGCACTTTTCTGGTACTCCATATTGTTTTTTCTCTCTTTGTCCCTTATTCTGCAAGGTAATATTACTAGCTCCTTTTTCAGATGAAGGAACTGGCTCAGAGAGGCTGAGACTTGCCCAAGGCCAAAAGCTAAGTGTTGGAACCAGGATCCAGACCCAGGTCTACAGAGCCTACAAAGTTGGAGTGCCCTGTCTCATGCTTCCTTTCTAAAAGAAATAGATTATATAAAATGAATTTAACAGTGTCCCTGCCATGAAGGGGTTTATAATCTATGGGAGTTGAAAAGACTATAGGAAATAACTAAGGAATAACATGCAGAAAAAATACAAGGCAGCTCCTAAAACTCAAATGGTAGTTGTTGACAAAATGACCAGAGTGAGGTGGAGAGCATTAGAAGCTTCCTGCTGAAGTGGATTTTCAGCTAGGTCATGAGGTGATGATGGGGCCAGGATCACTGGGTGTTTCTGTATGGGGGAAAGGGTGGGGAGATGTGGTGCCAAGGAAGAGAACATTCTGGTGGGCATTAGACCAGGGGTCCAGAGCTAGGCAGGCTGGAATCTCCCAGCGGAGAGAAAATCCCTCTGTAAACCCCAAAGCCACTGGTTGCACCTTCTCTCCTTACCTCCTTCCACCCTCCTCCCTAGCTTTCTGTCTCCTACAGGAGCAGAGGCTCCCAGCAGGCAGCTGCAGTCATTCTACTCTGCAGCAAGGTCTTGGTATGTAGCACAAATCCCCTAATAATAACCTGGATGTCAGCTTCTCCCTTCCCCACCCGCCTCTGAAGATTTTGGGGAAATGAAAAAGTGACTCCTCAAAACAAAAGGGTCAAGTGAGCATTAGGAAGCCAATAGGATTGGAGGAATGGGGAGACCAAGTCAAGAGAGAGAACTGGAAGGATGAGAAGGGAGACCAAATGGATCATTCACTTGAGGAACATTTGCTGCCCTCATGCTATGCACCAAGCCCTGTGCTGGACTCTGTAGCCTGGACATGCCATGAAGGAATCCGGGGAGCAAACAGGTTAGCAGCTGGTGTACCCAGTGTTCTTGGTTGAGGAGTCTGAAGTTGATAACACACACAATAAAAGGTGTTTGAGAAAGATTGTTCCAGCAGGGTGTGTAGGAGGAAGGAAAAACCTAGGTCAGAAAGGACAGGGTGCTGGAGGTGAGATGGGAAGGCAGAGAGGATTGGGAGCTGGTCGAATGAACATGGGGAATCGGGTGGAAAGGAGGAGGGTGCTGTCACAATATGGGGAGAGCAATTAGAGTCACATAACAATGTATGTATACATTTTTGTATAGGGGAAAAAACAAAAAAGGACAGTGTGGCAGCCACTGTGGGAATTTAGGCCAAAGGTGGAATCTATGAAGTTTGGAAAAGAATGAGTGAATGAGAAAAGTACCAAACTTAACACTTCTTGTAATAAAAGCAACAAAGGGAAGTCTGCAGAATTTGGTAACAGATTGCATATAGGATGGTGAAGAAGAGAAAGTAGTTAAAAGTTAATCCACCTTCGTAGTGAGTTTGGGGGATGGAGGATCATGACAGGCAATCAGGAGGAGCTGGTATGAAGGATGAGGTCCCTGGGTGGCGCAACGGTTTGCACTTGACTACTAACCTAAAGGAGCCGTGGTGGCACAGTGGTTAAGAGCTCAGCTGCTAACCAAAAGGTCGGCAGTTCATATCCACCAGCCGCTCCTTGGAAACCCTATGGGGCAATTCTTCTCTGGCATCTAACAACTGTTGGTGGTTCCTACACACCCAGCAGTGCCATGGAAGAAAGGCCTGGCAATCTGCTTCCGTAAAGATTACAACGAAGAAAACTCTATGAAGCAGTTCTATTCTGTAACATACGGGGTTGTCATGAGTTGGATCCACTTGATGACAAAGGGTTTGGTTTGGTTTGGTATGAAGGACATAAGAATGACTTCAGTCACTTCCAGGCCATCTGAGGGAAGGTGTCTGTAGGTGACTGGACCTACAGAGAGGGAAGTTCTTGTGCTTGTGGGCTGTCTTGTGAGAGTGTCCCTGTCACTGTAGGTGTGCAGACAGCTTCATAGCAGTCACTGACCTGGAATATCCTAGTGGATTTCATGCATCAGGTAGAAGGTTGGATGACACTAAGGTGCCTCCTAACTGGGAGATTCGGTGAGCACTGGCTGGAAGAATGTGTGGGATGTATGCCTGTATGTGTGGGAAAGTGGACCATGGCCCACACCTGCGCTGGTATCTATCGCCTCACCTTTGGCTACAGAGGGTGCCACAGATGCCATCAGGTGGGCTAGAGGCCCAGGTGAGGCACTTCAGCCTGGGGTTCCTCCCCCAGCTCCACCCTGAAGGCCCTGGAGCCCAGGCCTGTGCTGACTGCCAGGGCCTTTCCTGGAACTCGGCAGAGGAGGAGCCCCTCCCTGCCTGTCCTGGCACTCTCCAGGCACAGCTCGTACTGTGGCACCTTGCAGACACCCCAGGAGGCTAGGGCGTGGGACAGTCCCCCGCCAGGAAGAGCACTGCTCTGTGCGCTGCCTGCTGTCTAAGCTCCCTGCCCCTGGAGTTGCTATGTTCACAATGGCCCCACCAGACCACAAGAGACAGCAGGCGCAAGAGGAGGAAGGAGGAGCTTTGTGGCTGGGTAGCAGGATTCTCGGGTCTTTGCTGTGGCTTTGGGTGGGAGGGTGGGTAAGGCAAAGAAACAGGGTCTCAGGCTTTAAGGAACCTCCCCACCTGCTGCTCCCTCCCGCAGAGGAAATCTTCTGGGGCCTAGTGGTTTTGAGGGGAGGGGACAGGAAGAGACTCTGAACTCTGGGTCAGCTGAGGACACAGATGGGGGAGATCTCGCCCTATATCCCATTTCTCCCAGGCTTCTCTTCATGCGCTCTTCCCCCTCCCCCACCCCCACTATCCTAGCTAGAACAAACTCCTACCTTTGTCTGAACCTAAGTTACATCCCCCACACCTCGACCTCTACAGGCGTCCCAGAGTGATGGGGCCTAGGAAAACAGGACACGTATACAAGCAGCTGTTTGCCTGGTCACACCTGTCGGGTGAAGCGAGGAGAGTACCTCTCCCAGGTGGGCTGAGCCTGCACTGCTCAGGCTGAGGGCTGCGAGACGCCTTAATGGAAAAACAAGAAGGCAGGGGGATGCGCAAACAGGCCACGTGGAGGTCCCGCGTAGCCGGCTGGGACGCGAGCCTTAGAGGGGCCGTGTGCTCACCCCTCCCGCTCGAAAGAGCCGCTGAGTGTTGGGTCGCCGCTGACCGCAGGCTGCGAAAGCGGTTGATTTGGTGAGCTAGCACACCCACTTACCCAGCTGCTGAGTCAGGCTGTTCTCGCTCCCCGCTCGCCCGCCCGCCAGCCCGCCCGCTCGGGACATTGTGTTCCAGCCCCAGCGCGCTGGCACAGGGCCCAGGCGCTCACACCAACCTCCTCGCCCTGTTTGTGCTCGCGGCTTGCGCTCGGCGCGCAGCCTCCCAGCCGCCACAGCCCTACGTGTGTGCGCGCTGGGGCGGGGGCGCGGCGCCGAGCCCAGGGACAGCCTGGGCCGGGGGCTGACGCGCGACCTCCGGGTCGTGCGCCCAGACCAGTGGCCCCAGCGAGCTGCCTGGTCACCTGCCTTAGAGCTCCTAGGCGTAGCTATCCCTCATCTAGCCTCTAGTCCTGGATCCCAGGCCCGTGTGGGACCTCAATTAGCACAGTTGGGGAGGGGCAGGTGTTTGTGGCTGTATGAGGGGGGAGGGGCCCCCTGAGCGCTCTGCCCAGGAGTCTGGAGGAGGATAGCTGGGAGTGCGCCAGCCCCAGGACTGTGAGACCTGGGATAGAATCACGTAAGAACGAAAGCTGGTGTAGAGGGGGCCAACTCAAGCCACCCCCAGGAGGATCCTCCCCTTTCCCTGCCCCCCTTTCCTGATCTTGACTTCACAGAAGCCTGGAACACGGAGACTCCAGGGATTTCCAGGGGCTGGCAGACCAAGCCCAGCCCTTTTGGACAGTTTGGGAAACCCCTGGCAGGACGCCAGGAATAGGGAGCGCCCAGACACTAGTGGGTGGGAGTGTGACGGTAGAGTGGAGGAAGATGATCCCAAATTGTCCCTGGAGCCTGACCCCCCTCTCCTTGTCCAGCCCAAGCCCTGGTTCATTCAGAGCCACATTTTCTCCTTACCGATCCTTCCGTGGAAAGACATCACCAAGTAGTGGTCTGGAACGTTCCACCTCCAAACCAAGGAGAGAAGAAAGAACAATGGATTTATATACTGAGCACCAACTATGTGGAAGGCTCTGCGATGGATCCTGCTAAGGATGTCATTAATAAGTGTAAGACACAAACGCTAATGTCCTTTATTCTCTCTCCTTACCTCCACAGGTTGCCTGTGCCACTTCCTGTGCCAGGAGCTCCATGTCTACCTGTCTCTCAAGCTCTGGCTCATAAAGCCTCTGAACAGTTCCAGCCAAATCTGATTTCTCTCTCTGAACACCCAGCACACTCAATTTGTACCTTTCTCACGGTACAGCATGTGGCTTGCCTCCTATTCTAGCGATCTGTTTACTAATCCTGTTCTTCTAACCAGATTAGAATGTCCTTGAGGCAGAAACAAAGTCAACTTCATCTTTGAGGCCTCCCCCACCTCTCCAGTTCCTACCCCACAGGCCATCAGAGTTGATGTCCAATTAATGTTGGGTGTATTGCAATGACTCCCTGCCTTTGGGGAATTTGCAGGCCAATTGAAGAGACAAACACACCGAGTATGTGGTTAAATAATAAATAACCCAAGCCGGCAGGTGGTGAGTACCAAATGAGTGTAACAGTTATAGGGCCTCAGAAGGAAGAAGGTGATAATATGGGAGGTGGATCCTGGGAGGTTCTAGGCCGTAAGCTGTGTGGGGGAGGGGAGGAATGGAGGTGACTCATTTTGGTTGACATCACTACAAAACAGCCTCCACGCTAAGCATTTTACACACGTTATCTCTAATATTTAAGGAGGGAGGTAAGCTTGAGAGGGGTAGGGGGGTCAGTGCCCAAGGCAGACCTGCCTGGAGCCAACCAAAGCACACAGAGGCAGCCTTGCAGCTGGTCTCCCCACCCTCAGTCCCTGGGCACTGCCTGTTCCCTGGCCTGCCACTCCCACACACTACACCCAAGAGAGCTGCCCAGCATTGCCCAACTCTGGATGCACGCTGGTCCCACCCTGGTGAACAACTGGCTGTGTGACCTTGGGCAAGGCACTTCCTTCCCTGTACCTCACCATCATCTGTACCTCCCTTGCAGCCCTTATATGCTGTAACTGTGCATCAGTGGCCCAGTGATGCTCATGACCTCCCCTGCGGTTGCTTGGGCTGCTGTGGCTGCCTGTACCCCACACCTCCCTCGCAACACGCACACTCATTGCTCCCTCCCAGTCTGGGGCTCCTGAGAGGAACGCTGGGTACAGAGTGTGAGCAGGGATGGTAGGTTTCCTGTGGTTGCAAAAGGAACATCGGGACTTTCCCTGCAGTGCCTGAGCTGTGGGAGAAGTGGGGGAGGAGGTGGTAGGGCCAACCTCCCAGGAACCTCTGCTGTCTTCCCTTACCTCCTCAGTGCTCCCAGCTCTCAAAAAGGCTGGTACAGTTTGTTACGCTGGGGCCAGAATGTACCGTGTGTTTCATATGGCTTCTGTCCAGTCCTACACTGGCGGCTTTATATTTATACTTCCTTCTCCAGCCGTGCATCCTGCTGTCAGTCTCCCCTGCTCACATTTGCCCGCCTCCCACCTGGGCCCCATCCCCCCACCCATAGGTCAAGAAGGAAATTTCCTGCCCCCACAGTCACTGAGTGCTAAACTCTTGAGAGAGGAGGGTGTGCTGAGAGAGCCCTGGAGGGGGAAAGTTGGACTCCAGTAGGGTGAAGTCCCAGCTCCCTTTCTCTCTCCTATCACCCAGCCTGAAACTGCCCTTACAGCCATGGAGTCTCCAAACTGAGTGTTAACATCCTCTGGACTTTTGAGATTGCGCCCTTTGCTACCCTCATTTTCCTGAGCACCTCAGCAGTATTCTTGAGCCCAGCTAGACAAGTGAGTGGAGGGCTCTATTTAAGCTGCCCCCTGAAAGCTTGGCAGACCTAGTTATTAATGACCCTCATCCATCGACCACAGAGAACATGAGTGGAGGTTCACCTCTCACCCTCAGGAGTCACACATTCCTATTAGGAGCTCCAAAATAGAATTTGACACTTGGTGACTTCTTAATGATTTTCTGAATTCTGACCAATTTAATCTCCTCAAGGTGGCTTCGATATTCAGAGATCAATACATTTATTATCTGGCCCTCCTCCCCCAGGAGCATGTTATATTATTATTCCCAATAATGACTAATATTGATTGAGTGCTTGTGAGACGCCAAACGTTGGGCTCAGGGCTTTATACACATGAGCTTATTTACTGTACTCTTTGGAACAACTCTGGGGGATGGGTGCTATGTCCCCTTTGACAGTTAAGGAAACTAAGGCTTAGATAAGTGGCAGAGCTGGGGTTCATATTCAGGTCTGTCTGACATCAAAGCCAGCACTTCTAGTTTGTCTGCTAGATTGCTTAGATCATGTACCTAAACCTTAAATCCTCCCTTTCTCAAGCTTCAGAGTCTTATTTCCTTTTCCTTTCAAATAATTCCAGGAACTCTGCTTCCTTGAAACCCATACATGCCTTGAGGTGTGGTCTGACAGCCAGAAAACTGTTTTCAGCCCATTCGACAGGCTGAAATCCAGAGGCTAGCAAGGCCCTGGAGGACATGCTGAGTGGTGGAGTTGGCATGGTCAGGCCTGCTGACTGTGAACAGCCTGGGCCTGTCTGTTGGCCAGCCAGCATGCCTCTTGGCCCTCACCCCCTCACCCAGGAATAAACTTTGCCTCGTTGTATTGATCTGGCACTGGGATCCAAAAACGGGGATTCTAAGAGTGAGCCTGGCTTCCAGGGCTCTGAGCTTGGGTCTGTCCATGGCATGCAGTGACATGGTGACACGGCCTCTCCTAGGACCCATTCACACCAGGGCTTTGGGGGAAATCAGCACAGTTATGTCAATCTCTGGCATTTGTATCAGGATGTGTACCTTTCATTTACATGTCACAGCTCAGTCTGATTTTAATGTTCCTCTAAAGTAAGGGGAGGAGTCCCTGTGTGGCACAAACGGTTAAGTGCTCAGCTACTAACTGAAAGGTTGGTAGTTTAAATCCACCCAGAGGCGCCTGAGAAGAAAGGCGTGGTGATCTACTTTTGAAAGATCACAGCCATTGAAAACCGTATGTGCAGTTCTACTCTGACACACATGGGGTCGCCATGAGTTGGAATCAACTCAATGGCGATTGGTTTTTGTTTGTTTAAAGTAAGGGCAATAGTACCGACTTACCTGATGAGAAAACTGAGGCGAGAGTGGTTAAGTTGCTCACCTAAAGGCAAGAAACCAGGTTCGTGACTGTGGTATCTGGAGTGCTTTGTTCCATATCACAGGGCCTCTCCTAAGCAAAGAGAAGAAGAGTTCCTTGAAACCTGGTAATGTGTGGCCTTTCACCCAGCGCTATCACCCTAGGAAGGGACCACAGCACCCCACTGCCTATGCCACCCTTATCTACCCCAGCAGATGAAGCAAGGGCACCAGACATCCTGTATTTAGCGGCCTGTCCTGGTCTCTGGCTTCCTGTCCTCTGTGGCTCTCATGAGTACATTTTGTCCCCTCTGAGCCTGGTACTTCCTTCTTCCTCTTTTATCCTCCCTTCTCTCTTTCTCCTTGCTCACTGAGAGCCCTGTTTGTAGGCCTTTATCATCTGTGTTTACTTTTTTCTTTTTGTCTTTCCAGTCTCCTGTAAAGTTCCCCAAGGTCTTCTCTGCCTTCTTACCTCTGACACCACCTTGTTCTGAGGCAGCATTTTCCACTCCTACCCTGAACCCTGACTCCTCGCCCAGAGACAACCCCACAAGCTTTTTGCCAGTGTCTGATTGCTCAGGTTCATGCATTTTGTGGGCATTTAATGATCACGTATTGTGTCCCTGGGTGGCACAAACGCTTAAGCACTCGACTGCTATGAGTCAGAATCGACTCAATGGCAACGGGTTTACTAAGTGAAAGGTTGGGAGTTCAAACCCAGCGGTGCCTCAGAAGAAAGGCCTGGCAGTCTGCTTCTGAAATGTCACAAGCCCTATGGAGTATAGTTCTACTCTGCAGCACATAAGTTGGAATGAACTCAGCGTCAACTGGTTTGGTTGTTTTGACTGTGTGGACCAGGCATTGTGCTTCAGTCTGGGGACACAAAGCCCAAAAGTTGGTCCCTACACTCAAGATCCTTGGGCTACTTGGGAAGATGCACACAAAAAAAATCATTATAATGGCCTGGGCCCTATGGGTGCTTTGGGAAGTTGGGGGCTGGCTGTGGCCAGAGCAGAGGGGTCAGGAAGGACCCCTCAGAGGAGGCAAGTCTTCAAGTCTAAGAGGAGCTAGTCAGGCAGAGCAAGGGTGCAGGGTGTTCTAGGTAGAAGGAACAGTGTGTATGAAGGCACACAGGCGTAAAGTAGCCCCATGTTCTCTGGCGGGCACTTGGAGTTGTTTGGTCTGGCTGGATGTGGAGTGCAGGTTGGGAAGCCCGGGGAGATGAGGCCAGAGTCAGGCAGGCCCAGATGGTACAGAACCTCATGTTCCAGCGAAGGGGTTGACCTTTATCCTGGAGCAGCCGTGCCTCTCTGCAGCCTGGAAGCTGCAGGGCTGGGCCTGGGCCCAGGCCAGGGCCAAAGAGCTCTCCTGAGCCCCCACCAACCCACATTTACTGCCCTTTGGCTCAGCGAGGCCTGTGGGAGGGTCAGGCACTTAAATATAATGCTGTTTCCAAAGCACTTATTTATTCATTCATAAATGTTTAGCAAGCTCCGATGTTTGCCAAGTGCTGCTCTGAGCACTGGGGTTGGGGCATTGAACCCCACTGACTTCCCAGCTCTCAAGAAACTTATATCCTTGGCAGCTAGGGAAGGGGACAGGCCATAAACAAGAAACAAACAAAACAAATAAATTAGCAAGATAATTCCAAATTGTGCTAATTGCTAAGAAGGAAAATAGAGCGATGCAAGTGAGAGTGACAGGGTGGGTTGGGTGGTCTGGGAAGGCCCTGAGGAAGGTTAGTTACATTTGAGCTGAGACCTAGAAGCCACGAACAAGCTAGTTATGTGAACATCTGGGGTTCCAGGCCCAGGAAACAGCAAGTGCAAAGACCCTGAGGCAGGGAGGAGCTTGGTGTTTTCCAGGTTTGGAAAAAAAGCAATATTCAAATCCATTACTCCCCAGCAATCCTGAATAAGGATTGTTGTACCCATTTTATAGACGTGAAAACTGATGCTCAGAATAGTTAAGTTCCTTACTCAAGATCACAACTGGTAGTGCAAATTTTGGCTCTAAAGTGACTCTTTTTTTCTACCAAAGTATCAAGCGAGGCAACTATGTGTTCCAAATTATCTAGAACAGGTCCAATTTCCAAAATTCTGTCTCATTCTCTCCTGGACACTCATCCTGGATATTGTCTGTGTCCCAAATCATGACTTCGCGCATTATCTCTGTA
Source organism: Trichechus manatus latirostris (assembly GCF_000243295.1). NCBI lineage: Eukaryota > Metazoa > Chordata > Mammalia > Sirenia > Trichechidae > Trichechus > Trichechus manatus. The sequence continues at coordinate 232,807 of NW_004444001.1, read as the reverse complement.
ACGTACTACCTGTGGGATCCTAGACAAGCACTTCACTAACATAAGCCTCAGTTTCCTCATCTGTAAATCCCAGTATCACAAGTTGCTGGAAAGATTGAATGGGATAATCCACGTAAGGGTCAACACAGCGTGGAGCAGGGCACACATTTAATTCATGGTAGTTCTTCTTTTTTGTTACCTTGGGAAACTAAGGTCAACTGAAGGAGAATTTTTTTTTTTTTAGTTGGGGACCCCAAGACATGCACAAAGAGAGCAACAATGGGAGGTCTCTGATGTGTGAGGCAGGGAGACTGTGGGAGGAGAGAGGGCGCCTAGGAGGGCCGCCACTTCCTTTCCCTTTACTCAGCCTCTCTCGGGCTGGGATCTCACATTGACACATCTCGTCCTTCCCGTTTCCAGGGAAATTCCTCACTGCTGGACTGTGCCTGCCCTTGAAGACCTCCCGATCTCTTTGGGCAGAGCGGAAGCCAGACAGAGACACACTGTGAAGCGACAGTCCCTGGCCTCTGTGTGCCAGGAGCCCCTAGGGGCAAGCGGCCATGCTACAGGAGGGCAGAGGCCATCGAGGGGGCCTGGCGTGAGCTGCGGGGACAGAGCGCTTCTCAGAGGAGGTGGAGACCCCGTGGAGTACGTGACTCCTGCCCCACCAGCCTGCACGCTGCACATAGCAGGACAGAGACCCCTCCCCACCCGTACCCAGCCTTCCCTGGCTTCCTGCTCTGCTCTGAGGTCCTGTTGCCACACACACACACCCCTCCCAGCAACCCTGAGGGGACCAGCTGTAGCTTGGTGGGGGGTGGGGATGTGGGGGGAGCAGCTGGGGAGAGTACAGCAAGGGTTCTCAGAGCCCCAGCCTCCCTCTCCCAGCCTTCCCTCACCCCTCAACTGCTGAGCTGCATCTAGGTTTAAAGCAAAATGCGATTCTATCCTTCCTGCGGCTCAGTGGCAGTGCTGCCTGGGTTATTTTTAGCAGAGATGCAGGGAAGGCACATTTCTCCTTGACTTTCACTGGGGACATCCTCCTGCCTGGGGAGGCCAGTACAGAAACCCCCTCCCAGAAAGGGGAAACGGGCTTGTTTTCTGTTCCTTCAACTTACCAGAAAAGTACTGGTAGTCAAGCTCAGGGTTGCACGGACAGGAAATTTCTAGGTTCTGAAGCCCTTGAGCCCCACCCCATCCCTGGTCTCTGAGTCCCAATAAATCCAGGCACATAGTGTCTGGAATCGAGGTGCCCAGTCTGTGGATGTTGGGGCCCCAGGGGGAGCTGCTTGGTTATAGCCAGGCACTGTGGACTCCCCGAAGGCGCCAGGCATGGAGGGTGGTAGTTACACAGGTACTCACTCTAAAATTCATTAAACTGGGCATTTTTGTTCTATATATTTTTCTATATGTGTGTTTGTCAGATGCTAGCAGTACTTTGTTGAAATATACAGTAAAATGCACAGATTTTAAGTGTACATCTTGATTAATTCTGACAAATGGATATGCCTGTGTAACCATCACCTAGATCAAGATTTTGAGCCTTTTCAGTACTCCTAAGAGTCCCTGGGTAGTACAAACGATTAAGCACTCAACTACTAGCTGCCCCTCCTCGCCCAGACACCTTGGAAGACAAGCCTGGCGTCTGCTACTGGAAGGTCCTGGCCCTGAAAACCCTATGCAGCAGTTCTAGTCTGCCTACATGGGGACACCATGAGTCAGAATCAACTCCATGGCAACTAACAACAACCAAGTTCCCTCGTACCCCTTCCCAGTCTGTCCCCACGCCACAGGCAACCATGATTCTGAGTTCTATCACCCTAGATTAGTTTCACGTGTTATTATTACTATTTTTAACAAGATTAGAAGAAATACAGCTGCTATGGTAGGAGAACTAGGCAATAAAAATTTTACCCCGGAAAGGGGGCCTCAAAAAAGGAGAGTTATTCAAACTTTAAAAGATGAAGGACTCACTGGCATGGGGAAACAAGTTCCTGAGCCAGTCTAGCCCCTTAGCGTTGGGACAGGAGGGCTAGGGGCACTTCTTGAAACAGAGGCAGTGAGTAGGGACAGGAGGAGGGCCGGAGAGAGGCAGCCAGGGTTCCTCCTGGGTCCAGCCGCCCCCACGTTCTGTTCCAGGTTTGTGCCCCTCCTCCAGCCCCCTCATGGCAGCAGTTTTCAGCAAGGCCAAGGCTGCAAGGAAGGGCGCTCTGAAGGGCATCCGGCCAGAGACAGGGAGAAGTCAGGGCCCCTGTGCAGTGAGGCTATTTATCTTTCCTGCTTTCCCCTTCAAGGTCTTTATGATTCAGGGCCTCCTTCACCCTTTTCCTGCCTGGGGAGGGGAGAGGCTGAGGCTCTCTCTGCTTGGATGACAATAGGGTGAGTAGGGGAGGGGGTCATGGAGCTCATCATTCCTATGTTCATTCATTCAGAAACATTTCTTTGAGCACCCACATTGTGCTGTAGCTTCTACCAAAGCATCATGGAATTACTCATGGTTCCTGCTACTCACGCTGGTATATGCTGCTGACCCTTTGTATATGCTGTTCCTCTTGCCTGGAATGCCTTTCCCCTCCTTGAGCTAGCAAGGATCTCCTCATCTTTCCAGCTAGGTGCTGGCGATAGGAGGGTAAGTAAGACAAATTCTCACTCCTCTGGTAATGTCAGAGCTGGCATTCTAGGCAGTGACGTCATGAATGGCGTGTGGGGGGTGCAAAACACTGGGTGACACTGTCAGAGGGAGTGACACCAAAATGACTGTCTATAAAATTTTTGTGCAGTATTTCAGCAGAAAGTTATTAATTTTTAAAAAATATCCTTGTAGTTAGTTATAACAACAAAAATATTTTTCGTAAGCCCAGCTTACATCTATCAATATACCTACAAGGTTAAAACTCTATGCTAATTTACTTTTTAAACCTTCTAATGCTCAGAGCTGTCATTATTACCCAATTACAATGATGCTCAAATCACATGGTTTCGTCTGCACACGCTGTTTTCATTGCTGCTAGTGTTTTTGTTGTTGCTGATTTTGTCAAATTTTCTTGTGTTTTAGCTACAATATTGTGGTAAGTAGTATTTGTGAACCTATATCAATAACTTTTTTGAGAATGAAGTACTAATTAAAGGAAACCGAAAAACCAAACCCGTTGCCATCGAGTTGATTCCAACTCATAGTGACCCTATAGGACAGAGTAGAACTGCCCCATAGGGTTTCCAAGGAGCAGCTGGTGGATTTGAACTGCTGACCTTCTGGTTAGCAGCCGAGCTCTTAACCACTGTGCCACCAGGGCTCCATTAAAGGAGAAGAAGGAGTGGTATATGAGAATTACTATTTATGAGTAACATTAGTACAAAAAACATTACTAAGGATTCTGTATGGTCTGGTACAGGAGGTCCATGAGCGGGGGGTGGGGGGAGGGGGTGACACCATGAGTTACTTCACTGGGTGACACCAACCCTAGTGATGTCACTGATTCCAGGGTGAGGTGAGACCTTATGCTTCCTTCATATTGGAGATGAGGGGCCCAGAGAGGTTAAGTGACTTATTCAGTATCACACAGCCAGCTGCTGGCAGAGGGAGGCAAAGAACCGGAACCCCTGACTTAGCTGGGGATTAGAAAGCAAAATCAACAACCTGGCACTCTCCCTTGCCAGCTTCCTGGGGTGGCAGAAAGAGCACTGACCTGCAAGTCAGGAGACCTCATTTCTGCTTCTACGTCTTAGAAGCACTTCCTCTGTCTCAGCCTCCATTTTCTCCTGCATACGATGAAGAAGGCAGCCTCCTGAGAATCTTTAAGATTCCTCTTATTTCTGACTTTCTCAGGCACATCCCACATTTTCTTGCCTTTGTGCCTTTGCTGTTTCCTGTACCCGAATGCTCCCCTTTCCTTTCCACCCCCTACCCCTGACATTCTCCCAATCATTTGTGACCTAATTCAAATGCTGTCTCCTCCCGAAGGCCTCGAGAGCCTTCCATGATCTGTTGAGTGGTATCACTTAGGTCTCCACTGTCAGAACAGGCTGAGCCTCCCCCATCCTTATACACCTCCCATTCTGGGGCAAGGCCTCCCACGGTAAAGGTACCTGTTTTTGTCAGCCACCATTGGGGGAATAGAAAGGAATTCTTGCTCCCACCCCACACTTCACAGGCCCCTTTCGACTTTCAGAGGCTGGGTTCATCTGTCCTCAGGGTCTCTAAGGGATTGTGCCTTCCTGCTGGGAAGGCCAGGCCAGCCTAGCCCAGGGCATCACACTGGGACACTTGCAGCAAAGGTAACAACTCTAAGAGGTGGCCCCAGGGGGGATGAGAAGGACAGGCAAGGCCTCAGTCAGAAAGATGGCTGTCCCACCTCACTTGTCCTGTCCTCATGTGCGAACACCTGGGCAGAAATCCTTTCTCCCAACAAACACAAGGCTCCTGCTCCCACAGCCACACTCAAACCCACTTCCACCTCCCTGCCCACAAACAGACTAGCAAGTTGCAGAAATGTACCCCACTCTTCCTTCTGCTCCCCTGCCCCTCTGCTGGGCAGGCATCACGCACACATGCACATTCATATGCACATGTATATTCACACACGTGTACACACGGGCAACACATGGTCACACATATATATACACGTGTGCATGCACGGGCAGCATGGGTGTACACATGGATATGCAGTCATGCCAGTCATGCCAACATGCATGCGCATGTGGGCACACATGCATGCACTTTGGGTATATACACCCAGTGCATGTATTATACACATGCATGTACAGCTGGACACACAGACACACAATGCATGCACACGGGTGTACATATACACACATTCACACACTCCCTCCCATGTTGTGGGGCTCCTTCTCCACCCTCAGCTCTCAGGTGAACCCAGCCTCATACTTGTTGAGTTCAGAATGCTTCAGGGAAATGTGGGATGATGAGGGACCTCAGTTGCTAGCTTCAGGCTGCATCTGGATTTATGTCAAATGGTGTCTTTTGTATTAATTTTCCTTGCTCGAGGCTCTCAGCGAAGCAGAGGAGGCCCCAAGAGCTGTGGATTCACTCCAGGGCAGCGCCCTGCTTGGGGGAGTGGTAGGAATGGGGATAGGGGCAGGATTCCATCACTTCTGCAAACAGATGTCTCCAAGGAACCACTCTTTTGTGGAGCCAGTGACTGGGAGGCTGATCTTCTCTTGGTTTTCACTGTCACACTCCTCACGCCATTTCATCCATTCTTCCCATTGCTGCAGAGGCCTCAGGCCCATGTTCTCTTCCTGTGGGGAAGTAGGAAGGCCTTTGAAAAGGGTCCAGTGCTTAGGTTGATGTGGTGGCTCTGACAGCAGGGTCCCGGGCAGGCTAGCCCCCTCAAATGGAAAGGTAGCTTCTCTCTGGGCTCCTCCAGGTCAGCATAGCAGTAACCCAGAGACTGGCAAAGTGGAGGGGTTGAGTTTGTGACACAATTACTAGATTTAGAGGGTTGGGCAGGGTCCTTGAGTAGTGTAAACAGCTAACACGCTTGGCTGCTGACTAAAAGGTTGGAGGTTCAAGCAGCAGCGTATATACAGAAAATAGTGCTATGGCCATTAGTTTTAACTTGCTGAATGATCTCTCTCAGTTGGCAATGGAAACTGCGATGGCCAATAGAAACTGCTCATCGGCCCCAGCCCCCTCCCCCCGCAAGTGGCACCTAGGGCATGCGCCCTACCTGCCATACCTCAGATACACCTCTGTGCAGAGTCCACCCAGAGGCACCTCGGAAGAAAGCCTTGGTGATCTACTTCTGGAAAACTAGCCATTGAAAACCCTATGGAGCAGCACAGTTCTACTCTGACAGACATGGGATCACCATGAGTTGGAGTCGACACAGTGGTGACTGGATTAGAGAATTGGGCAAGGAGGAAGCCTTGATTCCAATAAACCCTGTTTCGCTGCAGTTTTTGAGCACAGAGCATGTACCTGGTGTGGTGCTGGAGGTGGGGAGCATGCAAGGGAAGGTGAGAGAGTGGATACAGAAATGAGTAAGACATACTAACCGTCTTCTAAGAGAATGAGTGCGTGTGAGTATATGTGAGTATGTGTGAGCGTGTGGATGGATGTCTCAGGCAGGGGCATGGGGAACATCACACAGGAAAAACAACCCCAGAGTGTGGAACTCAAACATAACATGCCCCACACTGAAGCCACACCCCCTCCCCAGAGCATTAAAAATGCCACCACCTGTCTGATCCTCTTGCTGTATTTCCTATTTTGGTTAATAACCCACAAAGTGGCCCAGGGCAGAAAGTTGGAGGCTACCTCGGATTCTGCCCTCTCCAACTCCATCCAATCAGTCCCCATGCCCCCTGGATTATCCTTGCTCCATCCCTCCCATCCACTCCCTCCTCTCAGGCCTCACTGCCTGGTCCTCTCTTACCTCCTCCCTCCCAGGGCTTCTAATCAGGGGGTCCCACCTACAGGCTTATGCCACCCCCACTCTCCATCCTCCACACTGGTGCCAGAATGATCCGTCTCAGATACACAGCTGATCTTAAAACCCTTCACTGGCTTCCCATTACTATCAGAATGAGGGCCCACATATGTGGCACGGCACAGCCAGCCATCAGAGCTTGCCCAGCCCCTGCATGTTATGTTCCAGCATCATGGAATTGCTCATGGTTCCCTCAACTCACCATGCTGGTGTATACCTCTGAGCCTTCATACATGTGGTTCCTCTTGCCTGGAATGCCCTTCCCCTCCTTGAGCTAGCAAGGATCTCCTCATCTTTCCAGACTTAGGCTTAGGGGTATCCCTCTTAGTCTCTGTTACAACACATTTTGTAATAGTGCTGACAATAATGATTTAAAAGCCAACACTTCTGTAGGCACATACTAGGCACAGTTCTGATTCATAGATATATTAGTTCATTTAATCCTCGTAACAATCTTGATAGGCCCTATCATTATCACCTCCATTTTGTAGGTAGGAAAACTGATACATAGAGAGTTTACATGAGTTAACTTAAACTAAGGTGTCACTTTTAAAGTGACATGCCTTGTTAGTGGTAGAGTGGGATTTAAACACAGGCAGTTCAGTGCCCTGGGTTACCCTGCCTTGCTCATTGTACTAAGTATTTGACAACGTATATAGTTTTGAGCAACCAGCATCAGTTAACGTCTGATGAATGAATGAATAAACTCATTAAAAATTAATGGAATGAAGAAGTAGGGCTCCAACCTCATTTATGCAAGATTTCTGACATGCTGAAGCTATTTTATTTTTATAGAACATAGAACACTTTAAAGAAAATAGATGTTGAAAGGAAAGTCGCCTACATTGTGTTTTCATCCTATCTTCTTACTTTTTAAATAGAATTTATATGGCTCTCCAAGCCCAAGATTTTTCAAGCCGATGAAGGGCAATATCCTCTAAAGACCCCCTTCTCCATGGATGGGGATCAGCTACATACTGAGCAATACCAGTGGTTATGCTACCAGGGAGACAGACCCACCAGTAAGTGACCTAATGCTAGGTGAATTGTGACTGTTGCTGAAAGAGCATCCTATTTCAATGCCTGGGCCAGGAAGAGAGCTGTTCCAACCAGGAACATCTGTGAGGGCATCCTGGAAGAGGTGAGGTTTGGGCTGAGTCTTGAAAGATATTGATAATGGGAGAGAAGGGAGAAGGGCGAGTAAGTCCAGAGCAGGTTCAGGCCCCAGGGCTGGTGGTGAGGAGGAAAGGGCAGGAAGGTAGGAGACAGACAGAGGATGTGATGGGAGATGAGACTAGAGAGGCAGGTAATAGCTGCATGGTGGAGCGGTAGGGGCTGAAACTGTCTTCATGCCCACCCTGGGTAGCTGTACATTTTTGGACAAGTGACTGATTTTTCATGTTCTTTGCTACCCTCTATGCAGGTTGAGCATTTGAGCCTGGGAAAAAGCTCAAATGAGAATCCTCAGGGCAGGAGTATTTGCTGATCCTCCAATCTAACATGCTTGGCTTGCCATTGAACCAGCCAACAGCTTCAGCCTCCCTATGCTCACTTCTGAGATGTCGTGTGGCTTAGAGGATAAGCCACTGCTCCGCTGCTTGCTAACTGGGCAAGTCATTTAACTTCTCTGTGCCTCAATTTCCTCATCTATCAAAGGGTAATCATGTCTGCCTCATAAAGTTGTTGTTGAAGACTAAATTAGTCAAGGCATTTAAAGCAACTAGAACATGGTCCAGGTTCCAGTAAGAAAGATGGTAGATGTTAGCTCCACCACCCATCTGTCAGTTTGTCATACTGTGGTGGCTTTCATGTTGCTATGATGCTGGAAGAAAAGGCCTGGCAATCTACTTCTGGAAATTAGCCAATGAAAACCCTATAGATCACAATAGAGTATTGTCAGATATGGTGCTGGAAGATGAGCCCCCTGGGTTGGAAGACACTACACAATAGCCTCAACGGACTCAAATATACCGGCGATCATGAAGATGGCAAAGGAGTGGGCAATGTTTTGTTTTGTTATACTGTGATGGTTAAGGTTCTATGTCAGCTTGGCTAGGCCTGATTCTCAGTGGTTTGGCAGATATTATATAATCATCCTCCATTTTGTGATCGATGTAAGCAGCCAATCAGTTAAAAGGGAAGTTTCCTTGGGGTGTGGCCTGCATCCAATATATATGGATGTTCTGGCAAATCTCCCCCTCTCTTGATCCTACATCTGACTCATCAACCTCTAGTTCTTGGGACATGAGCCAGCAGCCTTCTGCCTGACTTGCTAATTTTGTGTTCCTCAGCCCCTGCAAGACTGTGAGTCAGGAGAAGCCTCCATCCTGATGCCTGTCCCATGGATTTGGGACTTGCCTGTCTCCACAACTGTGTGAGCCATTTCCTTGAAATAAATCTCTCTGTATGTGTATTTATATGGAGCCCTAGTGGTACAGTGGTTAAGAACTTGGCTGCTAACCAAAAGATC